>NC_139023.1:76909556-77453061 GCF_964662115.1 Mustela nivalis
TAATATATTTGAACTTAATATATTTGAAAATATATTTGAACTAAGAATACATTTACTAGTTTAGTTATAACTGTTTGTTTTGCTGGCAATTTTTAAAACATTTTTTCTAAACATGAGTTTCATCCACATCAGTGGCAATTTTTCTTAGTTTTCTAAGGTTTTGTTTTGAGGCTATTTTCATTATGCTACTACCACCTACAGTCTATCTTGGGTCACAATTACTCTTTACACCTGTGAAGACTGGAAAGTGTATAGAAAGAAGTATTTCCTTTATTTATCCCTTATAGATATTACTTTTGAAGTTATCCATGGATGTGGTTGTTCTACTAGTTAGAAATTTGTAAGATTACATCTTACAAAGAGTAGCTCTTCTGGAATCATGAGTTAGAAATAAATTTCTCCCTAGCCATTTTTTCATATTGATAGATAATATTGATAAGAAGGCTGATAAAGTTTCAATGGAGATGAAAGGTACTGTGTATATTTTGAGGCACAAATAAATTAGTTTGGTTAAATAGTGTAATGTTTGAGAAGAGCCTAGATTGATCATATGGGGGCAGAATGGCAAAATGTTTTGGGTTTCAAAAAATTGGGTTTGCAGACTGTCTTTGAAACTTACTTTATGGCATGGGGTAAGTTAATCAGCCTCCCTGCATGTCAATTTCCTAAACTGTAAGACTGATAGGATTTATGCATTGAAAATTGTAATGAGTTTTGGAGTGATGTATATGATACATGGTCCATACTCAACTAACATGATTCAATGATTCAACCAGTATTAAATTCACATAATAGTTTAGATGGTTGACATGAACCTTACATGAAAACTCAAAATTAATTAGATTTTCTTCTTCATTGAAACTCACCATTTCTTTTTATAGTAATACTGTTTCATATTTGCTGAAGTTAAGATAAACACTTCCAGTATGGTAGAAAGATGAAAACCATATAGATTATAGTACTATGTGCAAAGGACATAATAAAAATAAATACTGATAAGTGATAAAGATTTCTGATAATAATTCTCAACAAGCACTTTTGTGTTGGGAACTCTTAGAGTTGCCCATTCCACCCCCCCAAAAAAGAGAAGAAAACATAATTAAGTACAAGGAATATATTTCTTACATTCTCCACAATTTTTATGTTGTAGAAATTAAGAGTGAAACATAATGAAAGGAGTACAAAACCCACATTATGGAATTTATATAATTCAGTCCAAATATCCATCTCATCTTAAAGATGAGAACAAAATAATCACAAAGATGCAGAGATCAATAATACAGCACAGAGAATGGCATTTTCAAAAGACTGAAGACTAGAGAGAGCATTAATAGTTCAGCATCTTTTGGATACAGGATATAGGATATAGGACCAATAGTAAGAGAGAGGGTTATAGATATAAGTTGGGGCACATGGGTGGCTCAGTTGTTGATCATCTGCCTTTGGCTCAGGTCATGATCCCAAAGTCGTGGGATCCAGCCCCAGATGGGGTTCCCTGCTCAGCAGGATGCCTGGTTCCTCTTGCACTCCCCTTGCTTGTGTTCCCTCTCTCACTGTGTCTCTCTCTGTCAAATAAATAATAAAATCTCAAAAAAAGAGAGATTTGCACAGCAAAGGAAACAGTTAACAAAATCGAAAGACAACTGACAGAATGGGAGAAGATATTTGCAAATGACATATCAGATAAAGGACTAGTGTCCAGAATCTATAAAGAACTTAGCAAACTCAACACCCAAAGAACAAATAATCCAATCAAGAAATGGGCAGAGGACATGAACAGACATTTCTGCAAAGAAGACATCCAGATGGCCAACAGACACATGAAAAAGTGCTCCATATCACTCGGCATCAGGGAAATACAAATCAAAACCACAATGAGATATCACCTCATACCAGTCAGAATGGCTAAAATCAACAAGTCAGGAAATGACAGATGCTGGCGAGGATGCGGAGAAAGGGGAACCCTCCTACACTGTGGTGGGAATGCAAGCTGGTGCAGCCACTCTGGAAAACAGCATGGAGGTTCCTCAAAATGTTGAAAATAGAACTGCCCTATGACCCAGCAATTGCACTATTGGGTATTTACCCTAAAAATACAAATGTAGTGATCCAAAGGGGCACATGCACCCGAATGTTTATAGCAGCAATGTCCACAATAGCCAAACTATGGAAAGAACCTAGATGTCCATCAACAGATGAATGGATCCAGAAGATGTGGTATATATACACAATGGAATACTATGCAGCCATCAAAAGAAATGAAATCTTGCCATGTGCGACAACATGGATGGAACTAGAGCGTATCATGCTTAGCGAAATAAGTCAAGCAGAGAAAGACAACTATCATATGATCTCCCTGATATGAGGAAGTGGTGATGCAACATGGAGGCTTAAGTGGGTAGGAGAAGAATAAATGAAACAAGATGGGATAGGGAGGGAGACAAACCATAAGTGACTCTTAATCTCACAAAACAAACTGAGGGTTTCTGGGGGGAGGGGGGTTGGGAGAAGGGGATGGGGTTATGGACATTGGGGAGGGTATGTGCTTTGGTGAGTGCTGTGAAGTGTGTAAACCTGGTGATTCACAGACCTGTACCCCTGGGGATAACAATATATGTTTATAAAAAATAAAAAATTAAAAAAAAAATCTCAAAAAAAAAAAAAAAGAAGATACCAGATGATTTGTATATCATCCATTTAATGAAATCAGACTATTAGTGTTTGATTCCAGAAAAATCACTCTGAACTTCAGTGTAGAAAATGGAATAAAGGGGTGCCTGTATGGCTCACTCAAGTGTCTGCCATCAGTTCGGGTCATGATTCCAGGGTCAGATGGGAGACCCACATAGAGCTCCATGTTTGGCAGCCTACTGGGAGGCTGCCTGTTTGGGAGCCTGCTTCTCCCTGTCCCTCTGCCTGCTGCTCAGCCCCTGCTTGTGTGCTATCTTGCTCGCTCTTATTCACTCTCTCTAACAAATAAATAAAATCTTTAAAAAAATGAAAAAAATGGAATAAAATCTGATGTGAGGATACCACTTCAAAGGTAGTTTTAGTAAACTAATAGATGATAGAGGACCCCAAATATGGGTTACTTAGGGGTGAAATTGACTAAACTTGATCATTCTGATGAAAGAAAAGGAAAGACACTGGTCTATGGACTACTGGCTTTCACTAGTCATGATAGCCCAGGACCCATAACAAACATCTTAGGTGGAAACATTTTGGTAGAAATTAGAAGCGGTTTTAATGTTCAGATAAGAATTTAGTTTTGTTTACTTCATATGGTTTTTAATATTTTGTAACATATAGACCACTTCTTTGTTCAATTGCAACGATTATCCAGTCTTGTTACTAAATAATTTTAAAATATTTTGAAAAATATCTATAAAATATTATTTCCTTCTATAATATTTATTTTTATATTGCCAACATATCTCTATTTCACTCCTAAATCAGCTTAGAATTCTTTAATAATATCTTTTCTTTCCCTTTACACCCATCATGCAATTCTTATAGTTGATACACTCTTACATAAAAGATCAGGTTTTCAAGGAACAGTGTAATTATAGTTGTCCACTAAAGTATATCATATATTTGGGTAATGATATATTTTATGAAGTAATTTTTTTCAATAGTTTTATTTTTTTTAGGTCAACAGACAGCCATGAAATTTCATTATAGCATTTCAGTATAGAGGCTGGGAGATTATATATGTGTGCGTGTGTGTGTGTGTGTGTGTTGTTTTCTACTCTACAGATTAGACAATAACTTACTATTGACCAGATTTTCAGAGAAGGATTACATTATTAATTGTGAAATGCAACTCTTATTTTTAAGCCACAGTTTGCAAATACTTACTTTCTGAACTAGACTCCTGCAGCTCTGAATTCCATTAAAGAATGCAATTGGAAGTTTCATAATTTTCTCTCCAGGGGATTATTAAATTGTGTTTATTATCATTACCATAATACATATCAATTAAAAATCTATGCCTCTATAAAAAGCTATTGAAAAATCATAGACCTTTTACATATACAAAAGGAAAATATATTTTGACATATTAAGCTTCTAATGTATGGATAAGAACTACACAGTAATTATAGAGGAACAATTTAAAACTGACCTGTGCAAGCAAATAAAGCACTATTAAACACTGACTAAAAAAGCATCACACAAAATCTTTGTTCATTTATTTCTTCATTAAATGGCTTTGTTTTACTTTTATTGAATAATAAATTTTTACTAACGCCCATACTTATCTGATGTAGAAGTCCTCACTCTCATGATCTACATTTCTCACAATAAGGCAGAAAATCTAATATTATTGGATCTAATCAGCCAAAATATAAAGCTCCCAAAGGGAGGTTTTCTCCTTCATTATCTAATTCTGCAAGCCTTTCTCAGCATTCAGCTCAGTCATTTCCGATCCTGAGTGAGCACAACATCTGTGAACTTGATAAGTCTTCTTAATGATGCCAAATCTGTGGCGAATGACCCACACATTTCAAATAATATTCACATAAGCTAAGAATAAAAGTAATTTATCCTTTTGTCCGGAACAGGTGCTTCTGGAATGACTTTCAGTAAGTCATGCTTCAGTTTGATTCCCACAGCTGTGAGACTATGTCCCGAGCAGGTGACAGATTGCTTATCCACTAAATTAACATTTGTCACTTTAAATAATGCAAACATGTTTCCAGTACCTCCATATCATTACCTTTATGTCATTTGGAATGTTCATTATACAAATATGCCATCCTAGCTTTACCTTGAAATCTACTGAAACCACCCTTTGTAACACGGAAGCTACTGAAACAAAACTAAAGAACAATCTGTGTAATTCTAAAAATCTATTTCCATTCCAGCAATGTAAAATGGCAGATGAGAAGTGTATTGTTAATTTTTTTGTTTGGTTTTGTTTTGTAACTTGGTACATTCACAAGGTCGTATTTACTTGGTTTCAGCTCCTTATTGGGATCTAGGAACATCAGTGATGCTTTACATTTCACTTTCATTTCACTTTGAACATCCCAATCATTCCCTGCCTCATTTCTCTGGTATATCTTGATTTTCCTAGCTGAGACAAAACAATCGTGGTCTAATATTTAGAAAAAAGTGGTTGGCTTATTGGGTTAAGCCTCTGCCTTGGGCTCAGGTCATGGTCTCAGGGTCCTAGGATCATGCACTGCATCAGGATCTCTGCTCAGCAGGGAGCCTGCTTCCCTCTCTCTCTCTGACTGCCTCTCTGCCTACTTGTGATCTCTCTCTCTCTGTGTCAAATAAATTAATAAAATCTTTTTAAAAAAAGAAAAAGTGATATTAAAGGAAAGGTTTAATATACATCTATAATAGATCAAGCTTATGATTCAATATAGCATTCACCAGACAAACCCAGTTTTTTGTTTTGTTTTGTTTTCTATTATTAACCCACTGTGAAAGTTTCACCATTCTTTCTCTTCTGCAAGAGAACCAGTCAGTGGTATTCTTTTATGTACACAGCCCTTACTGTTCTCAAACTGGTGGGACAGCGCCTTATTCTGAGCAACTATGAAAACTGGCAAGTTGCACTCAGAGGGTTTAAAGTGCTAGAAGGCTGGAAGTGTTGAGGAACTAAATTCCCACGCCCTTGCCCTAATTCCCCTTCCTCAACTGTTGTCATCAAACTATGACTGATGGGCATTGGTAAGTAAATGTCCCTAGTTCTCATCCCTAAGGTGAATAAGTGTTATTCACACATCACTAATGTGCTGAGTTCCTCCATTTGCCCACAGCAATAGACTGATCACTGATATGCCCTAGATATTCCTTTCTCTTCATTCTTGACATCACCCCACCTGGACCTGTTATTCTTAGAACCCCTAACAAAGTAATTTCAGTCAGAGTCTTGTTTCAGGGCTGGTCTCTCGGGAAACCCAAATTAAGACACCCTGAATTTTCTTAAGGGAAAGTAGTGAATTTTATCTGAAACATCCATTTTGTGAGCTTTTCTTTATTCATCATCAAATTAAATGAACAGAAAAATTTGCTTGGTACACACACATATTAACATCATTTAAGAATCTCAGATATCTAGAAAAAAATAGTTTATCCATATGTAACCAGATTTTTCTAACAACAAGATCAAATTACTTTAGATATTCCTCAACTTGATTCATTCTTTTATTTTATGCATTTTAGTAATGTGATTTTTGTTGTTTTTATGTGTCTTCCAAGCCCACTACAAATTAGATGTTTCAAATTAGAATTCAAGAGAGAATTTATCCATAAAGAAAAGACAGAAAAATTCAAATTAAAACAAAACAAAGAAACAGAAGTTTCAAAACACAAATAATTTTATAGCTCTATCATCTAGAACAAGCCTGGATATATTTTTGTCAGACTATAATTATATAAGATAATGTTAATATTTTGAATATAATATCAAGAAAATTTTCACTACTATTTATATTTTTTGATAATTATTTTGTAAAAAAATGAAAATGTCTAACATATTTTTAAATGGTTAAAATATGTTTTGTTCCAACAGCATATCCTGAAAAGTTATATAGCAGAATTCATTTTTAAAACTTAGAATAGGGGTAGGGGGATTGGGTAACTGGATGATGGGCATTAAGGAGGACATGTAATATATTGAGCACTAGGTGTTATATACAACAGATGAATCACTGAACTCTACCTCTGAAACTAATAATACACTATATGTTAATTATTTGAATGTAAATAAAATAAAATTTAAAATTTCAGAATACTAGTGTTAATTCTAGGAAAGAATAACATAAAGTGATATTTTGACAACTGGACCTTCTGAAGTGAATTTGTCCTTTATTCATTCATAGAAGAAGATGAGTAAGGCAAACTATATATTGGTTATACTTCTTTAGAAAATAGATGTTTCTAAAGTCTTAAAACACCATAATGAGAAAGCATGTTTTGCCTAAAAACCAATTTTTCCTAATTTATATAACAGGTTACTATTTTTACTAAGATCTTAAAAGTTTATAATGAAATAAATAGGGTTTTTACGACTCTCACTTAAAATAATAATAACAATATATAAAGATACAAGATAAGGGGCACTTGAATGGCTCACTTGGTTAAGTGTCCAACTCTTGGTTTCTGTTCTGGTCATGATCTCAGAGTCCTGAGACTGAGCCCCATGTTGGGTTCCATGCTGAGTGGGGAGTCTCCTTGAGATTTTTTCTCTCTCTTTCCTTCTGCTCCTTCCCTTGCTCTCCCTCTCTTTCTCAGATAGATAACCAAATCTTTTTTTTTTTAAAATAAACAGTTTAAAGTAAAATAAGTATTTAGCTATAAACAAATATAAACCAAACCAAAAAACAAGGATAATGTGCATATGAAACATATTTTTATTTTTTCTTACTTATTAATTTATATACCTGACAGATCAATCTGGCAGCAGCATTTAAAATCCAATTATGGAAAAATGCTGTTAATTGAGTATTACATACATTGAGACCTAGATCTACCACTATTGCCAGGAAAAATTAAATTAGCTTAGTATAGATAGTTGTCCCTTTTTATGCTTAATATTTATATTTTAATAATAAACATACATTATTTATCTTCCATTTGATGTCTTTTAATATAATTCAGTGACTAAATTCTTTTGCAAATCCTGTAGGTTTTTTCCATACATTTGGGAAATCATGTACCATAGTTTCTAAATCCCTATATTGACTTTGGAGCAATACCATTCTAATTATCCTCAGAATTTTGTATTATTTTCCCTAAAATAGAAACATCACAAAAGGATACAATCTTTTAGCTCTTTGTTACAAACACATTTTGTAATTAAAAAATGACTGTATATTTTTACATATAGCTTTCAAAGTTTACATATTTCAGCTTTAGTTGAAATTAGGTGCATTTTTGAACCAACTTTAAGTTAGTTTATACATTTTAATTTCTGATACTGTTCACATGAAAATGTGATCACTTTTATTGCCATATATTTCTTAAAGAGATTTATTTATTTATTTGAGAGAGAAATAAATTATTCAAATTTATTTATTTGAGACAGTGAAAAGAGAGAAGCAGACTGGCCACTGAGCTGAGAGCTCAATGTGGGGCTGGATCCCAGGACCCTGAGATCATGACCTGAGCTAAAGGCAGATGCTTAACCAACTAAGCCACCCAGGCACCCCATCATTTCTCATGTATCTTTAACATAGCATACTTTATTCAAGCTATTTGATTGTTTCATTACCCTCTGAGAAACAGTGTAACTTAGCTCACTATGTCAGTGGACAAATTACTTGAATGGAACTTCTGTAGAATGAAAAATTTTGTTCTACAACCTCCTTAGTTTCCCCTACTGCTGTGGTTCTGAGGGTTGGTGCCCAGATTTCAGTTAGTCTCTTTGAATCTGAACACCTTTATCCACTGTTTGTTCCTTCATTTGTCACTTGGACTTCTTCTTCTTCATCTCTACCCTTTAAAGTTAGTGGACACTTCTAAGTAGTGGGTTCCTCTTAATCCATTGAAAAAGACCCAAAGCTTTATGTTATGTACATGTTTTATGGCCATATTGAACTATAAACTCCAACTAGCAGAAACTATGTCTAATCCTAACCTGGTATTCCCCATTGTTCAGAGGATTATTATTCTTTATTGTTCTTGGCATAATACTTTGCAGAGACAAGCAAGTAATATATACAATTAATATGTATGCATTAATGGGCTTAATTGCTTGGTTGGTAATTATGCTACAGATAAGAAGTTGCTTCCTTTTAAGCTCTTTGAAAACAATACAAATACGTTAACTATTCAAATTTGAAAATTGTTTTAAAAACATTCCAAATACTGGTAGGCACAATTTTTATCTCTTTCATTGAATGTTACTAGAAATAAACCTAGAATTAAGACTGCAATATAGCTGTTTACTGTTTCTTCTGATTTTTCTTATAGAAATTATGCATAGATACATAGCAATACTGCTTCATCTGATTCAAAGGCTTTAAGGTACCAAGTTTTGTTAAGATCCTTTTTTCCCTTCAGGGTTTGTTTTTGTTGTTGTTGTTTTCCAAAATCAGCAGAAACAAAACAATGTAATACACATAATAAGAAACAAGTTTCATAAAGTTCTGATCCTTCAAATACAAAAACTGGGAAGGAAAATTGTCTCTGTATCCTTCAGTAAAATTATCTCTTTTAGTAGCTTGCAAGTAATTTAAGAAATATATGCTCCACTAGTAGTATGGTAGAGCTGGCTGCTGGGGATAAGGTACATAATTTAAAAATTGCTAATGCTTCAATCATTTTTAAAAAATTACTCAGTCTTCAGAGACTAGAAAGCCCAGAAGGGATTGTTTATCCCAATTATGTAATATTTTAATTAAGCAAGAATAATAAGAAAAAGTAAACTCTGTTTTATTTTCCATTCCAATTGAACTCAGATTTTAGTATATGCAAGTCTCAGGAGCCTGTATTAAGAATTCCTAGGAACTTCTCTACTCCTACACATTGAAAAGTCTCTGTATGTAAGGGACCAGGAATATCCATTTTGAGAAGTACTTTAGGCAATTCTGAGCCAGCAAAGCTTCATACCAACCTTCATACATTTTATTGAAGTTTACTCAGAATAAGACAGTCATGGTTCAGGGCATAGAGTAAATATACAATAAACACTTGATGGATGGTGTTCTAAATATCATAGACCTGAAAATTAGTCTAAGACTATAATTTTGTCCACATCAGTTTAACAAATACAATGTCATTTTTGTTAACCACTAAAAAGGGATAATACTTGGGGCACCTGGGTGGCTCAGTGGGTTAAGCCTCTGCCTTCAGCTCAGGTCATGATCTCAAGGTCCTGGAATCAAGCCCCACATCGGCTCTCTCCTCAGCAGGGAGTGTGCTTCCCCCCTCTCTCTGCCTGCCTCTCTCCCTACTTGTGATTTCTATCTGTCAAATAAATTTAAAAAATCTTTTAAAAAAAGGGATGATACCTGTTCTTATGGAAATGCTATTTAATGAATGCTAACTTCACAACATAAATGGTACATATACTGATTTCATGTGACAACTATGTTAACTAAAAGAATGACAGCTTTTTTCCTAACTTTTTTCCATCCATTATCCATAACCATTATTCTCAGAGTAGTTTGGGCAAAATTCATGCTGTTCAGTTATCATTATCATTAGCTATTGATTTAGCATTTTTTCTAAATAGTCTCTTAAGATAGGGCCAAAAATCTTTGAATGACAGTGAGCAATACTTTATCAAAATGATAATGTTGGCCAAGATAATAAATACATAGACAAAATTTTAAAAACTTGATTATTGCTAATTTATTCTGTGTCTTACTCTTATAGGTTCACACTTTTCTAATCATGGGTAATTACATATAGTTATATACAGAGAGAAAAAGTTATTTTTAATGTTCATTTTATGCTTTCTTAGAATGTATGTAAAATCTCAAGTTTATCATATTGCTTATTTTTTAAAGACATTTATTTATTTGAAAGAAAGATAGAGAGCAGAAAGGAAGGGCAGAGGTAGAGGGAGAGAGAGAAAGCCAAGCAGACTCTGTGTGGAGGTGGACATGGGGCTACATCTCAGGACCCTGAGATCACGACCTGAACCAAAACCAAGAGTGGGTCACTCAACCAACTGTACCACCCAGGTGCTCCGTATTGCTTATTTTAATTTTTTCTGTTTTCCATTATATAAAATATTTGTTAGAATAAATGAACAAAAAACGTCCATATGTATGTATTTTCTTTTGCTTGTTTTTGGGTTTTTTTGTTCTTATTTTTATTTTTGGTCTTCCAAGTAAATAATTTGTGACCTTGGATACATCTCCTCATTCTTTGAACTGAAACATTCTTACATCTGAACAAGGACAAAATTGCTTTGGACTAATTATCTCCAAAACCCTCTCAAATGCCATTTTGTAAAATAATACCAGGATGTTGGAATTGTGAAATATCCACAAAATTAGTTATTTGTGCATTCATATACTCAACCAGCAGCTCCCAAATGATAGATTTTACATACCAAGAGTGGGTGATTGACAGCTAAACCAAATAGCAAAGAATGTGTAGAGATCTTAATTGTTTTACATTATTACACTGATAATCAGATAAAAACAAACAAACAAAAAAGCATTACTCTATTCTAAAACTAAACAAGTTACCAAATTCAAAATTTCTTTGGAATTTCTCATTCATTCATTCAACATGTACTTGTAAAGTTCTCTTTTTACACCATGTTCTACAAGAAGCTATAAAGATACACAAATAAGGAGCTCAAGCCTAATGAAGATAATATACATGTAAATATCAACATGCATTTTAGCATGCAAAACTAATAAATACTTCTCTGACACTCTAATTTTTTAATATGATTGTAATTATATTTTTTGTGACTATTTATGTTCTCGGTTATGGATACAAAGACCTAAATGTTTAAACATCTAGTTGGGGCCACTCCATACACACTCACTCACTCACATGTTATCCTTTTATTTTTTTTTTTTTTAAGATTTTATTTATTTGACAGTGACAGAGTACAGGCAGGCAGAGAGGCAGACACAGAGAGAGGGGGACGCTGGCTCCCTGCTGAGCAGACAGCCCGATGTGGGGCTGATCTTGGGACCCTGAGATCATGACCTGAGCCAAAGGCAGAGGCCCCCTCTGAGCCACCCAGGTGCCCCATTCACAAGTTATCCTTTAAAAAATAATGAAATGAAAGTCTAGAAGGGTAAATATTTTGATTGACTAATTTGTGTAAGGCATGAATTAGGTAGTTTATATAAATTATATTTGATCATAATCAATTTAGTGAATACGGGAATATTAGTAAATATTTTAAAAGATTAAATATAGTATACATTTTAATATTTTATATATTTTAAAATGAGAAAAGTGAGCAGAGAGACTAAGTAACTTCTGCAGTAATTAGCACAATCAGCTCAAATGTACGTCCATCTGATTGATCATTAATGCTGTGCTCTTCATTATTTTTCACTTGTTTACTAGGTGCATGTTAGAATAAAAAGAGAAAGCAAGGGGCACCTGAGTGGCTCAGCTGGTTAAGCTCCTGCCTTTGGTTCAGGTCATGATCCCAGAGTCCTAGGATCAAGCTCCACATTGGGCTCCCTGCTCAGTGGGGACCCTGCTTTCCCCTCTCTCTCTTTGCTGCTCCCCCTGTTGTGTACGCTCTCTCTCTCTCTGTCAAATAAATATATAAAATCTTTAAAAAAAAAAGGGAGAGAGAGAAAGCAAGATAACATATGATGCAGTAAAAGTTTCTGCAGGATTTGATGGTGTTTTTCACATAAGATTTGAAAAAGTTGTAAAAGATGTGGAAGTGATAGGATATGAGTCAAAATTTGAAAGATGTGGTTTGAAATATGAATTAATGTTGCGTATATGAAACATAGTGAAGCTATGGCACACTTTGAGGCTTGAGCATAATTATTAAAACAGATATTTTCCATAGAGAGGGCATTTATCAAATAAGAAAAAATAAACATTTGGGTAATAATGGATAGATCAGTCTTCCAAAACATTGAATTTTAAACTATTGTGTGCATAAGATATATGGAGTAAGTGTTAAAAATGCAAATCCTCAGTCTTTCCAGAGTCCAACTCTTTAGCATCTCTGGGAGTGAGACCCTGAAATGATTATTTGATTAAACTAGACAATTTTGATGCATGTGCTTGAAGCTATACTTTGAGAAACATCAGCTTGTAAAGAGTGATAATATATTCCCATAGTGAGAGAAGACAGAGGTAGAAAGAGATAAAGTCATTGATTTTGAACACAAATTTTAGGGATAGAAAGTCTTTAAATCCTTATTTAAAATACAATAGGATTTGCAAGGCAATCTATTCTAAATGCTAATTGAAGTTAATCATATACCTCTCTATATGACTTTGGTGAACACTAACAAAAAAACAAAAACAAACAAACAAAAAAAACAGGACTTTTTATCGCTTTCCAAAGATGTGAAATCTATAATAATAATAGCAGCTAACATTTAATTAGCCCTTAGAAGATTGTCAAACAATCTTCAGAGTGTTTTGTAGGTAAATTATTTAAGACCATGGTAATCCAATGAGTCATATGTTATCACTGTCTCCATTTTACAGGATAGATAGTTGAGAGTAAGAGGCTGGATGACTTGCTCCAAAACTAATCAAAGTGACATCACTGAATACGAAGCCTACAATCTTAATCAATATGATGTACCAAAATGATGATTTCAACTATTTTTATTACAAGTACTCAAATTAATGTGTAGTGAAAATTTTCAGTTAATTAATTTATTTTTTATTCAGTAAATACTTTCCAAATATTTATAGCATTTCACCTAAATCACTAGAAAAGTTTTAAAGATTATTTTTGAGTGTAAAATGTCACTATAGAAATCATTTTCGATATATTTGACATAAATCTTTGCCATTTACTTTGCTCCCATCCATCTTTGTCTTCGATGTATAGAAATATGTCCACAAATAATGGAAAAATAAATGTAAATTCACTTAAATGAGTGGAAAAACCCATAACCAGTCAACTGTCAAGTGAATTAGAAGAACTGAATGAGTAATGACTGAATATATATAATTCTGCTGATGGTGTGGATTTAAAGATACATATGTGACATTTGTCCCACAAAGAAAGACAGAGACAAGTGAACAGTTTTAAACACATTAAATATATCTTTGGGGAATTTATGAAAAACTTTTCTTAAAATAGGTTAATTGAATGAGTGTATTTACACCTTTACAAAGCACCCACCACAGACAGACCAACTCAATATGGAAATAACAAGTCCTTGACTACTTGAACTAAAGCTTTTCTTCTAAAAAGTAAGAGCAAATGCAGAACCCGAAATGTATACATGCATACCCCAATAAAAATATAAACAAAACAAAAATATACATCATAAGTAAAAAAAGCTTAAAGTAGAAATCACTTCTCATATGAATTTTTAAAACTTTAAAATACATATTAATTAGAGGCCAACCATCAAAAGTTGTAGATGCACTTTTTCTATGGAAAGTCTCTGAAATTTGGTCAAAAATAATTATACATTTGAGAGATGATATGTTCAATGAAATGGAGTTTGGCGATGAAATTGTGCTGTTTGGAAAGATTCCATATGTGCAACTTACTATTCTAAGTATCATCTCTTTTCTACTTCAAGGTTGTTTTACATAAAGGGGATCCTTAGAATGTGCCTTTATAGTTCTGAGCACTAAATGTGGTAATTCAGGTAAAAGAGTTCTAGATTATGGTAAGATCTTCACAATAATTCAGATATTTATATCACCTTCACTATTATTTCTGAGAAAAACCATAATATATAATTGACAATAAACAAATCTTTATCTTAATGTTCATATCAATTAAAGGAAGAAATCATTTATAATGTGAGGGCATTTAAAAAATTTTTTAAAAAAAGGAAAAAAAAACCTTCTGGAACATAAACAAAACTTGATGAGCTTGGAGTCAGCAAGAAGTTAGTTAAATATACTACAAAGCACAAAACAAAAAAGAACATTTTGAGAAGTTAAGCTTCATCAAAATTAAACACTTCTGCTCTTCACAGGTCACCCCTGGAAAATGAAAAGGTAAGTCACAGACCAGGTGAAAATATTCACTGCATGCTTATCTGATAAAGGACTTGCATTGGGAACCTTTACAAGTCAATAATATAAGTACAAATAAACTCACTGTGGAAAAACAGATAATTCACAAAAGAACAATAAGAAATATCAAAAGATGCTTAACACCATTATTCACTAGATAAATGTAAATTAAAATCATAAGGGAACACCTCTACACAAGCATTATATTGGCTAAAATTTAAAAGACTGACCTATCCAAAGCTTTATTATAGATGAGGAGGAAATGGAACTCTCATATACTGCTGGTGGGAATGTAAAATGATATAACCAATTTGGAAAAATATTTGGCAAACTTATTTGAAAAGTGAAACTTAAAACTTACCTTGTGATCCAGCCAGAAGCAGTTACATTAATGAGACCCAGTGAAAAATAAAAGTATAAAATGCAAATAAATGAACAAATAAATTGGGATCATGAGAGTCTCTCAGGTAATAATGTATTCTCTCTGCTCTCAGTTTTGTTCTAGAAACATACAGTTTTATCAAGTTAAGAAACAATTGTTATTTGTTAGGAATATAGAAATCAACTATTTCTTTAATTTAATCATGAATTCCCATGCTTTGTTCAGACTGTGATTTAGTCCATTACCAAGAGCACTGAAATTTTTATTCCATGTTTTGTGGGTTACATTTATCTTTCTAGCAAAATCTAAAGGAACACTTAAGCTCAGGACTATGTAGACATTAAAATAATTGAAAATGACTAAATCTGAAATTTGGAATGGGATAAATATGCAAATCTTACAGACCTGTAACTCACTGCTGGATATTTGAGATACATAGTTAATTTCTTAACAAGAAGGCATTTGCAAATTTCATTAGCAAGTGAATGAATCTACCTGGGCTTGGATCAGATTCTCTGTTTTATTCATCACTCTATTTCCTTATTACCCCATGATTGTTTCCTGTTGTTCACTTCCACATGCTCTAGGGATTGCTAACAAAGAAATAAATGAGCAATATCAACAAAAACCTTTTCTTCCATCAGGACTGATATCCTAACTGCTGAGCATAGTCAGCCTCTCTGCTTCAGGTCAATAATGAATTTCAGTCAGAAATAATCCCTGGCTGTATTTCCAGAGGTTCAATTTCTATTCCTTCTTGATACTGCATAAGTTTCCAAGATTCCTAAACATGAAATAAGCTCCACTTTTATGACACCTCTGCAAAACATCCATTCTTGCTGTCCTGGTCTCTGTTCACTCTCACTTAGAGATGCTTAATTTCCCTTTCTGAGACCTGGAACATAATGCTGTGTTAGGGTTATGGCCCATCCAAACTTTAGCCAAAAAAAATTTAAAAAATAATAATAATCATTCCAAGTTGAGCATTACATCAATAAAACCCTCTTTTACTGAGCGGATTTTACTGACATTATTCTACTCTATGCTACAAGCAGGTGGAAAATAAACCAGAAAAAAATGGAAAAACAATGATTTCTAATGTCTTGATTTCTACATGTATGTTTTAAAATTTAAAATTGACTATGAGACAAAGATCTCAAGAAGATAGTTAAGCATATTATGAGCTCAGTGAAGATCTCTAGTCTGGAATAAGAACTAGAGAGTCATTTGAAAACACACACACACACACACACACACACTTAGGGTGCTTGGGTCGCTCAGTCATTAAGCATCTGCCTTTGGTTCAGGTCATGATCCCAGGGTCCTAGGATCAAGTCCACATCAGGCACCTTGCTCAGTGGGAAGCCTGCTTCTCCCTCTCCCACTCCTCCTTCTTGTGTTCCCTCGCTTGCTGTCTCTCTCTGTCAAATAAATATATATATATATTTTTAAATCACACATTAATCAGGAATAGATGAAATCAGTTAGGGAAAAAGTGTGATAGAGAAAAGACAGGGTAATAAGTTCTACTAAGAAAACTTAACACTTATAGCAGTAGTTAAGCAGAGGAGGGACTTACAAAGAACTGCCAAATCTAAAGAAGAATACTGGAAATGTGTGGCTCAGATGAACAAGAGAAGAAATATTCCAAAGGAGAGTATTGCCTATTTGGGATGCTGTTAACTGCACAAATAAAAGGGGAAGAGCAAAGGGACCACTGGGACTTCAAGAGGAAGACAATTAGTGTCCATTTAAGCAAGGGTAGTGTTATAGCAGAGGACTGGGTTGAAGGGTGAGGAAACATAAAAAACAGTATTAAAAAAAAAAGTATAAAAACCTTAAATAGATTCTGTTATATGATAAACCTGGAAGGGGACATAGAATTTAGGGGTGGTTTAGTTACTTTTCTTTCTATTTTAATATGAGAGATACCAGAAGATGGTGGATTTGATCCATAGACAGAAATGCAATGTTGATACAGAAGAGAAGACAACCTAAAGAAAAATGTCCTAAAAAATGGCTAAAGGGGTTCACAAAATCACAAGTGGTTGATTTAATTAGTCTTTGATTCCAAGTGGAGATTCACTGTAATAACAAAGTTTGTACAGATAATGGGAGAAAGAAGGATAGTACTGTACTATTTATATTATTTGAGGAGTAAAAAGTTTCCCCTGATAGCTTCTTTACCCCTGTGAGAATATGGTGAATTCATCTTTGAGGGAATTATGGATGTGTGGGGACATTTGTAGACTTTATTAAACCTGAAAAGTTTTGATTGTGAATGACATAATATACAACAGTTTTAAGCAGTTTATTATCTTATATTACACAGATTTACTATTTTACTTTATAATAAATCTGAGGGTAGATGGTTCCAGTTGGTTGATTTAGTAGAGCACTGGTAACTTCAAAATCTCCTGGTATTTGTATGTTTATTTTTTTCTTTCTTCTTCTTCTTCTTCTTCTTTTTTTAATCTTTGTATGTTCTACTGCCGTTGTTAGCATATTTTTTCACACACATGGTCACAAGATAGATGTACTCACTGTGGGTGTAACTTTCTCAAATTCCTTTTGTCAAAGATAAAATGAGCCATTTTTTCTTAATCTGTTTCTCTTTTAGTAGCATTTAATTGATCAGAATTTAATGACATCCCTGTTTAACCAATCATGGGTAAAAAGTAAAGAGATTACTATTATTGAATTTGAAGTGGTATGATTTTGTCTGAGAATTGCAGATGGGCACAACTTCCTAGATCTTTGGGAGCTGTCTTTCTCAAAATGAAGATACTGTGAATAAATTAGAAGAAAATGACCTTTAAGTAGATATAGTTCCACAATAAGTAAAATGGAGAAAATATAAAACGTGAAAAAGCATATTTCAACAGCACGGTTTGGTTGACTGCCAAGCAATTTTGCATGCATATTTGAGTTATAATAACAAATATTCAAAGTAAATTCACATTTGAAATTTTCCAAATTTGTAATTGGTAAGAGCTTTACAAAATATGCCTGTTTAAGGACTTATCTAACATCACATTTGGGGTGCCTGAGTGGCTCAGATGTCTAAGCTTTTGCCTTGGGCTCTGGCCATGATCTCCAGGTCCTGGGATCGAGTCCTGGTTCCACCTCCCAACTCAGTTGGAAGTCTGCTTCTCCCTCTCTCTCTGCCTCTGCCTCTCCCCCTGCTTGTACCTTCTCTGTCTCTCTCAAATAAATAAGTAAATCTTTTAAAAAAAAATCACATTTTTGTACTATTTCAAACATTCTGGAAGGCCCAAGATTCCTCTTTTCATCCCCAATCTCAGGACAAGCAGACCAAAAGTGACTTGTTAATCAAGAATTAATGAGCATGAGCTCATAGACATTGTTCTTTTCATACCTCCATCTTTTATGCTTAATCTTTTATAATATGAAAATGCATCTGCCCTTTTATTATTGAGAATTTTGAGAAGATTTATAAATTGAACAATAGAAAATTTTTTATGATCTATCACAATAAAGAAATTAAAGGGCATCTTAGGCTTCTTATACTTTGTTTTCTTCTTATATATTTATAATGTAAAATAATCAGTTTTATGTGACTGGAATAGTTTCAACTTTGCTGTTTTTAATTTCCTAGCAATAGTTTACCAGACTCATTTTCAGCCATACAAAGAAATTAATATTGCATACAGAGTGATTAAAAGTTTTTTTAGCTCACTGAAGCAGAAATGTTAAAGATTACCTCCTCCACCAGTAGAGACTTTTTAAAAAGAATGTCAGAGTAAGACCATAAATTTATTTGGGGGGGATGGTAATATTTAACAGAACCATAATTACATAATAACCAAAATTATATTAACAATATAATTACCAATTTGAGGATAGTAGTGATATAAAGTTATCAATACATTGAAGATAGAATAGTTAGAATCTAGATATTCATATTTACTTATGATGAAATTAAAAAGACACTGGTTCCCTCTCTGACCAGAAACTAGAAACAATGAGAGGAAACTCAGAGGAAACTAAATTTAGGTTGTGAAAAACCTGCTTACCTTGAGGTGCAAGGGATATAAATTTAAGGACTGACAGCATAAGGTGGTCACAATGGCCACTTTTATAATGGAGATCACTGAATATTTCCTGGCACTCTAAGAGACAATGTACTTTAATGTAGATTATATTGATTTACCCTAAGATAACTGTTTCCTCTTACCTTGCAATAACTTGGAGCAAATCAATGCAATCTGCATTTCAATACTTTGTTTTACTGACTTCTTAATAGAGATGGTTTGAAAAATTTGATTAGAGGAAAATATGCCCACACCTACTAATAACTGAATTGCATACAGGTAGGAAATTAGAAAGCAAAATAAATCATGTTATTTTTAAATCCACCAAAGCAATTAATGCTTCTCTATTCTAGAAACTTTACTGATGAAGATGTGACCTTGCTAACTTTGTCATAGTGTCTAAAAGGCCCTGCTTAAAAGCCTTCATATCACAATATAAGGGCCATATTACATGATTCCATTAAAATATAAGCAGTAAAAAAGTATTGCCAATAAATGTAGAATAACTTCACCACATCTCTTGCTTAATTTTTTTTAACTTTTATTTATTCTTTAAATTCTTTTAGCAATCCAACATTCCATGACTATTGACATAATACTTCAAGGTGGTAAGTTGTCTCTTAATCCACTGAGATTTTTTAAAGGTTTAGGCCACCCGGCTTCCATCATTGTTTTATATTCTTATCAGCAGAGAGATAAGTTTGAAGGCAATGACCAAGTGTATTGATGGTTCTACTGGCATTGCTATATTGGCCAAGGCTTAGTGTATTATAAATCTGAAAAATAAATCAAAGAGGCCAGCAAAGGAAGCACAATTCCACCAGGAAGAACATCTGGTGTAATGTATAAATAAGGCTCATCTCAATGTAGGTCAATGCAGGGGGAGTTGTTAACAGTTGTTAATGTTATCATTTTTTATTATGTTCCTATTACATTTGAGTATCAAGGAAGATTACATGAGGAAGATTATGAAGCCAAGATGTTATTAAATATTTGATATAATTCATTTAGGAATGAGATAAATGAATAGTTTATATTTCATCCACTTGAGAAGAAAAAAAGAGATCAGAGTGATGTGATAAACAGAGGCAGAAGAAAAATTATTAAATTTCCTTACCCACTGACAAGGCCTTAAAACAGCCAGAGTGATATTCCACTAGGGACTCAACTCCCCCCACCTTAAGTCTTTGCTAAGTAAAAGGGCAATCCTAGCCTGACCCACCCCTACCCCCAACCAGGATCCTTTAAGTCTACTTCAACAATTCCTTTGTAAACTTCATCTCTAAACCCTCCAATATTGTGTTGACTATCATTCCTAAGCATCTGGCCCACTAATACACATCTAAAGAGTCTCACAAAAAGGTTTTATTACTGCTAATGAGTAACCTTTTTCCCAACAATTGGTAACCCCTCAAGGTCTTAGAAACCTTGCTTCCAAAATTCCTTAGAGACTTACACCATCCCTAACCTCCTCCCAACTTGCAAGCATATAATGGACCAGTCCTCACATCCCCGTGGCAGCAGCTCTTTCTGCCCACAGGTCCTGTCCCAGCGCTTTAATAAACCACCATTTTGCACCAAAGATGTCTCAAGAATTCTTTCTTGGTCATCAGCTCCGGACCCTCACCCACTGAACCTCACTTATGTTCTAAGGCTCCATCAAGGGAAAGAAGAGAAAGATTATTTGTCCTCCAGGATCAGTAACAGTTAAAATACCTTGTTACTCCAATAAAAATAATTAAAGATCCTTAATAAGCCTCTAAGATATCTTAGATTAATGCAGCAGGAAGGCATAAAATTATCTACAGTTACTTTAACATTTCATCTACTTCTCTAATTTTTCACATCTTTGAAAATTCAGCCCAACCCTTAGATCTTTTTCCTAAATCCATATACATATTTTTCTTCTTCAATTTCTTCTTAAATTTATTGTACATTTTTATGTTATTTTGAATTTTATTTATTATACAATCATGTCTTCCCAGAAAGATTTTAATTCTAAGGATACACACACACACACACACACCCACCCCACAGGTAAATTCTCTGTACCATAAATTATGGGACTTGTTTCACAGTAGGACTTAACCATTTAGGATAAAATCTAATAAAGTGAAATTCTTACATTTTCATTCTCCTGATCACTAAATCTAAATCATAAGGATATTTTCAAGAACGTTTCAAAATTTATTTTTATGAAATTCAGAAATTAAGATTTACAAGAGCATTTTCAATTGACATCATTAGAAACCTTGTTAGATTACTTGAAAGTATATTTATAAGAATATTTACAGTTAAAAGGAATTTTTAAGACAAAATACGTGATCCTATCTTTATGATTTTATTATGTGATTTTATTAAATTATATACATGCAATTAGTCACATATATGTGAACAATCAATCACAAGAGGTGGTAAATAACCAAAAAGCAATTTTGGCCATTTTAAAGTTTGATTTTAATTTTACATAAAGAATGCAATCCTTACTTTTAGAACATTTCTTATGGGTGTAGTCAAAATAGAATATGAAAATATATAACCTGATAAAGTTTACCTGTTGTACTTAAGGTGGTTAAAAAATATATCTACTGATTTTCATAGTGAAATTCATGCACTGTTTATCTTTGACTTTAATAGCTATGATTAAAAGTATTATTAGGATTAAAAGTATTACTAGGATTAAAAGTATTATAATATTATTATTAAAAGTATTATATCTTAGTGGCTCAGTCAGTTAAGCATCAGACTTGGTTTCAGCTCATGTCATGATCTCAGGGTCATGAGATTGAGCCCCAGGTAGGGCCCCAGGCTCAGCGGGGAGTGTCACTTATTCTCTTCTGTTCCCCCTTCTACCACTCATGTATACTCTCTCTCTCTCTCTCTCAGACTTTTTAGTATTTTAGATACTTACCTTATGCTTGATCAAATCTTAGGGATATGGCACACAAGAAACTGTCTCACAGAGAGAAATTTATCATCAAAATGTTAAGGTATAAATACAGAGAGGAATTTCACAGTATTTAACACTATCCATTTTTTTTAAAGATAAAAAAGAAAGGAATATTTATAGTTTGATGATCATCACTGTGAAAATTATAACAAAATCAAGAAGTTTTTAAGTATTTGAGAGATTATGGTAACATTTGGTCAAATGTAACAGGAATTTTTCTGCACCAGCAAAGAGCAATAAGAAAGCACGGTAAGACCTGCCAGAGTATGATAAATGTGGTACAAAACATTAATCACATATAATTCAGTATTGCATTATTATTGCTTTATTAGTAATAAAATGTTTTGACTAACCTGAGGAGGCAGGATTCTGCAGCTGGATCCTAGATGGCTTGACATCACCATAGGACAGTTGTCTGCTCTGCTTCAACTTAACGAAGATGACTCTTAGTGCTGTGGTATTCAGTGTCTTCCAAAAAAGAAAAGCAACTGAAGGAATACCTACGTGGATATTACCGTTAATCTAAATCCAGGAAAAGTTAGCAGGAAGAAAACTAATGACTCAGAACACATTCTACCTCTCTGGCATTGCCTGAAGGAACATTTCTCTAAGAACAGTTCCATCTCTTCCATGTTCCCTTGCTCCTATAAACAATAATGCCTATTACTATTTTTATTTCATCCCTGTTTTAAATGAGAATTGATAAGAGTGCAAAGAAAGTCAATTGCCTAACGTCCTAGATCTCAATTAGGTACCTAACCATGGACTTTTACTGTGCTATAGAATATAATATTCATTTAAAATTCAAAATAGTAATAAAGTCTCTAATATCTTAACAAGGAAAGTTCAACATCATCAGAAAAATTTTATAACCCTTGACAATATAAACTTCTCATAGTATTCTATTAAAATTATCTAAATAAGAAAAAAGACCTAACATAGTAATGGATTAAATGGCTGATATCATCTCCTCAAACTAAACTATTAACTAAATGCAACCCCAATCAAGTTTTTATTTTTAAAAATAAAGATCATTAAATGTATGTTTGATTTTTTTTATTTTTTTGTATTTGTATTTGTATTGTTTTTGTATTTGTGTTTGTATTAAATGTATGTTTAAAAAAAGGAAAAACATGATGGAGTCTCACCCTATTAAATATTAGCACACAGCAAGAAGCCATGGAATATAAAACAATAGTACAGAATGGAAAAATAAGAGATAATCTCTGTTTATATGGTAACCAACATGAGATAAAAAGGTTATCAAAATCAATAAAGAAAGAATATAGGTTTCATATATGATCTTGGGAAAACTGGATCACTATTTGGAGAAAAAAATAAAACCAGATTTTTTAACTTACACTAAATAAAACAATGGACTCCAAAAGGAGGACAAAACAGTGAGGATATTAAGACTAGTTAACTAGTTGTGGACGCACTTCTTAAACGGAAGCTGTGTACCACAAATAGTTAATAAAGTTGTTGATTTCTTCACATTACATTAAAACAGTTTTTGCACAAAAGATAAGTAGAGACAGTTTATCAGTTAGATAATTGTCTGGGAGAAGATACTTGTGAAATGTTCAATTAGGACATAATATTTAACATATGCAAATGATCCCTGCAAATCAAGAAACAAAAATAGAAAAATACACAACAGATATGCACATGCAATACCAGACCTGGATATATTTCTCAAAGAAAGATTACTTGGGTTCATGAGAGGAAACATAAAAATATTTATCCCAATTCCCTTTGTAGTGGTAAAGAATCATTGCACTAATGAGATAGATCCCATCCAACATTTGGCTGCAGTGTCAAAACGATGATGACATACTCATTAGGCTTTCTGTGGAGAATAGGTGACTCCCAAGATGGGCAAATGGTAAAGAAGACCAGCTGGAATTTTTAATTTCTTAATGGCTAAGATGCAGCCTGGCATGAGTGTGGCCATGCATGGAAGGGGCTTCATAATTTAAACTTCCTGACTGGGTCAAAGAGAGAGAGTCCATTCTTTCTTAGCAGCTTATTTAGCTGTGGGGCAAGGGAAAGTGGCATGGTTCTGCATCAGTAAACATCAAAAAATGAACTCAGTCTCCTTATTATAAGATCTGTACCAGAGTAGCAGTTATATATCTTAACAGACAGACACACACACACACACACACACACACCCCAATGTATTTCCCAAGAATTGGTGCGCATTCAATATGTTCCAGTTCACTAAAGTTGAAGCCTACACAAGAAGAGTGGAAGCAACCTAGTAATCTCAAAAATGCCTTTTGATTATGGAATAGAAAAATTGATACCACAATAAAAAAAGCAACGACTGATGAAGCATATGCCCCATATTTTAAAAAGCATTCTATGCATTATCTTACTGAATCAACCTTTTGAATAATTCAAAAGAAACTGAATCTATGAGAAGCTATACCAAAGATATTTCACTAGGACTTGGGTAATTATCTCTGCCCATTGCAGGATCTCTGTTTCTACTGACTCAATTATGACAGACATATTATGTCTTTCCCTTAGAGAATGTTTTATAAGACCTGACACATTTGTATCCATATCTCTTTATTTGAATATTCAAAGCCTGTCACTGAAAAATGGTACTGTTGGTAGCAAACCCCAAGATGTGCCTAAGAAGTGCTATAAGTGGTGATTATATTATAGGAAGATACCTTGTTTAATAAAAATATATATCCAGGTGTAGCCCTTATTTTTCCTTTGGCTCTGATATCCTCTGTAGGAATGTAGCTGAAAGTTTCAATATGTAGTGAAATTTTTATAGGTTATGTTTTGCTTCTACAACTAGATCTTAACTATAAAAAATTTAAGAAAAAGTAAAAATAACATTTGCAAAGTGAACAATTGTGACATTAACTTCTTTGTCTTATCTAGAAAATGTCACTTGATTTTTTTTTTCTAATTTTTTGCACTTGTCTCTACTTGAATTGTAAAATATACCCTAATATCTCTATGACTTTCTTTCCTCAGTTCCTACAGGTCTTTGATCAAATATCATCTTCTTAAGGAGGTCTTAATCAATCACCACATTTAAAATAACACCAATCCTAGTCTTGTAGACCCTAAACCCTTCTGCTCGCTTTTTCCCTCCCCTTAGTACTTATCACCTTTCAGTTCACTACATATTTACATGAATGCTTATTTTTAGCCTCTGCTTCTAAACAGTGAGCTCTGATATCTTTTTCTGCTTTCAAATATATTTTCAGTGATAAAAAGAACAGGATTAGCCTCACTGAATGAGTCATTTTGTTACCAGTGGCCAGCCACTGATCTCTATAATATGATAATTTTCCTATCATATTGAAATAAAGTTTGTTAAGTAATTGATTTGTAGAGAAGATATATTTTAAGATTCATCTCTGTTCATATTTTAAAACATGAAAATAATCTGTGGGTATTTATATATCTTCATAAAGTTCATTAGCAATCATATAACTTTGAATTTTAAAACCACATTAATTTTGATAAATTGAATTTCTGTCAGGAAATCCCATGGATTCTGTCCTTATGTGTGCTTAGTTTTCTTTATATATTTATTAGGATTTCATAACTTTTTTTTTTTTTCTATGAAGGGAAGGTTATTTTCCCCTTCTTAAAAGAAAAAAAAAAAAAAAGCAGAAACTATCATCTGCCTAAATAACTTTAGTGACCCCAGCATCACTAGAATTTTTCCATCACAGTTTGTATCATTGTCCAATTTCCACTCTCTTCCTTATATCCATTCACTTCAAGAAAAGCTAACTACTTCCTTTGACCGAGGGGTTTGTTCTTCTTGGATAGAAACCAACTTTAGGACCTATATAGTATAATTCCTGCCAGTGACTCAATTAGGCATTAAGTTGTTTTGGTAAACATTTTTGGGGGGTAGGGAATTATTTCTAGGATTTTTTTTTTTTTTTTTTTTTTTTTTTGCTCTTAACAGGTATATGAGGGAGAAATGTCCTCTTTTATGCCTCTGGATAGTGTTGTATCTAGATGCGAGAACTGAAATTACTGTTCCCATTAAATGACAAGAATGAGATTTTGCCTGAGGACAAAGCAAACCTGAGAAGTAAAGCAGAACTAGAGGAAATGCAGAAAAGTGGACTTGGAGACTTGGTCATAACATGTTTGAAGACACCTTATTTTTGAAAGTTTATGATGTGTGATACATTTACTGTTGTTTAACTGAGTAAAGTTAATGCTTGCTGCTTGTGTCATAAAACATCTTAAATAAAATAAAACAGAAAGTATATCAATGACATAATACATCCTAATACTTAAATAGATGTTTTAATTTGGTAACATCAAGTACTGGTGAAGGCAAGAGGTTTTGTACTGTCTGACTTTACTTGTTGAACTATAGATTAGTATAGCCATTTTGGAAGACAATTTGTCTGTGGAAATAAAAATTTAAAATCCACTCAGCTCCTGCCAATCCACACTTCATTTTCTGCCTTAAAGAAACTATCATGTATATTTACAGAAGACATATACAAAGTTAATTATTCCATCTTTATTTTAATAAGGAGAAGTGGAAATCACCAAGACTTTTATTATTAAGAGAATGGGAAGTATCTTAAAACGTTGTGCTAGCCCTTTTTTGTTTTGCCTCTTTACCCTAGCTTACCTGAATCTTCTATTTCATTCAAAAGAGTTAAAAATAATGGAAGCAACAAACACAGAGGTAAACAGTTTCTGAAATGCAAGAGGAAGATTATCCACGAGGATGGGAGTTTTTGAAAGAGAAAAAGCCCAAACTCTTGTTTTCTCTCTCCTTAGTGAGTTAAGGATTTTGAGAACTCTGATTAGAGCTCACCTAGTAGTGTGGAGAATAAACTCATGCATATACATCACCTACTTCACTTCAAGGCACTATTGGTGTTACGATTTGCAGCAAGAAAAGAACCAGCTGCTCTCTTCCAGGATAATAAAAATGTAAGAAAAATGAAAGAGGTAGAAAAGTCAAATGCTGAGAAAACCAATAGCAAGATTTTTCTACCAGTTTTGGCCTAAAGAGGAAGAGAAAGTGAGGAACAAGACGTTGCTGAGACTTCTCCACCAATATACCATCCACCAATATACCATCCACCTCTCATTTTTCTCAAGTGTCATCATGTTTTAATCCTGTACCAAAGCGACTACATTCCATTGCCTGCACAGAAGAGTCCATGAGAGAGGAAGCCTTAGGGTCTGTTTTCTTCTGTCACCTGCAGTCTGTTTGCACTGTGGACATTAAATTGAGAGAAGATGGACCAGTCAGGTACCGCTAGAACTGTAAGAGATGAACCCACAGAAGAGTCCCTGGGTCTTTGACCAATATACTGGATGAACAAACACTCAGGAGCTGCAGTGAGGAGGGAACATAGAAGTAGAGTGCTGATAGGCTCTAACGTAAGGAAAAAAAAAAAAAAGGTGATCTCTTTCTTAGATTTCATTTATGGGTGTCTCTAAGGCTAAAAACACCCAAAGAAAGAAACAGCACTGCTCTACAGAACAAAGGAGGCATAGAAATATGTGCTCACAGACCCTAATTTTTCCTTATCTTGTTGAGTTCACAAGAGCCATACTCTTCCTCAAGCTCCTCGTTCCCTGTTACAGTTAGTATGTATGTCAGGACCCACAAAACGGAGGCTGTCCCAGTGGTCCAGACCACATCACAAATCTAAACCTAACTCAGCCTGCACTGATGGGAAAGGCCTCACTGTCAGGGAAACCCAACACCAACCACAATCCTCCAACTTAGCTTTAGGTAGCTTATATTAGAAAATAGGACCTGATGGCCTCATCAGGAAATCTTTGACATCCTAGCCAATCATGTCCTGTTTATGCATTGCCTCTACTCACATTCTATGAAATTTGTTCTTGCCCCAGTCTCTCAGGCAGGGTGTCCTACTGTGTGGGGGCCCTGTATTCTCTGAATCCATGACTGATTTCTCTTGAATAGAGGACTGAACAGATGTGTCATAAACTGGTTTAGTTTTGTCACTGTTTTTCTTTTCTTTTCTTTTTTAAGATTTATTTATTTATTTATTTGTCAGAAAGAGAGCAGAAGCACAGAGAGCTGCAGGCAGAACAGGCAGAGTGAGAAGCAGGCTACCTCCAGAGCAGGGAGCACAATGTGGGACTCAGTCCCAGGACCCTGGGATCATGACCTGAGCTGAAGGTAGATGCTTAACCAACTGAGCCACCCAGGCATTCCTGTCACTGTTTTTCAAGAGCTACTCAAGAAGTGGGAAGGCTATCTGAACAACTCTTTTTTATACAAAGCCAAAATGAACTCTGTTTAGAAGATGTTTCGGAATTTTTATCTAGGACCAAGTTTAACTGAACTGGACAATTTGAGATTCAGAAAGGCATATCACATATAGTCTGCACATCAAAGAAGTGTAGTGAGGAATTTTGAAAGAATTTTACAAGAGACAAATCTATAGGTACAAAGGAATAGTCTCAAAATATATTATTAAGTGAAAAATTAGCAGAATGATCAGGTGGTATGATTCCTTTTATGTAAAGAAACACCACCACCACCCTGTAAATATATATATAATATAAATGCTTAGCAAAAATGCTAGAAGAAAGAAGTCCTTCTGGGTAGGAGTGTGTATTCTTTGAGAGGAGAGAGAAACAAAGTGAAATGAGACTGAGCATTGGTTGATATGTTTTAATTTATTGGGAGGAAATTATAGCTAATTGTATATTTTTTAAAAATATATTTTTAAAGAAACATAAATGAAATCTCAATAAGACAAAAAAATTGAGTCATTTCAAAGATTTGGAGTGTATGATGACATAACTTTTATACAGAATGAATTAGCTACACATTTACTCCAAATTTTGTTAAGACCAAAGCAATCAAATATTTCATGTAATGTACATTTGATTTTAGGAAATAAACACATGATTTTTGTTTGTTCCATTTTAACTTAGCCAGTTGTGAGCATAGAGAAGAAAACTTTAGGGCCAAATTTAGTACCTGATACATTTAGCATAATGTTAAGCTTATAGATGTCCCCAAAGTAATTTTAATAATGGCAAGACTGAGTGATATTCATTGTCCCAGTAAGTGTTTTAACATTGACTATGCATTATCTCAGTTAATTTTCACATAAATCAAAAAAGTACTACATAGTCATATTTATTCCCTTTTACAGATGAGGAAATAGACACATAAAAAGTTTGAAATTAGCTCAACCAAGAGAGTTTACATTGAAATAAAGTATATATTAAACTTGGGTATTCTATGTCACTGATTTCTAAGATAAAGACCTACCTTGAATTCCAATGATTGGATTAATGAAGTCTCTTTGACTCAGTTTATTTTCTTATTATCTGTACATTTGTTACATTACAAGCTTCCAGAAAGGAAGGATTCTTCCTAATGGCCCAACCTTTGCCACCTTATTTCTTATATACCTATCTTGTATCTGTCTAGCTGTGAAGAGATTTAGGAAAAATCCCCGAGGCTTTACTATTCTGAATATAGAATTATGTTTATGGTATAGTTTAACTAGCTAGACATATTATCAAAAATCTCTGACCTTATCTTCTTCAATTATTAAAATACAGAAACGCTATAGGGTTCCTATGCAGTTGTTTTATACAGAGGACTTACTCATCTCTTATGCCCCTGTTGTGATCTGTTTGCAATTTCTATAAGAAGTCTTTCTATTACAGACAAACCCCCTTTCAAAGGAGCTTTTTAAACCTAATTTGAATGTATTAAAAGCATTTAAACACAAGTTTTACAGAATGTAATTTCCCTGTCATCGAAGAGTATGCTGTCACTTTCACTAACTTGCAAATTTTCTTTTTAAACAATATAAACTGAACAAATAGAATGTATTAAATAAAAGAAAAGGCCAAGATAGCACAGAAAATAGAGGAACCATTAACATATAGATTAACCCCATCAAAAGGTGATATTTGAGGGATATTCAATGTGATATATATCATAAACTAAAAGAGCAGAAGCTTTACTTTCAGAAAGCCTCTAATTCAGCAGTCATCCTTACTTTCTGACATGAAAACTTTAGTATGAATGCAATGTGCATGAATGCCAATAACTAGGATGAAAAAGAAGCTCATGGCAATTAAGAGATTATAGTCCTTTGAAAGATGTAATTAAATGGCAGAAAGTTTTCATTTCAGTAATTTCTAAACCAAAAATGTATCAATTTATTTTAATTTTTATCATTCCAGCAAAATAAAGATATAAGATAATATCCCAGTAAATTTTATAGCTCAGTAACTATATTAAATAAAATACATATTTTACATCATATTTTATCAATGCAACTCATTAGTCATTGTAAATTTTGCCTTTTATTAATAGTTAGAATCATAAATAACTTCTTGCATTCCTAACACCTTTTTATTGTTCTTTTTAAAGATTACTTATGGGGGAGCCTGGGTGGCTCAGTGGGTTAAGCCTCTGCCTTTGGCTCAGGTCATGATCCCGGGAGTCCCGCATCAGGCTCTCTGCTCAGCAGGGGGCCTGCTTCTCTCTCTCTCTCTCTCTCTCTCTCTCTCTCTGCCTGCCTCTCTGCCTACTTTTGATCTCTGTCAAATAAATAAATAAAATCTTTTAAAAAAATAAAGATTACTTATGCTAGAATATAAACTACAAAATATATGTAAAAAGAAACCGAAATTTTTAACAGATTTTACATAGACATTTAGTACTTAGAAAGTCTCTTAAGAGGTTGCTTAAATAATTAGCTTTAAATTAAAATTAAATTCCTTTGAAGTCACTGAATTCTTTTTTACTGGGGTTCTAAGATTTCCATACATAATCTCATCCATTGTCTCATACTTTGGATTCTGTCAGATATAAGAAAGGTAAGAGAAATGAAACGACTTAGTCTCAAGTAATTCATTTTAGACCCAGAACTGGCAGCTCCATCCCACAACTCCCACTCAGATGGTCTTTCCATTTAAACCTGATAAATCAAAGGAGAGAAAGGGACTATGAAATAGTCACAAGAAAACAGGAATATGTTGGCTTAAAAGTATGTGGCTGAAAGGACACTTCTTAAAATCTTGTTATGTCATTTGGCAAAGAATTACTAACAAGAGAGTGATCAATTTCTCTGATTATCCTAATTAAGTATAGGAGGAAAGGAGTTTAAATCAAGGAGATTTTATTTAACCAACTGTCCTTAGGATTTTGTTATCATGCAAAATTCCAAGATCCTTTCCATCTTACTAAACAATGTAATTTTTAAATTTTTTTAAAGATTTTATTTATTTATTTGATAGAGAGAGAGAAAGAGCATAAGCAGGGGTAGCAGCAGGCAGAGGGAAATTGAGAACAGACTCCCTGCTGAGCAGGAAGCCTGAGGCAGGACTGCATTCCAAGACCCTGGGATCATGATGTGAGAGGAAGGCAGCTTTATAACCAACTGAGCCACCCAGGCGCCCCATAAGCCATTTAAGTTTTTTAAACTTTGAGAAATGAAAGGAGGAATAAGTCACCCATTCGCCATTACTCTACATCTTAATAAATGTAAGTATTTTACTTGAACTTCTATTTACTAATAAAATTTGGTTGCTCATATAGAAAATAAAAATGACAAAAGAAGTATAATAAGAGAGCATAAAACATCATGAAAAGGCAAATGAGCAACAAAGGGGAACAACCTGTTCATAAACTAGTAGAATGGTACTCTGATATTATTTCAGTGTCTGTGAGCTCCATTAATTATTTTAGGAATTTGAATTATATAAAATTATGTGAAAAGTCAAGGACAAAATTTATGAAATATAACTTAAAGTACAAAGTACAAAGAATTACTGTTGTGAATGGAATTGATTCCTTAATTTTTCTTTCTACAGTTACATTGTTAGGGTATAGAAAAGCAACTGATTTCTGTGCATTGATTTTGTATCTTGCTACATTGTTGAATTGCTATAAGAGTTCTAGTAATTTGGAGGTGGAGTCTTTTGGGTTTTCCATGTAGAGTATCATGTCATCTGTGAAGAAGGAAAGCTTGACTTCTTCTTTGTCAATTTGTATGCTTTTTATTTCTTTTTGTTGTCTGATTGCTAAGGCTAAGAGTTCTAGTAATACGTTGAACAATAATGGTGAGAGTGGGCATCCCTGTCATGTTCCTGACCTTAAGGAAAAAGCTCTCAGCTTTTCCCTATTGATAATGATATTCGCTGTGGGCTTTTCCTAGATGGTTTTTATTATATTGAAGAATGTTCCCTCTATCCCTATACTCTGAAGAGTTTTAATCTGGAATGGATATTATATATTGTAAAATGCTTTTTCTGCATCAATTGAGAGGATCATATGGTTCTTGTCTTTTCTTTTATTAATGTCCTCTATCACACTGATTGATTTGCAAATATTGAACCCCTTCCTTGCATCCCAGGCATAAAACCCACTTGGTTGATGTGAGACAGGAATCCATCAAAATCCTAGAAGAGAACATAGGCACTTAGCTCTTTGACATCAGCCACAGCAACTTCCTTCATGACACATCTCCAAAGACAAGGGAAACAAAAGCAAAATGAACTTTTGGGACTTCATCAAGATAAAATCTTCTGCACAGCAAAGGAAACAGTCAACAAAACTAAGAGGCAGCCTACAGAATGAGAGAAGATATTTGAAAATAACATTATATATAAAGGGCTAATATCCAAGATCTATAAAGAACTTCTCAAACTCAACAGTCAAAAAAACTAGTAACTCAGTCCAAAAATGGGCAGAAGACAGGAACATACAATTTTCCAAAAAAGGTATACAAATGGCTAACAGACACATGAAAAAATGCTCAACATTACTAGCCATTAGGGAAATACAAATCAAAACCATAATGAAATACAACATTGTACCAATTAGAATGGCAAAATTAACGAAACAGGAAACAACAAATGTTGATGAGGATGTGAAGAAAGGGCAACACTCTTTCACTGTTGGTGGGAATGCAAGTTGGTACAGCCACTCTAGAAAACAGTATGGAGTTCCCTCAAGATGTTAAGAATAGAGCTACCCTATGACCCAGCAATTGCACTACTGGGTATTTACCCCAAAGATACAGACATAGTGAAAAGAAGGGGCACTTGCAATTCCAATGTTGGTAGCAGCAATGTCCATAATAATCAAACTTTGGAAGGAGCCAAGATGCCCTTCAAAAAATGAATGGATAAAGAAGATGTAGTCCATATACACAATGAAATATTTTTCAGCCATCAGAAATGATGACTACCCACAATTTGCATCTAAATGGATGGAACTAGAAGGGATTAGGTTAAGTGAAGTAAGTAAAACAGAGGAAGACAATTTTTGTATGGTTTCACTCATATGTGGAAGATACATAATGGCACAAATGCCAATAGGGAAGGGAGGGAAATCCAAAGATGGAGAAATCAGAGAGGGAGATGAACCATGAGAGACTATGGACCCTGATGAGCACTGGGTATTATAGTTAACTAATGAATTGTTGAACACGGCATCAAGGACTAATTATGTACTATGCAGTGGTTAACTGAACATAATAATTAAAAAATTTAAAAATAATAAATAAATAAATGGTGTTGGGAAATCAGAACTTTGTTCATTTGTAATGGTCCACTGATTATTAAGTTACTATTAAAATAATGTGTTTTAGGCTGGGTTAAATAGATGATGGGGACTAAGGTTTGCACTTGTCATGATAAACACTGGGTAGAATTGTTGAATCACTATATTATACACCTGAAACTAATAAAACACTGTACGTTAATGAACTGCAATTAAAATGAAAACTAAAAAAATAAGTAAAAATGACTTGCATTGACATAAATCAGATTTTTGAAAATATCTTATGATTTTCCTCCTCCAGGTCTTTATCATTCCCAACTTACAGAAATGTGGGGAGACCGAGTAATATCACTTACACGCTCATCCACTATTACTCTTCTCCTATTTCCTCCTTCTAACTCTCAGTGTTGGTATGTCTGATATACATGTGTGTATTATATTAATAATGTTAAATTCAGGTCTTTTCTGTTTCTTAAGAGGCAATAGGTTTTTCTTCATAGAGCTATCATACTAATTATATTAATATATTTATTAATATTGAACAATGAGTGAATTAAATTTCTGGAATAAATCCCAGATTTATGGTCAGGCTATATTACTTTTAATAAGCTAATATTTACCTAAAAGTTTTGCATTTACTATTTTCAGTGAGGACAGTCTGTAGTTTCTTTTTAATGTTGTCTTTATCAGATTTCTTTTTATATTGTCTTTATCAGATTTAGGTATAATCATTTACTTGTTTAAATAAAACGAATTAAGCTATCTTTTTTTCTTTTTTCTCTTCTGTAGAAACTTGTCTGTTTAAACCATTTATATTTTTAAATATCTAAAAATTAACTCTTAAAATTGCTGCCAACTTTTGTTAAAGTTATTTTTCCAAGATATGCATCTAGATTTTAAGTTAGTTTGCATAGTTATGTGAAAGACTCATAAGATATTGATATACTCTGTTTAAATGGTTTTCCTTTATTTCAATTTTTATTCTGTAAATATTTGTAATTTATTATTTTTCTGTTGTTACTTATAAGGTAGTGGTTTGCCTATTATGTTGATTTTTTTTCACAGTCTATTATCTAAACAAAAATATATGTGTATTATATGTGCATATACATGTTATGGTTATGTATATGTGCCTATATATTTAGTTACTGCTTTTTTCCTCTCTATATTAATTTCTGCTCTTATTGATATCCTATCCCTCATTCTGTTTATGTTTACTATGTTTTTCCTACTTATTCTTTTGAGATTTTTTCTATTTATTTTCTTTGTCTTGTTTTTATTGATATGTGTTTATACAGATAACACAATGGTATGGATTTTCTGCTACTCACTGCTTCAGTTTTAACTTATGGATTTTAATACCAAGTGTTTTAATAATTAATTTTAACATAAACACTATTAGTTGGGTTTGTTTTTCTCTTTCACCAATTTCTCTCTCAGAATTTTTCAATCCCCATGTAGAATGACATTTTGTTCTTTTAATGTAAATTTAACTTCTAGTTTTTTGGACTGTGACCAGAAAATACTATTTGAGCATATCTGCATTTTAGAACTTGAAGTCTTTTCTTTTTTATTTTTAATCAATACATGTTCAATTTTCTAGAATGTTCTGTGTGAGCTTCAGAAGTACATTTTCTATTACTGCCTTGAAAAGATGGTGATGTATCCATTGTATTTGAGTTGTAATATTTTTACTTATTTTTTGCCTACTTGACTGGTCTTCGAATCAATAATATGTTAAAGGCTCCTAATATCTGTGTATTTTAGCCTTTTCTCCTTCCATTTCTTATAGTCTCTGCTTTATCTGGGTACTTTTTGTGTTATTGGAAATACAAATATTCAAAATCACTTTGTATTCATTTGAAGTTGAAGCCTTTCCTCTTTTAGTGTCTGTATTTGTTACATGCAACTCTTTTTTTTTTTTAAGAGTTTATTTTTAATTTTTATTTGACAGACAGAGATCACAAGTAGGCAGGGAAGCATGCTCCCTGCTGAGCAGAGAGCCAAATGCAGGGCTCAATCCCGGACCCTGAGATCAGGACCCTAGCAAAAGTCAAAGGCTTTAACCCACTGAGCCACTCAGGTGCCCCATTACATGCAACTCTTTTTTTTTTTTTTTTTTATCATGAAAAAACTGTATTTAGATTTAGCCAGCTGGACTCAGTTTAGATGATCCCAATTTTTTTGGCAACATCCAAAGCATCATAGTCAGGGGCCAGCCGAACGTATGCCTCTCCATCAGGCCTGATTAAGGTGTTGACCTTGGCTACATCAATGTCATAGAGCTTCTTCACAGCCTGTTTGATCTGGTGCTTGTTGGCCTTGACATCCATAATGAACACAAGTGTGTTGTTGTCTTCTATTTTCTTCATGGCTGACTCAGTAGTCAGGGGGAACTTGATGATGGCATAGTGGTCAAGCTTGTTTCTCCTGGGGGCACTCTTTCGAGGGTATTTGGGTTGCCTTCGGAGAGGCAGAGTCTTGGGTCATGGGAACGTAGGTGATGTGTGGATCTTCTGTGTGTGTGTGTGTGTGTGTGTGTGTGTGTGTGTGTGTGTGACTGTGGATGCCTTTCAGCACCGCTTTCTTGGCTTTCAAAGCCTTTGCTTTGGCTTCGGCTTTGGGAGGGGCAGAGGCTTCCTTCTTAGCTTTCTGTGCCATCTTTGTAAAAGGGATATCCAACGCTCATTTCCAAGGGCTTATAGAGCAGAGCCATGTAACTCTTTATCATAAATTTTACCTTTTACTTTCTAATATACATTTGCCCCCCCCTTTTTTTAAAGACTTCCTTAATCATCCTGTTTTCCCTCATTTTGTGCCTTTTATATTAAGTACACAAGTACACTAATCCAACCCCCCACTCCGAGGTCTTTACTGGTTTGGGGAGCTTTAATTTTTTTTTCAACTATGAGGTTCAACTAGTATATGAGATTATTTTATTTTTCCTCCTGTGCTGTCCTCTCTTCTCTAATCTTTTTTTCATTTTGTTAGAACATGTAACATTAATATATAGAATATGTAACATTTAATATAACATTTTGTCTGTTATCTTCTTACTTTGAGTCTTAGATTTTTGTTTAAATATATCTATAGCTCACCAATCATTCTTTTACCACATCTTTCTAATAATTCCTTTGTGGCTGTAGGCTGTCTCTTCTATATTCATCAGGAAAACCTCATCTTTTTTTTTTTTTTTTTTTCATGTTTAAACAGTTTTTTCTATGGCCTTGATATAAATGCCTGACTTGCTTTTTCTTTTCTCGAGCTTCTTGAAAATGTTGCTCACCTTACCATTCTTTCGTTATTGGTTTTAAGGGTTAGGGTTACATCCAAATTCTTTCTGGTAGATGAGTTTGGATGGAAAGTTCACAGAGAATTTTTTTCCTTTTAATATTAAACTCTATTAATTTACTTGGGTATGCCTAGAAATTGATAACTATGAATCAGTTCACCTAGCTGCATATGGTTAGTGTCAATATATAGATTCAGTTTCTCTTTTTTATCTGGGGGAAGTTTTCTTGGATTATAATCTTAATCGATTAGTTCTGTTTCATTTATTTATCATATTCTGCATACATTTTAATTATATCAATGCTGATCTCCTTGGTCTGTCTTTTATCTCCATCACATATCTTCTGATCATCATTTTGTCTATTTTTTATTTTATTTTATTTTTATTTTTATTTCTGCTTGTCACTGCATGCTTGTCAATGTGTACTTTATTATATTTTAAAAATGTACTTTGTTTTATTAAATTATTCTCTTTTGAGTCTCTAAAATTTAATCATTTCTCCAAATGATTTTCACTTTTAATTATTTACTTTAATTGATTTGACAGCTAGAGATCACAAGTAGGAAGAGAGGCAGGCAGAGAGAGAGGATTTTACTTTTATTTTGATAGAACTCCATCAGCTCTCATTTGACAGCTTCCTGATTTTATCATTTTTGATCTGTGTTTAATTGCAGATGAAATTTATTTACACTTATTTCTATAGACACTTCTTTGAAAATATGTTTCAAACATTTTTTGTTTTCCTTTTGCTTTCCTTCATGTTTGCTTTATGTGTGTGTTTTGGGGAGACAGATTTTTACCACAGAAATTTATTGTTTGTTTGTTTGTTTTTAAGATTTTGTTTATTTATTTATTTATTTAGTTGACACAGAGAGAGACAGCACAAGCAAGGGGAGCGACAAAAGTAGAGGGAGAAGCAGACTCCATTAAGCAGAGCCTGGTGCGAGGCTCAGAGCCAGAAGGGATCCTAGGATCATGATCTGCGTCAAAGAAAGACACTTAACCAGCTGAGCCACCCAGGTGCCCCTGTTCTTTTCTTTTTCTTCTAGCAAAAGTTTGTTGAGATATTGTTAGCTATTTTCAGTTCATTCTGAAACTCTGTCCAACAAAAGGAAGTTATTCTCTGTAGGCAAGAGTAACAGTTCTGGGTGGTTGACTTGGTGATTTATGATAATGACTTTGTTTCTTAGCAAGGCAAGGTGTAATTTCATTATTTTCATCTTTTTAGTGAAGAGAGGGTTGCTTTTCTGATTTTGTGAAACTGCAATGATTCTGTAGGACCTATAGTTTCTACTTCTTTACTCATTTTTTCCCACCCTGCTGCCTAGTTGCAAATGTTCTTTAGCCCCTCTAGGTTGGTTCCCTCTCCCCTGGTAGTGGTCCTCCCCAAGACAGCCTCCTCATAATTAGTATCCTTTCAACTCCTTCCATTCAGTTCTCCAGTAGTCAGCATTCACATGCACCTTATCTCAGAACTGAATTCCCTCAGGCAAGACTGAACTCTCTCATTCTGAAAATGATTTTATCAGTGTGTCATGTTTAGGGTCCTGAGGAATGTTTTTTCCTGTGCAGTCTCTGCCTGATTAGTTATGGGCTCCAGGATGGATCTGATGGTACAGAATGCTTCCCTGTATTTTGTAATACACTCTGTTTCTGAATTCTGCTATAGAATAATGTTGAATTTTGGCTTTATTTTCTCTTTTAGATGATCTGGGTTGGACTATAATTCAGGCAGCAGCCATTAGCCCAGAAGATGCTGAAACATGTGTTTAATTTTTCCAAAAGTTGCCATTTACCTAGAAATAGAATTTACCTCTGCAAGCATAGAAAATATATGATACATGACATATATCTATAGAGTATGTGTATAACTATAGATTACATATATAGTTACATCAGGGGAAATTAAATTTCAGAAAATAAGTTTTTAGAGACCCATAAATGTAAATTTTTTAAAAAGAAACTTAGAAAATAGTATTACCAAAGACCAAATCCACCACCTTCCTCAAATTATTAAGTAAATATTATTAAATCAATGTGGTGTACTAATTTACAATTCTTCACATTTTCTCCCCAGGTGTTTCACCTAAAATTTAGAGGTCTTTAGCTAAGTAATGTATAATTATTAGATTTGTATTTTCACTTCTTTTTGTGACTATAGTCAAATTTTCTACAACTTCTTATATTTATGTAGTTCTGCAGTAAAGGAGAATGATAAACACAACATTTAGTGTGTATAAGTCCAATTTAATACAGGAGTTTTATAAATGAGAACACTGCATAACCAAATATAATATTCACAGACAATAAAGTATTCTGAAATCAACAGCATGTAAAGAGTAAAAATGAATAAATGCATTAACAAATAGAAATGTTCAAGGGAAGTCCAAAAATGATTCAGGCAATAAAGCTCTACACTAAGTCAATAAATTTGTTTTATTTAAAGTCTGCCTGGAACATTCAGCCAACCTCAGAGGATCTCATAAAGACTTGAGGCTAATGGACTATATCACACATTAATGCCGCATGCACAGGCACCTGGCATTCCTACAGACAATGTAGCCAAAGGCCAGTACTCCAGTGGTCTGTAAGGCTAATGTTAGATTTCTAACAATAGGGTAATATCAGCAGGAAGTACAACAATTGGGCAGTCAGAGTAAAAAGCTACAGCTAGCTACAATGAAGTGCATCAGCATGGGACAAGCAAACAGAAAATGCTAGAAATGCAAAACCCAAGAAAAGTAAAAAACAAAAGCCGTCTCAAATTACAACCTGTGGCTACTGCTGTGCTATTGTGCAAAACATCACTGTGCACATCACATTGTGCACTCAAACACACACATCCATAATTAAAATTGAAAACTTCTCTATGTTCAATATTTTGAAGAAAATGACCAAAATATTTTCTACATTTTAAAATTATACCATAATTCAAAACATTTAATTCCAATTATGAACTAATAGAGGCTCATGATCAGAAATATCAGAAAAGCAAAATTAACCTTAGCTAAAAAAATAACACTCAAATGAGAAAATGTAGTTCGAGGGAGGTATAAAACAAACAAACAGTGGCCAAGTCCTGGGGTAACTCCTGGCTATCAAGAATTTTTTTTTTTTTTTAATTTGTTTGGAAAGAGTCCCAGCAGTGAGAAATAAAATGAGGAAGAGATTTTTAACTCTGTCTTTATCTCACCTTCTCATGGTCATCAAGGGTCACTATCTGGTCCCATGGTCACTTTAAGATGTATAACATCATCAACTCTGTAGACCACCAATTGCCCCACAGGTGAGATCACAGCAGCTGGAAATCCTGCTGGGCTAAGAAAATGCTAAAAGGCAAAGCAGGTTTGAAGAGCTGGATTAGGCTAGGCGTGCACTCCATCATAGCTGCAGGGCTGGTGACTTACATCCTAACTGTCATTTTTCCTTCCAGTATTGTCATTTCAAAGACTTTAAAAAACCAACCCTGAAGAAAGAAGTTGTTGGTGGGGAAACAGCTCACCAGCATATGTCTCAGTCATTCTGGGAAGCCTGTGTCTCTTCTTGCAAAAGCTCATCTCTCTCTTCTCATTATAACTCACCAAGAGAGACAAGGCCTAGACTTTGGCCCCTCTTTAGGTACACATTACCAGATATGATAACTCCTAACTCCAAGGAGAAATGAGCTCAGAGTCAGTAAGCTCTATCTGTCAGGAACATAGTAACAGTCAAAGGAAGACATTGCATAGTAGAGGAAGCAGAACTCTGAGAATACATAATAAAACATAATAAATAAATTTTTAAAAAACAGAATAAATATAATCCAAAATCTCAACATGTTAAGAGAAGATATTGATTACACAAAGCAAAAATACTTGTGTACTTTTCTTAAATTACATGCAAAACACACATAGGTACGTATGTTTTATGTTCAAGTATGAATGTGATTTTGTATAAGCCAGTTTTTCTATAGAAGAAGGGGAGACTTTGAATTACCTTTCTTTTCCTTTGCTTCCTCTTGCTCCCAAATCACAGACCTATATCCATAGCCCCCTCCAATACATACACACACTGACTTAATGAATGAGTAGTGACTCACTTAATGAGTCCACATATGGTAGGACTGGGAGAGAAATTTAAATTTCTCTCTTAAATTTTTTAAAAAATTTCTTCTTAAATACTCTTTTAAAATTTTCTTAAATTCTCTTAAATTTTAAATTAAATTTTAAAAAATAATATATTATTCAGAAACCTTTGCATATGTCTTTCTTCATATATAGTAGATATACCACTAAGACAACTAATACTGCCCTAATTTAAACCTTAAACTATCTAGAATTTATTTCTGGATAGGATATAAAATGTATATCTATTTTTATTCCTTCGTGGTGAATTTTAAACTATATAATGTCTTATATTACATATTTCACTTTGTATTGAAATAGTGTCTCGTGCATTGTTAAGAAAATAATGATGATCTATTTTGTTTCTCTGTTTTATTCCACTATCTGGTGTCTATAAGGGAAGTTTCACCTTGACATTCATAATTTTCATATGATTCTATTGGAATTTTGTGTGCATTTTTAAAATTTCAGGTTACTTTTCCAAATCCAACAAATGGAATTATATTAAATTTACAAATTTATTTTTGTACAATTGGGTTTTTTTTTCATTTTTAATCAAGTGGAATGACAAATATTGTCTGCCTTTGACTAGGATTATATTTTAAATTAATCAAAATTATGATAGCTTTCTTAATATAAGAATTATACCTTTTAAAAACATTTTTCCTATGTAATGTACACACAAACCTTTTGCCTTGATTTTCAGTGGAACTTTTTCTCTCACTTATATTATATAGGTGTCTATTGCTATAAGGGGGAATAAGTAGTGGATCCACATGTTGACACAGAATCTTATTATTAACTATAGTATCTTTAAAACACTATTTTATGGGTTTTAAGGTATAAAATCATATTATCAGAAGAAGTTAGTTTTAACTGTTCTTTTCCATTTTTTCTTCTAGTTATTACTTTTTTTCACTTGTACGAGTTCCAAAAAATACAAGTAATAATGATAAAGGACATTATTGCTTTAATTCAATTACTTCAGTGTTTCTCTATTTAAAATAATGTTTGCTCTTCAATTTTGTTAAATAGACTATTACATTTAAATAGTTAGCATCTCTTCTTATTTTTAAGAGCTCTTATTAGAATTGACATTTGAATTTTATTTAATGCCTTTTTATCCTCAACTGAAATAATCACATTTACACTGGCTTCATATATTGAATTGAGAAAATTTCTTTCTTCTCAAACATCTTTAATAATTTGGAGAATGGAAATGTGTTCTGAAAAGGGCAGATCCAATTCAGCTGTAAACATGTTTGTTATGCTTTTTAACTTTAATCATCTTACCCATGTTTTCTGTGACAATTGAAATATCATGCCTTTCCATTTCTTTTAAAGGAAATTTTGGTAATTTATATTTAGTTAAAAAAATTTCATCTTTTCAGATTTTTGATTAGTTTGGCTTTGCTGTGAGTAGTTTCTTGTAATTCTTGGATTTTATTTTATTTTATGTTATCTCTGCTTCCTCTTTTCTAATTTTAACTGTTTTCTTTCATTTTTTTTCTCTTATTAGGTTTATGTGGGCTTTACCTATTTTAATATAGTAGTAATAAATAGTTCATTTTTCTGAAGACGTTACTTATTATCTGACAAACAGAGAGAGACAGAGAGAGAGAGAGCTCACAAGATGATGATGGGCGCAGGGCAAAGGGAGGAGAAACAGGCTCTTTCTCCACCAAGCAGGGAACCCTAGGTGGGCCTAGATCCCAGAACACTGGGATCATGACCTGAGCCTAAGGCAGACCTACTCAACCAACTGAGCCACCCAGGCACCCCCAGATAATTAAATTTAAAACATATTTTTGCATTTATGTCTTTTTCCTAATTTTTAATTACCTATTTCAAGCTGTAGGAGCTTCAGCAAAATACTCAACAGTTGAGCCCTTGTCTGTACTTAAGTGGAAATAACAGTGTTGAAACATAAGAAATTGGAGAGTACCTCTCTATGTAAGATGTAAAATTAGAATTCAATATTAGTTATTCTTCTCTGCCACTTTTCTCCCAAATATAAGGGGAGGAATCCAAATCACGAATATGTTCCACCAAAATTATCTATGTGTGTGAATTGAGTAAAGAAGGAAGAATCACAGCAGACTCACAAACCAGTTTTCAGTAACTGTAGCTCTTTCCTTTAGTTCACTTACCCAGTACTCTTGTTTTATCCCTTAAATTCTGAAATTGACCATAAAGAATCTCAATTTCTTTAAGGCACTCTACCTGATTATAAGCATTATTTGTTGTACTTTTGTTTTCTAGCAATTCCCTCATACACAGCTATCATTTATATTTGCATACTATGTAATTTTACCTTGTTTATAGATGTCACCACGGAATATATTTTATTGGCCTTATTCATATCTCATATTTTTCCATTACTATCTTTAATCATAAATAACCCAGCAGCAGTATCCATGCCTATGGCACTACTTTAGGACAATTCCAGTAAATAACACAAATGTTAAGTGTAAAGAGATACAATATTTATTTTTAAAGATTTATTTATTTATTTGAGAGAGAAAACGCCTGCATGAGTGGGGGAAAGTGCAGAGGGAGAGAATCTTCAAGCAGACTCCCTGCTAAGCACAGAGCCTACACAGGGCTGGATCTTAAGACCCATGAGGCCATGCCCTGAGCCAAAACCAGAAGTCAGGTGCTTAACCCAACTGAGGCCCCAAGGCATCCCAGATACAATGTCTTATGAAGAACCAGGTAAATGCTGCAGTTCTACCTTTCCCTGTAGTAAAAAGTATAACTGCTTTACTTTTATGACTGGGAACCATTTATAGTAATTCATATGAAATATTTTATACACACACACACACACATATCAAAACTCTTTATTTTGAGAGAAAAATATTTTATATACACACACACACACACACACACACACACACATATATATCAAAACACTTTATTCCCTCTTCATGTAATAAATGTTTTCCATTCCGTATATAGATCCAAGTTTCTGATTAACATTATTTTCCTTCTCACCAAAGAACTTCTTTCAAAATCCCTTGTAGGGCAAGTCTGGTGGCAATAACTTCCCACAGTTTTGTTTGAGAAAACTTTATTTCTCTCACTTTCAAAGGGTAAATTTTGCTGGATATAGAATATTATATTGAATTTTTAAAATCCAAATACTTAAAATATATACCATTCTTTTCTTGTCTGTGTAATTTCTACTGAGAAGTTTCTTGTAATTTTTATCTAATGAGTTCTTTGTAATTTTTATCCTTGTTCCTGCTATAGGTATAGTTCAACCTATCCTTCTTCTTTCAAGAGTTTCTCTTGTCTGTTTTTCTGCAGTTCGAATATGATAGAGTTAGGTATATTTATGCTGGTATTGTTCTGCTTGGTGTTCCCTAAGTTTCCTGGATGTGGGATTTGATGTCGGTAACTAAATTCTGGAAAATTCCCAGCTGTTGTTATTTCAATACTTCTTCTCTTCCATTCTCTCTTTCTTTTACTGTGGTATTCCAATCACACCATTTAATACATTCGAAATTTTCCCACAGTTTGTGGATGTTATGTTCTTCCTCTTCATTCTCTTCTTCTTTGCATTTCACTTGGGAAGTTTCTGTTAACCAATCTTTAAGCTCACAGAAGCCCACTTTACCCCTTTTATATACAAGGTAAGTGTGTGCATGCAGAAGTGTATGTGCTTGTGTCTGTGTGTGTGTGCTTGATATAACATGGTATCTACTTAGGCCATAAATGATTATCCAAATCAGCACAAGCATGTCCTTTTTTTTTTCTTTTTTCTTTTCTTTCTTTCTTTCTTTTTTTTTTTTTCCCTTCAGCTTAGTATAAATTAAGAATTGCTTCTGACTTCCCAGGATAGAGGCAACAACAGGTTTGGGCACTCAGATATAAGAAGTTACTGGCATAAGCTAGAAATAAGAGCAGTAAGGAAACAGAACCTATAGAGAAGACAGCAAGGAGGAAGTGTAGGAAAAATAAAGAAAAGGAAACTCATCAGCAGCCAGCACTCATCAACAAAGGAACTAAAGCCAAGAAAAAAATTCGTATTATGCCCAGCATTGAATGCCGAGTGTTTGTGTACATAAGGAAAAAGAAAAAATGACTTTTAAAGAAAGTGTTTGTGCTATAATATCTTGTTAGATGTCATAGAACATTGCAGCAAAGCAAAATTTCTGGAGTGTTAATATGCCTCAGAACTGCAACTATAAATATTGACCAACATGACCTTAGCATTCTTCACAGCTTGACTAAACTTTAGACAGGCTTCTTCCTGTCTATAGGCCTCTAACCTGCCTTTTCTTAGAGCACTTACTTTAGAAAACTTGCAATTGTAAATTCTTTCTGTGTTCCTTTGAGGTGTAAATCTTCTCTCAGCCTCTTGATAGTTTTATGACTCAAAAACATTATTCTTAAAGGACCCTGCAGCCATCCATTTGAAATGTAATCATCAAGAAAGACAGAACTCCTGACTCCCCGTCTCTGTGGAAGTGTAGGAGCCTAACCCCTATAAGCACCAATACCAATGCCAATTAGGGAAAAAGAAAAAGCTTAGTCACTTGACCAACCTCCTCTCAAACACCCTGCTCTGTTTTTCCACCTGCTCACCTCAGTACTTAAAACACCTCCCACATTTCCTTATGATGGAGTTGAGTTCAATCTCTCTTTACTGTAATAGTCTTGGCCCCAGTTATTGCAATAGTTTTGAATAAAGTTTTCTTTGTCTGTTTCACTCCATCTGGTGTGAATTTTTTCCTTGACATTTGAACAAGCTATATATAGCACCATCTTGAAAGAGCAAAATTTGACAGAAAAAAAGATGAAGACTGATAATTACAAAATAATGGAATAAATGTAATTGTGGCGATATATACACTGTACTGCAGAAACACAGAAGGGCAACACCAATAATTGGTATGAACAAAGCGTAAAAGGTCTATGGAGGTAAAATTCAGCCAAGTGCTAAAGGGTGAATGTTAGAAACAGAAAACTAGCCATTCCAGAAGAGGAGACAGTTTAAGCAAAGATGTATGGATATTATATGTGTGGTCAACAAATTAAAAGTTAGGTCTTATTTGAGTTGAATGCACTAGATTAAAATTGATGTTAAAAAGATCACAGAGACAGAGGATGTGGAGAATAAATTTGAGGAAGAAACATCAGGAAAAAGGAGACTAGTAAAAAATTTCTAAGGAATAATTTAAGTCTGAATTAGAGAAATGTCAGTTTGGAGGGACATTTGTGTATAGATTTCGATGATACTTAAGAAGCAAAATCAGTGTATTGGGTTAACTTAATGAATTTGGTCAGAAAAGATAGAGACAGAGACAAGGATATTTCATTCTTGTTTTGGACTCTTCTACCACAAGACTGGTAAATGTTCAGGTTTAAAGAACTCTGCATACCTTTTCTTCTTTTCTGGGTGCTTTCCCATTATTCCAATGCTCTTAAATATCTATTGGTTTTAAAAAGCATCGAGGCTGAAATGAATTTGGGAAAATAGTGGAGTCCCTGAGAACAATTGATAAATCAATGTCTAGATGAGGAATAGTAAGTATGATAATTATCATAGTAGAGCCTAATTAAATGAGCACATAAATAGTAGAGTATAATTAAAGGAGCACATAAGTCTATATGCTGTTTTTAGAGTAAATATCAAAAGCATTGGGTGTTGGAGAAAAGACTGAAAATAATTATATTTATTTGTATCTGTAATTTGCCAGGCAAACCCTAAGTTCATACTGTCATAATCAAAATTAGGGTAGCTACTTTACAACTGATATTAAAAGCTTGGTACTTGAGGGCCAATGAGTCACATACTTGAATTTGAATCTCCTGTAGTCCACATACTAACTGTGAAACTTTGGGTAAGCTACTTAATCTCTTTCATGCCAAAGGCTTTTTCCTCCACTCTATATTATATCATTTCCTTTTTCTCTATCTCCAGAGCTTCCTTTTCTGCTAATATGAGCTCTGGGCATAAAAAAAGAAGACGTGCACTTAGAAAATTTGACCTGGCAGCTTAAGTAATTTGCCCAAGGTTATTTAGTGAATCAGTGGTAGATATAAGGGTAAGAAGCTATAATTCCTACTCCAATTTCCTGCCTGAACCATTAGATAGCTCCATCTGTTTTGATTCCATCATTAATATGAAGTCGTATTTCTGTCTCTTAATAGAATTGAACTGATCTTCTGGCTAAAAGTGGAGTATGAAAAAGAATTCCCATAGCTTTAAAAGTATTATTATTCCTCACAAGTACAACTTTGAAGGTGGTCCGGTTATATACTTAAATAATCTTAAAAAGCCTTTTTAATATGTGTCTTTAATTATACCTGTAAAAAAAAGAAAAAAAAACTTCTCATTAACATGAGTATCAAATGAACCTTTTTATACTAAACATTAGGCTAAGCATTTGATATTTTGATAATATGTCATGACAACATTTTGAAATGATGAAGCATTCATTAATGCCTGCTTAAGATAAAAGTAACACTACATTAATTTGATCCAATTAATGTTAGCACAATGCACAATGGTACATTGATAATGACTGGCCACTTTTCTTAAGTGTTAACTGGTATATTATTACATAGTAAATGAATTGGATAGCCACTATTCATTATTAATTTAGTTAATTAAATATGTGTCATACAAACCATTAATAACTTGATAATTCACCTTTCTTGGATGTTATCAAATACTTACAATAAAACAATCCAAGAGAAACTAAATTTACACAGTTAAATGTTTCACATCTGTGATACCTATTTTCTATGACTAGGCCAAAAGAATTTTCCTATTTTGTCTAGAGTGTTGTGTTAGGATATTTCATAGATATTTATAAATTTTAAAATATTATATGAGTATTATTGACATTTGATGCTTCAATATTATTTATATAAGATTAGTGTCAGACTTTTTTTGATAAACTTAACCAATCTTATCTTTAAATTTTGTGTGATGTATTAGTGCATGAAGAACTATTGGAGCTCCATTTCCCAAATTGCTTATATACCCTGATAATGTATTCCTAATAGCTCCAAATCATTATTTTATTTTCAATTTCCTATAAACACTATGTAAGTATTAGTGACATATGAATTAAAGCTTTCAAAAACCAACCCAAATATAAGGATTTTCATTATTTCCAACAATAAGTGGAATCTCCTCTAATTTTTAATTCAACTTATTTCAGTTCAACAAATATTTATTAAGTAATGTATCATGTTATAGTCACTATAGTAGACTTTTGGTGTTAATCAATCGATAAAACAGATAAAGATCTCATTCTCATCAAACTTAAAAAAACTTGGTGGTATGATAGACTATAAACAAAAAAGATTATGAACTCAAATGCCCTTTCACTGATAGAATGAACAAATAATTTGTCTTATATCATATAAGGAAATTTATTTAGCAAGAAAATTAAGACATGACAGTCAGACGAAACAATATGGATGAGTTTCACAAAATACCACAGAGTGAAGGAAGACACAGACATGCGCGCACGTGCCGCGCACACACAAACACACACACACACACACACACTACTGCATATAAAGTTCAAACTCTGCAAAATTTAATTAATGTGTGAGAAATCAGGGTAATGATAAAATTTATAGAGAAAGGAGAGAAGAGCAATTTAGGGGAACTAGAGGGTACCTCTGAGCTGCTAACAATGCTTTGGTTTTTTACTTCAGCGACAATTACTGTTTTGTTTTGTGATAATTCTTTGTGTTATATGTGTATACTTGTGCACTTTTTTTTAACAATAATGTGCTTCTATAAAATTAGTAACTGATTAAGAAGACTACATATTTTGTTTGATGACCATAATAGCTACACAAAAAGAGAAAAATAGAGGCAGGAATGGGATTCAACAATGCCTATGGTGGGTGGAGTAATGAGAGGGGATATTAATAGGTTGTGCTATTAAGTGGGATAAATAGGGTAGGTCAAATTAAGATGAGATTTGAACAAAAACTGGAAGGAACTTAGAGGGTTAACCACATAGACATCAGAAGACAAAGCAGAGACACACAAGAGGGAATACCTACAGCAAAGACCCTAAGATAAAACTGTGCCTGGCAATTTCAGGGAAGGTAAAAAATAAATAAAATAATAATAATAATAATAATAATAACTAGTGTGGCTGGAAGGAAATGAAGGGAAGGGGGGCAGTTTTCAGAGAAGATGATGGAGACCTAACTAGGACCAGATCACATAGGGTCTTATAAGTCAATTTCAGGACTTTGATTTTTACTCAGGGTGGAATAAAAAGTCATTATAGACCATAAACATGTATTCTGAGTTATGCTTTTAATGTGTTCCTCTGTTTTTAGAATAGAATGCATTGGAACAATGGTAGGAGATAGGAGACATTTTCAGAGACTATTTCAGCAAACAAGAGAAGACATGGAGAAGGCTTGGATTAGTTTGGTAGCAGTGAAGCAGTGAAAGTAGTTGGAAATATTATGTGTTTTGAAGGTAGAGCCCATAGGATTTCCTAGAAGATTATATGTTAGTATAAGAGAAGAAAAGTTGCTCAAAGATAGAAATATAGTCAGGAAACTGAGTTCATGAAAGAATTGGTTGTCAGTTAAGACAGGGAAGGCTGATAATGGAACATTTTGGTTGCAGGAAGAACAGAAATTCAGTTTGGGTTATATTGAATTAAATTTGAGATGTATAATTAGACTTATAAATGGAAATATATAGTTGGAACTTGTATGTATGAGTTTGGTGGAGAGGTAGGTCTGAGCTGGAGATTTAGACATTGACAGTATGCATGTGGTATCAAAAGTCAACTATGTAAAAAACTGCAAACATATCTAAAAAGATGAAGACAGACAACAGACCATTTGTGTTAGAATCCTCTACCCCAATAAATATTTATGGATGTGTTTCCGTCATAATTACATCCTTCTCATGTTCTTAGAAGCTGAATATCTATTAGATTAAATCCAAGAAGAATTTATTGGTATGTAGCATTAGAATGGGCAAGGCATGCTATAGCCAAAGTTCAAAGCTCATTATTCTATACCCTCTGAGAACAGATTACATGTCACAAACTTGTATTCTAATGTATTTCTACCATCCTTAACAGAGAGCCAAACAGCAACAGCATATTAAATTCCCCATGACCCTAAGGTAAATGTTTCTATAGGTAAGAAAAAAAAAATCACAAATTTCCTTTGCTAAACATTCTATCAAACAGGGTCATCAAAATATCTACTCAAAAGATTATTCCCATTGTGAATGAGGGAAGTGTTCAAATTGCTGTAATGCCTTTCCTTTCTATGCAAAATGAGCATTATTGATCCTTTGTTTACTTTTCTTTTACTCTAATAAGTACATTTTAGGCACCTGCTAACAATTATTTCTCATAGGAGGGTCTACTCGCGAGGATGTGACTTTTTGCCATGAATGTATATTTTCTGCCAAAGTTCTATCACAGTTTATCTAAAAATATACTTCTTTAGTAGGTCTAGTATTCATATGTGCAGATAACTATGTCTATATGAGCTCACCACCTGAACATGTTTAGAATGAAAGTTCAAGTCTACACTCAGTACCAATCATGAACATGCAATTTTTTTTTCCTCAAAATATCATGTTCCATATTTTTTCATTGTAATATGAAATCGGCATATGTTTTATCTATCTATAATTTAAAAAACCAGTACTTAGTACCAGGGAGAAAATGCTGGTAAATGTACAAAATCTGTCTTTCATAGTGAAATCCGAGTAGAAGCTCTAGAGTCTAAACTGAAGTAGCAACTTGACCATATTCTTTAGGGTACTTATTAAATGACTATTAAGTGATTTGGGGGGGTCCACTTGAGATCCACTGAAGCAGAATTTTTAAAGATGGAGTTGAGGATCTGCATTTTAACTAGTTCACCAAGTGATCATTAAGCATGATAGAATTTGAGAATGACCCTTCTAAAGATATCTATAATAATGTGTTCACATGCAGTGTAATTAATTTAATGGTACTCATGAAAATTAAACTTGAAATTAATCAGTCAACTTTTTGTTTGTTCTAGTGCCATACTTGATGAAGCTTATGGTTTCTTCATTAATGAACAGGTTAGACAAATTCTTACTCCCTGCATATTATGGTTGCAGCAGTGCTTTAGCCACAATATCATAAAAGTGAACAAAAAGTAATTTCCTGCTTCCATGGAAGTCACATTTTGGTGGTGGAGTAGAGTGTGATACATACATACAAACATGACTAGATTTTGGTATACAGTGATAAGAGTTGCAAATAAAGATCAAAATATAGGAGGGAGAACCCTTCACTAGAAACATGTAGTATCAAGACAAATAAGACCGGAAAAAAAAAAAAAAAAATGTGCACCAGCTTGATTACACCAATCTGGAATCCTTTCTGATCCTCAAGAATTACTTTTTTTTTTTTTTAAAGATTTTATTTATTTATTAGACAGAGAGAGAACACAAGTAGGCAGAGAGGCAGGCAGAGAGAGAGGAGGAAGCAGGCTCCCCACCGAGCAGAGAGCCCGACGCAGGACTCGATCCCAGGACCCTGAGATCATGACCTGAGCCGAAGGCAGTGGCTTAACCCACTGAGCCACCCAGGCGCCCATCTCAAGAATTACTTCTAATCTCAAGGAAAAGAAGATACTCTGTGAGAGTATGGATGAATTGATAACCCTACAGAAAGTCAGAAACAACTAAAACAGAAGAAATATGACTATAAATATTGCATAAAGGACTAGATGGTACAGGTTCTTGTCCCAACAGTCTATCTTATGTGTTCTGAGATTCTGGGTTGCTCAGAATGAATTCAATATTTCCTGTTCTTTGTAGTTTGTGGATCTAAATTATACCATATAATTTATTCTCAAGCCAAAACCACAGTTAAATAGAAGACTTTATTTTTCTATAGTTTAAATACTGATTCATCATACAACTGCTGGTTGTTAGGTAGAAACTTAATATTAAACAATGAATAGTTTTATAACTGAACTTGATCTTCCTCCTTGGTGGGTTACAGATAAAGACTACATCAGGTGGAGTTGTCACACTAAGGGTACTTTATTTCTAGAGAAGAAATTATTCCTGGGGAATAACTTTCAAAACCCTGACTTCCTGAGTGGGGGTAAGTAGGTTTCTTTATTTTTAGGGTTAGGATGAATATTCAGAAATGGGAATTTTACCCTGCTTGTAAGATGGGCAGAAGGTTGAGAAAACATGCTAATACATGCATCCTATGTTATGTTAATGAAGTTTGTGCTCCTCCTTAAGTGGAGACATTAATATTAAAATGAAGCAGAGGTAACTGTCAGACAAAGGGTAGGGACTGTGGGCATGGTCCAAGAGCCTGTATACATTGCACTCCTTACAGGGGTAGGGAATGCAGGGCCTCCTTTACTTTTGAAACAGCATTGGGAGTTTTACCACTGATTATTGCCTTGATATGGTCAGGCTCTTTTCAGGTCTGGCAGAGACTGTTAGTTTTGCATTCCCTTTGTTCCATTAGAATCCTTAACTACTGATGTTTTTGCATTTCTTTGTAATTCAGCACCTCCTGGGAAGTTCTGCAGGAAGTGTGTTTGGGCAAGTGGAACAGAGATCACAAAAAATACCTGGGGGCCTAAAATGATTTCTCCTGTGTCACAAAAGCTATATCCCTTCTTTCTTTTTCTGGGCATCCCTAACTCTTTCTGCTTACAGTTTTCTTAGACTTTTTATAATTTTTTCACTCCCTATTTTCTTGTCTATCCCCTATATGTCATAGCCATAACTACAATACAGGACTCTTTGGGTATGTGTAGTGGTTCCTGTCCAATGGTGTCCTACCTGAAGCTATGTTCCCTCCGTAATCTTTCATTACTGTTTTCATTCCCTCTGGCATCTATGAGATCCCCACAGCCCTGGCACCAAATATACTTTATTTTATGCCAACTGTGATTTCAAACTGGATCCTCCGGTTCTGGCTCTTGGAACTTGTTGGTTCCTCTCTAAGGTGATTATGTGCCCTGGTTTGTCCTGGACTTGCGGGTTTATGGGGGATTAATAACTAATCACACACACTTTTACTCTCAAAAGTTTCCAGTTTTGATGTTCACTTCATTTAAGTATTTTCCCTAGTTTGACCGCATGGACTAGGAGCTTTCTGGCCCCCTCTGCCTGGATCTTTTTGGACACTGTGTCAACAGTCCTGCCTCCACAGAATGTTGCCATGAGAAACTTTCCTACAAGGCTCCCCATTTCTTATCATTATCAATGGTAAGTAAGATGGAGGGTTCTCACAACTCTATTCAAACTAAATCTTGTCTGGGGTTTTACTCTTTCTTATTATGAAGAAGGGGTATCTGTCGGTTGGACATTTTCTGAATTTCATACCGGCAAATAACTCATTGTTTCCCCCTAACTTCCTTCTTGTTTGCTTGGTCTGGAAAGGGGGAAATTGGCTTAAAAAACAAACAAACAAACAAACAAACAAACACCACAAAAAACTTTTTTTTTTTTTTTTTTTTAGGTGGCAGAAGCCCTAGGCCTTGATTCCTTTGGGGTTTTGCTTTTGATATGCAAAAACAGGCTTTCTGAATTCTGAAACCTTTTCTCTCTTAAAAAGATGTGTCTTTGCAAATCAAATCCCTGCTTTTCAAGGCTACTTAGATACTTAGGAATGTATAATTTGACTCTATTCTCTGGATTCTTATACATAATTCCCCTTCTGACTCAAATGTTCCAGACACCTCAGCCTGAAGGTCTAGTTTTACAGGGACCAAAGCAACTATCAAAAAGAAACACGTTTGTGTGCATGTATGTGTATGCTTTCTTACTTTCTTTAAAAAAAAAAAAAACAACACTTCAGATAAAAAGCAAGTAAAATAATGTATGTGGAAACATGTAGTTTACAAATACTGGTCATGAAGTGATTTAACAATATATCCCAAGCCACCATTATTGATGAAGGATCATTTAATGGATTAGAAAGGACAGGCTATTGAGCTAGGTAAGACTGGGGTAATTATTTTCAGCTCTTACACTAAATAAAAACTTTCTTCCAGCCTAAAGGATTAAAAATATTGCTCTCACTCTAATAAAAAGCAAAAGGCAAGTTGTAGATGTAAGAATGCAGCCAGCAGGTAAAATTCCGTCAATCACGGGATTCTGAATGTTCAGGTTAGAGACGGAGGCTAAGAGATACAGCCTCACCATTAAATACTAAAACAGGAAGCCAGCATTTTGCAGAATATATTGGAGGGAAGCAAAGCTGTCTGCAGAAGATAATTGATAAAGATGTGGTGTTTTAATGACTGTGCTTTGACCCAGTGCACAAGCAAAGACTAAGACCCCTGAGGCAGACATCCAGCCTAGATAGCAAAGCACAAGAACTTAAAGGATCCCCACAACCTTGAAAACGAAGCACCAGGAACAAATTAGAAAATAAATTATTTGGTGGTTATACCTGAACATTAGGGAAGAAAATTATAGCCCAGTACTAGACCCTACTACATGCCTTTTTCATTTTAAAAAATATATTTAGAAATATGTTTTTCATTTCAAAGAGCTAGTTCAGTCATTTCAATAAATTATTTTGCAGTTTTCATAAAAATTTACAACTTACAGCTGATATCATGCATAGATATTTGGGTGAAAAGATTCCGTCTGGCTCTAATAAAGACGTTTCTCACCTAGCGCAGGCTAAATCTGTTAATTAGCAATTGCTATCTACAGCAGATTTTATACTTTCTGTGCCATACTCCTAAAAATATAAAGTCCTAAATAAAAAAAATAATAATACAACAGCATAAAATGTTAATCACGTTAAAAAGATCTCATTATGGCCTGTTTAATGGAATGTAACAAATTTTACTTCAAATTCCCACTGCACAGAGTCCCTTTCAGAACTGTAATATGGCACAAACCTCGTTACAGCAAAATTCACGGAAAGCATGACAGTGGGGCATTCTTCTTTCTTCCATCCAGAACCCTTGCATTTTGAATGTCCTCCTATGATGAAACTCTGAATAGACTATCCTTTTTCTTGAACCCTCGACCTCACATCCTTTAAGTGGATAAGGTATTAGTACATCAATATTTTATTGAAATCCTATAATAAGCAACATATGCATTACATTTCTAGGATAGGAAGGAGACCATTTTAGCAACAGGAATTAGCACTCTATTGAGTAGGAGATGACATTTGACTCTATGGGTCATTCTTTATAAGTCAAAATTCATTTAGTAATAGTAAAGTAGAAGAATGTGGGTAAGAGATCAATAAATAATGTACTCTATTCAGGCTATAGGAGACACAAATAGGATTGAATCAATCATAATGAAGTTTGTGTTTATAATATATTCTTTAATTTATTTTTAAAAAGCAATACCTGAAATGTTAATGGCAAATAGGATAGCAAGGGATCTAAGGAGGTAATGCGACTCCACTAGGATGACTTTGTATATGACTGCAGCTGGCAAAGATGATGTCGTTTATTTCGTTATTCATTTTAATGAGGGGCTTTGCAATGGTGTGGTATTATGAAGTTATCATCCAGGAATAGTATCCTCTTTTTCCTTTCTATCAAATATTATTCCGTTTTCAGGAACAACCTCAAGTCCTAGTTTCTTCAAGACATTTGATTAGTTTTGTCTCTTCTGACCTCTAGTGATCACTCTGTTCTTTAAACTCCTACATTTTAGTACCACACCATTTGTTTTTATATTGTAAAATCCTGCCCTTAATAACATGATTAAGTTTGCATTGTTACAGCAACATAATCATAGCATTTTGAAGTCAGCCAATATATCTTACATTTCCTTTAATCCTACAAAATACCCCTGAGCAATGGTTATTACATAGAAGTTCCAAAATAAATATGTGATAGAAATAAATGTTTGGGCTGTACTAGACAAGTAAAGTGTGCCTGGATATTAGAAGAACAAAGAGTATAGGACATGAATTCTCAGATGTTCTGGGCAATACTCTTGACCTTTCTGGGCAAGGTAATTATGTCTTTAATTACCATTAATATAAGTATTAGATCACCTATGTCATTAATGCCATTTCTTTGATTACACAGTTCAAATGCAGCTCAATGCAAGAAACCTCCTGTAACTATATTAATCCAGGAACCTCCCAATTTCATACATAGCATTACGAGGAGCAATCACCCATGGGTGCCACGTTTTGTGCTAGACATGGGTCATTCAAAATGATGTACAAAAAAGGCATAATTCATGCCTTATGATTCTTACAGTTTACTGAGGAACAAAGATATGAAGCCATTACTGTGAGTGAAATGTGTATATGCTTAGTGAGATAAGTATCAGGAGACCCATTTCATAATTTTTGGTCCTGATGAGAAAACAATATTCAAACTCTGTTTGAAGATATATAGAGAGCTAGACCAAAATAAATAAATAAAGTGAAAAGAAAAAAAAATATGAAAAGAAAGAAAAAGATTGTGTGTATTCTAGAGGAAGTAAATAAACTTAATGTAAATTTAAGTGTAAACTTAGTGTAAACTTAAGCTTAGTTCAAAGAAGGAGGGTAGAAAAGGGGTTGACATGGATCTATTCCTTACCATGTTGGTTGCTGAGAGCCTACCATGTATCAGGCACTTTGCTAGGTGCTGGGAAAACCGTAGTGAAATTTGATCATATATTGACTGTAAGGTTTTGGTTCTGAGTTTATAATCTAGCAGTAAAGACAATATCAACCAAATAATTGACTGTAGAGTAATCTAGTTATATTCCTTTTTTTTTTTTAAAGATTTATTTATTTATTCATTTTGGAGAGAGAGGGTGGAGAGTGAGAGACAGAGACAGAGAGAGTGAACAAGCATGAGTTCCGGCAAGGGAGAATCTCAAGCAGACTCCTTGCTGAATGCAGAACCAGACATGGGTCACAACCCTGAGATTATGACCTGAGCTGAAATCCAGAGTTGCTTGCTTAACTGACTGAGCTACATAAATGTCCCTGAAGTTATATTTTTTAGCATTCTTGGATTCTTTTTTTCAAGTTAGATCTGAGATAACTGTAAAGACAAATATTATGACTAGTTTTAAGTACAGGACAAAGATTATGTATATATTAGAAATGTGCAAGCATGGAAAAAAGGTGCTGTCTTAAATTGGGGGGTCATTAAAAGCTCCCCTGAGAGGATTTCTTAAAATGAGAGTAAAATTTAAAATAACAGCTAAGCCTGAAAAGGGGAATATAGATGAAAGAGCATGTGTAAGCATAATATTTCCCAGAAGTCAAAATTTAGTCACTGTAGCTGGAGTATAGCAAATAAGATGGAAAATGCCTCAGGATCCAAGCCATGTGACATCCCCTAGACTGTGCAGAGGATTTATATATGTATAACATATCTATAGTTTCCATATGTTTTGTTTTTGCCGAGCATAAGGAAGCCATTGGAGGATTTAGAGCAGGAATGATGACAGGATCAAATTTACATTTTGAAAAAAGTCATTAGAACTTCTTAGGGCAAACAGGGAAAAACATTCTGAGGGAGTTGGTGCTTTATGGCTAGAGTGGCACAAAAATTCAAGAGGAAAAGGTTAGGGGCTCCTGGGTGGCTCACTCAGTTAAGCATCGGACTCTTGGTTTTGGCCCATTTTATGATCTCAGGGTCCTGGGACTAAGCCCTGCCTTGGACTCTGCACTCAGCATGGAGTCTGCTCGAGATCCTTTCCCTCTCCTGCTACCCCTCCCCTTCTGGCACACAGTCCCACTCTCTCTCTAAAATAAATTAAAAACAAAAAAGAAAAGGAAAGCAGCCAAAATAATGCATTTTACATAAAATCTGCCTGAGCTGAGGAAGGATCTGAAAGAGATTAGGTTTAGAAGTGAGATGGGTCTCCTGAGGAAGATCTACCATTGGCTTCTCCTACCCCAGGAGTTCCGTGAATAAGGGATGGGGGGGCTGCTGTTTAAATTCAGGATCAGAATGGGAATTCATTCATTTTTTTTGTTTTTAATTTTTTGAAAGTGAAGTGACATTATTAGATATTTATTGCAATGTTTGAAGACCAACATGCACAATTTCATATCTTAAGATATTATTATTAAGTCTTGATTTTTATTTTTGTGCAGTTTTTAACATGAGGCAACCATGCAAGGGAACTTCTTTACCATTGTTCATAGAAAAATAGAAAAATAGAACATTTCCCATTATCGGTGAAGTTCAAACAACATTGGCAGTTCATGGAAAAAGGAGAATGTTGTCATTCCCAGGTGACAAGTCCCCAGGGGAGAAACAGAAATCCAGTTAGGCTTGGGTGAGAACTAACTAAAGGATTTGCATGGTTGGCTTCTTGAAAGAAGATGAGAGAGAGAAGAGCTGATCTGAGAGAACCTGAGATGGTAGGTCAGTGTCCTGATGTCCTCCAAAATTAGGAGAAAATAAGGAAAGTGCCTGTATTCTGTCACAAAAAGATTCACAGGGTTAAGAGAAAATGGCTGCCTTGAAATAATTCATAAAATTAGGATGCAGCATGTAAGCATCAATGACTCGATGCCATCCTGGAATCCCAGATATGCTAGTGCAACGTGGAAGATATGCAGGATCATGCTTGTGCTGTGAACATCTTTGCTGAAAAGGGCTTTGTCTGGACAATGATCAAAGGCCCGAGGCTTAGATGCTTCACCGTGAGGTGGATACTCCCAGAATGTGGTAGCCATTTGCCAAGAAAGAATTTTCTTAATTAGAAAATCCTGAATGGAGTAAAGGCAAATTAGAGGTTTCCATTTATTTTCACAACTGAAACCACAGTTTGAAATATAATAGATATTAACCATATCTATGTCAGCCTCCCTGAAATATATAGCATTTTCATACCAACAAATTTTTGTTTGTTTGTTTGTTTTCCCAGTGATTTCCTGTCATTACTAATATTTCACCTTTTCTTTCTTTTTTTAAATTTCATTTATTTATTTGAGAAAGAGAGAGAGTGAGAGAGAGCATGAGAGGGGAGAAGGTCAGAGGGAGAAACAGATTCCCTGTGAAGCTGGGACCTCCATGGGAGACTCGATCATGGTACTTGATCACAGGACTCCAGGATCATGACCTGAGCCACCAGGCTCCCAATCTTTTACCTTTTAAGCAGCACTGAGGACTGTCTTCAAAACAGAACAATGATGGCACTCTTGAAGGAAAATAACTAAGAGCAGACTTATTTTTAAGAATTAAATATGAAGGCTGCCTGGCTGGCTCAGTGGGTTAAGCCGCTGCCTTTGGATCAGGTCATGATCTCAGGGTCCTGGGATCGAGTCCCGTGTCGGGCTCTCAGCTCGCAGGGAGCCTGCTTCCCTTTCCCTCTCTCTCTCTGCCTACTTGTGATCTCTGTCTGTCAAACAAATAAATAAAATCTTAAAAAAAAAAAAAAAAGAATTAAATATGAAAAGGTAGTGCAGTGACCTATGGTTTCATTGCAGCTAAGCAGTAAGTACACCAAATCAAAGCACTGAGGATGGGGGTACTTTGTAGAAACTAGAGGAAAAGAGTGTGGGGAGTCTGTGACTTGGGTGACAGTTTGCTCCAGGTGGCCCCTACATGGAGAGAGCTAGGGGGGAAATTTCACACCTCTTTTCCCTCTGCCCTTCCATTGCAAGTGCTTTCTGGGGAGTCCAACAGGAAAATAGGAGGCAAGTGAAGCAGTAAATGCACAGAGGCTGTCCTTCTGGAGCAGTGTGAAAAGGTGGGGATACGGGCAACTTCTTGGGTATGCTCTGCCTTGCTTATCTCTTGAGGGGCAAAGGAAGAGATCTAGCACAAACTGCCTTCAGGGGAGAGTTCTTAGAACATGTGTGCCAAGAATGTTAAATTTTATTTCTCTAAAAAAAGAGTTTTGAAGCTCTGTGAAGAAGCAACAAGTTGGGAGAAAACAAAATCTTGTTTTGAATGTGAAAGTGAGGCTTATGCCATAAACAATAGATATGGGAAGAATGCTTTACAATATGAGATAATTTGTACATTCTAGACTTAATAAAGTTTCTTTGTGTTAGGGATGATAAACAATATTTTAACACCATTATGACAGGTCTTGTCTCTTATAGACCTTAACCACCATTGTGGAGGAATTTTGGATTACTTCTTTAAGTTTAAGGATTCATGAGTATCTACCACTTATCTTCCTGTTTAGACTTGAAACTCCTGGAAGGTAGCTCTTGCTATAGGCATCCCCAGTGCTTTAATTGTATAGGGCAGAAGAACAGAGAGAGCTGCACCTGAAATCAGGGCCAGGGAGAGCGAGAAGACAACCTGTGGTCCCCAAGGCCTATCAAAGGCAGGAAGGAGCAACAGAAACACTTCATGTCCCTGAAAAGGAGAAGCAAAATAGCTAGAGGAGAAAACTACCAGACTAAAGGGGGTCTCATGATTATGGTAAAGCCATTGCAAACTGAGATATTAATGTGGGCCTTATGAACAAAAGGCTAGATGAAAATGCAGTGGCCTCAGTGACACACTAACACTCACCCCCCCACCCCCACCACCACTCCCATCCCAGTGGAGAAATGTCAATAGCTAAGAAGCCAGAATGACTAAATCCAAAAATCACAATGGGTGACTAGACATACCAGAAGGTATTTGTACAAGAGAATGTAGGAACCATCCAACTCTCTTATGAACCCCAGAAGTTAAAATCAACTCAACATAAAAAATGGAAAGAAAAAAGAAATCTAGGTTTTATAGTGAAGAAGAAATAAAACAGGAATGAGGTTACCTGGAAATTACTAAATTAAGTTTTCTGATTTGGCATTTACCTGCATTCCTTGGTCCCTCAAAATACACTCTGGGCAGTTATTAAAAAAAGAAGAAGAAGGAGGAGGAGGAGGAGGAGGAAGAAAGCTGTGTTGTGTGTGTGTGTGTGTGTGTGTGTGTGTGTGTATGTGTGTGTGTGTGTTTTGGCTTTTTGTTTTGTTTTGTTTTGCTTTTTTTAATCTTAGTTTGCAGCTGGCAATATATGGTATTGGCAGTTGTATTTCAAGGCACCCACAGACAGGCCAGGGATTTTGTGGCAGGCTGGATTCCCTAAAGAGCAGCTTTGAGATAGATGTGTGTGTAGGGTTTTATTAGGGATTTCTCTATGGATCAACTTTTGTGGAAAGAAAGAAAAGGAAGTAAGATCTGCAGAGGAAGAAGTCAGGCTCTATCCTTCTTGGCCCCTGACCAAACAAGGAGCCAGTCATCATTTTCTTAGGAATCCATAACTTTGGGGAACTCCTCTTTCTACAGAATGTGGGTAATGGCTTGTGCTAGCCAAAACTCTGCACAGTAAAAGAATTTTCCCTCACCATTGTCTTTCAAAGTCACTCCTAAATGTGACTGTAACGTATCATCATCTATTTTCAACTACAGATACATCTGTAAACCAATCTCAGGCATTTCTTTCTACTGCCATTAGGTTATAAGATACCCCCATACAGACATTGCTATCAGTTGAAGAAATGCCTGGGTTAAAACAATGGTGGATGACATGAGGTTCTGGGAAAGCTATTTATGCAGCTTACTTATACTACCTGAACTTGCTTGTACTTGATCTTATAGCACAAAATTGATCTGGTTTATACACATTCCAGGTTACTAGATGGATTACTGCTGGTCTTCCCCCACTTTATAAAAGAATCTAGTTCATAGCAAGCCACTTTGACTGCATGATCACTTTAAATCTCATTAGTAGTCATTTCCCAGGACTTAGAAACACACTAAGATCTTTTTCATAAGGTATAAAATCTGGCACCAAAGATGGCATAGCTTGTTATAATATCAGGAGAAGTATGTTTTACATTTTCTCACTGGGCTTGTAAGAAACTCCACACAGGGACTTTCCCCATCACTTGTGGTTTTAATCTCAGAGGTTCTGCTGGGCCATATGGCACAAGAAACAATGCTGCTTGTAGAACAGAGTTTTTCTTTGTGTGATCCCCACTAACTAATAGCCTTTTATATCACCTAGTATATAGTTCATAGCTATAGCAAGTATGGTCTTTGCTGGCCAGAACCCAAGGACATTATGCTTATGCTTTCTTCTTTGTGGTGGAAAGTACCAGATGCAATAGCAATCCCTTTATTTTAAAGAGAACATGCCTCAGAAGTAGTTTGTTATGTTGCAGACCTCTGAATTTTTATAGGGTTTATAAAATTCTCTTTGTACTGCTACCATTCTTACCAAAACCTCCAATATCCTTAATATTTCTTGTTCATCCACTCCAATAACATTGGGTCATCCATATAATGGAGCAATAGAGATTTCTTGAAATGTTGAGCAGGTCCAAGAGATATACGTTATGACAGAGATCAGGAGAATTAAGAGTCTGTGGGAAAGACTGCATAATGTTGTCTAGTCAAAGTAAATTTGAACTGTTTCTGAAAATGATACTTTCACTTAATCAATGGTTGCATAATGTACTCATAGACATTCTGATCTGCTTTTGTAAAGATTCTTTATCTGGCACAGAACCTTCACTGAGGGTACTGTTTTACGGATTTTTACTGTAGTTCAGTATAATAGGATCCGCCTGGTTTTTGCATAAACCATCACCTGGTTTTTATATGGATCAAACTGGTTCATTAAATGGATATATAATGATCTTCATATCTGTGTTCTTTAAATCTCTAAGGATGGCACTGATTTTTGTCATAACACCCAGGATATGATATTGTTTTGATTTACCATCTTGGTTGGCAGAAGTTTAGAGAGACAACTCCATAGACTTCCACATGGTCTTCCTTAATATTTTTTTATCTGGTAGATCAGGAAATCAACATGCATTTCATGCCAATGGCCACCAAGTATGTGTTTCCCATTATATAGTCAGGGACTATACAAATAATCAGCATGGAACTAAAGACTCTAATTTTTCTGGCTGAATATACCATTCCTCTACTATGAAACCATGATGACTCTTCAGTCTTGAAGTATCAATGTTAAGTAAGGCTCTATGGTCAAGAGCCCCTGAAATGTTTGAGTTATCTTCTTTCCCACTATACAAATACTCATTTATATGAGCACAGGTCCTCTGGAGAAGACCTGGGCAAATAATTACCATGGTCACTTCCCATAGTGTTATATAGAGAATTTTGCTTCCTGAGGACATGGTTCTCTCTTTCATTCAACACATTCTTAATCTGAAAACTTTCTTAAGACTAGAAACTGAGCAAGGAACAATGACTTATTTGGGTGACTATCTTTATCCTCCTAATCATTCATCCTTTATCTATTTTGAACCATAGATTAAGTAGTACTTGTATAGGCTGATAATCTATTTTGCCCCTTGAAATATCATGTTCTATGTCAGCCCACCCTGGTCTCTGTCTGATCTTGCTACTATTTATAACAAGCCTGTGCTCATGTCTTTTAATAGGGAAGTGCTACCACTTAGCCAATATGGTTTTAGATTGCTATCATTCCTATTATTATCAATGAGCCCAGTCTTGTAAGGACATCTACTGCTAGCTCTGGCCTAGAGGGAAGTAACTCATGAGCTTCTTAGTGAATCTCACCAACAGATTTCTCATTGGTCTAGGCAATGATGTGTCTTCTATGTCTTCTTGTGGAGCATAGTCCTCTGGCTGGTTTTTCCAGCTGTAATATATCTCCATCTTGGCATAACTATATCTTGGAGTCTTTTAATCTTTTTAAATCTGTCTGCCAAGCAAATTCTTGCATTTCTATCTCAGTGCAGACCATTATTTTCTGTGCTTCTTGGAAGCATCCTGAAGGTATGTTCACACCATCCCCTGGCATTATGATAGGTTGTTAAATCCTGTATCCCTAGAGAATGATCCCAAATCAATAAAACCATTTTATCTAATTGTGTACTCTGTCCTTTGGTCAGGCACCTCCCAAATCTAATCCCATCCATACTCTTCCAAATCTTATTTTACATATTAGGTGGTTCCTGAAGCTCCTTTTAAAATATAGAATATTTCTGTCTTTATCAGACTTAACTTGGACCTGGTTATGTTATGCTAAGTTATGTTATGATCTAATGGTTAGGTGTGGAAATAGCCCAAAGGAAGTATATATTGTCTATTGGGGAAAAAAGTCTGCATTTGATGAATTAGCAAAAGTTAGGCAGTTAAGAACTACTCTAAACATCTGTTTACCTTAAAAATTTCATGGGTTAGCAAAAGGGAACAGTAACTGGTTTCTCATTGTTAAGCAGCTGGACTCTTTATATCAACAAAATTCACAGGTAACTGCAATTTATCCTTTTAAAAAATAAAACATTTATTTTTTTTTACTTTATATATAATTTACCTATTCATTTAAGTATATTTACATTTACATATTTACACTTACCTCTTCATTTAAGTATATTTACATACTTCACTATCTTTTTATTAAACCATGAGTTTATTTCACTTTTTTACAAGCTCAATATTATATTGAATATTAAGTCACTGTGTGACTTAATAAGTTGTGTTGAGACCCACAGGTTGCTAGTTGATAAAGCAGTTACTACAAGTTTGGCAATGACTCATTTTTGAAGAATTTCATAAAAAGTTATTTTTTAAAGACAACCATTTTATGTTGAAGAATTTTAAGTTTTTCTCTAATAATTATCATTTACCTTTTAAAATACGAATTTAGTAAAATATATAATTAAATGATTTCATGTGTTTAATTTAGTTTCACAATTCACCAAACAATATTTATTTGACATTCAAGAAATCCACTTATTTTGTTCCACATATGGTTGTATGTCTGTATATATATTTTTTCTTTTTAAATTATATATATATATATAATATGTATATTATATATGTATAAATAATATATGCATTTATATGATGCACCCTTTCCTATCATGGAGCTAACATTCTAGTGAGAAAAAGACAATGAACAAGCACATGAAGATGTGTACAGATAATAAGACTATAAAAATATAATGAAAGTGGGCAATTGGGAAGAAGATATGAGTACCTGGTGACCTTTTCAATGAGGGAATTCTTAGCAGAGACATTCAGGAAGGGGAAGAAAAGTCATGCACATGTATTTTGCTGAAAAAATTCTAGGTAGAAGGAAGAGTAAGAGAAAAGGCTCAGGTATGGTTATATCCTGGGACTTATCTCAGACATATCTTAGACGTATCTCAGACTTATCTCAGAAGTACGGAGCTCAGCATGGTGAGAATGAAGTTTGAAATTAATAAAACAGTAGGTCCAAAACCTCCCCAAACATAAAATATTTATACACATTATTATTATTATTAAACATATATACATATGTGCTATTGTATATATGTTTAATGCCCAAAGTTATTTTGATAAAGTCATATGACAAAGATAACTAATAGACTTAAATGCTGTTGTAAAAGGCTAATGGATAAAATGCAGAGAAATAGTTTTTTTCCATTTAAACAAAAGGATTAAATTATGAAGAACTATTTCTGTAATTCTAAGAGTTCCAACCAAGAACAAAAAAGAACTAAGGCAAAATGGCCAGTATTAAAATGTCCTTCACTTTCATAGTCGTAGTGTGTCTCACATGGACTGTTCTTCCTATCGTGGGGATAAGAAATATATTTTTTTTTTCCTTTGAGATAGAACAACTCACAAGATATAGATTTCAGGAACCATTTTACAGAGTCATTCAATTCCATTTATTTCAAATACCACTGCCATGGGAATAATAAATATGCAACTGCCTGTAGACACAAATGAAGTATTTAATCTTGAGCAAAGGTTGTTGAGTTGTTAAACATGAAAGTCGCAGAATGTGTTTCTCCAATCTGAGGAAAGTAAAATTTTATTCTGGATATTTGTGTCCAAAAATGAACAAGGAGATTAAGGCCAAATGTGGACATAGGAAGATTAAAAGGATTTATTATATCCTGTGATTTTTTTTTAGGCTGACCTGTAAATGGTAATTTAATACTTTTCATAAAAGAAAATTGGTTGGAAGAAATAGATATGCAGCAAAATACCCTTACAAATGCTAATATTCACATGAGTCTTAAGATTAGAGGTTAAAAGTGGGATAAAATATGAATAATAGTAGTATCAGGCAACCAGATGGTCTTTTCCCCTTATGTCTTGCCCAATGAAGATAGACAAATTCAGTAAAAGTCTAAAAGAAAAAAATTATTTGTGTCAAGTTTATGACATATACCACAATCAGCATATTTCCTTAAAAACGTGAGTTCAAAGTTCAGCTTCAAGAGAATACAGATCTTTAAGATTTTTTTGAAGAATATGCCTTTTTTAATTAATTTTTTTCTTTTTCTTGATTGACCTAAAAAAATTCACTGCAATTGTTCTTAATAAAGAACAATTAAAGTATTTTTTTCCTTTTGTTTATTTTGCTGTGTACTCTTTAAATCTCCAATTTATGTCAATGCAAAAGCCATCAGTAAAAACCAGTAAGAGGAAACATATTGTAGAATGTCTATATGATCAATGACTAATGAAAACAATAAAAGAAACTTGTTCTGAGAAATACATTATTATAGATTGACTTAATCATTATCAGAAATGAGTCATTATTGGATTCCTTATACCTATAACTAATGGATGTTTAAATGTACAGTATTGAAATACTACCAAATAGAAGATATGCTAAAACCAAAGACATAGAGGACTAATGAAAAAAGAGCCTTTTCTATACTTTACAGATTAATTCTATACTATAAAGAAAATAGATAACCTCTTTTAAATTACATCTGGACATCCTAACATATAGATAATATTATGATAGCTGAAGGTATTATTAATCTTAATTTATAAAAACTGGCAATTATTACAGCACAATAAAATAATAATTATGATAAGGCAGTCTTATGATTCACAATCCAAAGGCTGGTGGAACAACTGGTAAAGCTGAAGTTTTACAGGGTGGATTTCTAACTAGAAAAAAACATTATTTGCCATCAGTATACAAACTGCAACAATTTGTACATGGTCTGGACTATTCAAGTTAGCAAAAAATCACCTTAAGAAGTGTATAATGTATTCTAGATTGTGTTTACCAAATCTATAAATCAGAAATATTTTTGACTTTCTATAGAGAGTATGTAGTTTAGATTATGCAGGCTCTGTGGTCTCTGTCCCAGCTGCACAACTATACTAATATAAGTAGATGTCACCCTTAGACAATACATATATGAATAAGTACAGCTGTGTTCAAATCAAACTTCACTTATAAAAATAAGTGGTAGGCTAGATTTAACCCGAAGACTGCAGTCTGTCATTTCTAGTTCTGGATAAATCTATATAACATAGTTTAAAAAAAAAAAGTTAGTACAGAATGAATAGAAAGTACCAATTGAATCACATATAAAATAATTAGTCAAATAATATAACCTGTTTGTTTTTGTTTTTTTTTGGCTACCTGAAATGGTTGACTGTCAATTTTCATTAAGAATCAGTTTCCCATGTATATTCTGATTGCTCTAAACATAACTAAACTACTGTAAGCAATTAGACTATCAGTAAAATAAGTTACACTTGTGTCTTTTTGCATTAGTAAAACTTGGCTTTGGCTAAGTGAGCTCCTAGTTTTAGTTTGGCTAAGTGAGCTCCTACTAGACATATGCTAACACAGATTATGCTGAACAAAATACACAGGTAACTAGAGAGTGATCATACAGAAGATTAAGGAAAAGAATCAAATACCGAAAGAAGGAAATGGCTCAGAGTAGACTCACTTTTGTTTATTGGCTTTAAGCTTTAAGGAAGATGTCTGAGGCACAAAAATGATGGTTAAAACTATAATAGAAAGTGCAGTATTTTCAGCCTGAAATAAAACAGAAGACCGAGTTTGGGAAACCACAGCAGTTATAAAATAAAAGATGAAAATAAAATAAAATAAAATAAAATAAAGGATGAATCTGAGACAATGGTGAGCCAAACTGAAGAAGCCCCAAATTCTGTATGTAAACTCTGTTGAATATTTGATTTACCTGTGAACCATGGTGATAGAGACAGACTTCAGATTAGACAAAAAGAAAAAAAAAAATCTGAGATTTATTAGTTATCTAAGCGACAGAATTTGTATTTTGAGTTTGACAAAATTAAAAGCCTACTAAAACATAAAAAAAAACAAAAAAAAATCAACAATTTGGAGAACATCATATTCACAATATCTAATATATAATCTAATTACTCCAATATACAAAGAACTAGAAATAAATGACATATTCCACAAAAACAATGATTGATGTATAGACTAGCTAAAGAAAATTGGTAAGATATGGATGATTGGAGTAACACAATTAACCATCTATTTTTATATTTACACAACACTACCCTAACATTAACAACAAAATAAATCCTAAGTGACTACAAGGAAATAATGAAGATCAGGGTAGAAACTAATAAAATAGAAAACAGACAACTAATAGAATAATTTGGCAGAAAGAAATTGCTTGAACAACACGATTTATAAGCCACTAACTAGATTAATCAAAAAAAACGTGTAAGAACACAAATTACCAATATCAGAAATGAAAGGATGGTTATCATTACAAGTGGTACAGGCATAAACAGGATCAGAGACTATTATGAATAATTTTCTGCCAACAACTTCAACACCTTAGATCAAATGAGCAACTTTTTTGAAAAATCCAACTTACCCAAACTGACATGTCTAGGAAATAGATAGAATCTGTTGTCATAAAGCCTCCAAGTAAGAGAACTCCAGGACTGGATGGTATCACTGGTAAATTCTTTCAAACATTTAAGGAAGAATATTACCAATCATACATAAACTTTTTCACAATATAGAGGAGGAGAAAACATTTCCAAACCCACAGAAATATATTAAAATGAAGTAATACTAATGACTAATATTCCCCCATGAACTTATATGTAAAATTAATTTATAATATTTTAGAAAATCCAATCCAATAATATATAAAAAGGATAATGTGTCATAGCTAATAGGTTTTGTCACAGGAATACAAGATCGATTTAATTTCCTAAAATCAATTAATGTAGTTTGCCATATTAACAGAATAAAGAAGATAAAGTACAAATTAAATTTTAATAAATGAAAAAAAGCATTTTATAAAATATGACACTCCTTCAGAATTAAAACTGTAACTATGTAGTAATAGAAGGAAACGTCCTCAACCTGATAAAGGACAGTTTAGGAAAAACTTAAGGCTAACATCTAACTTAATATTGAAGATTTGAATACTTTCTCTGAAGTTAGGAACAGGGAAAAAAAAGTCCATTCTTAACACTTCTCCAGAGGTCTCAGCCATTGCAAAAAGCAAAGAATAGAAATAATGGCACAAAGATAAGAGAGGAAGAAGTAAATTTATTTGCACATGGCATGGTGTTTGTACATAAAATCATCAGGAATCTATAATATAATTACCAGGAATAATCAGTGAATTCAGTAAAAGCCTCAGGATACAAGATTAATATACAGAAATCACTTGTATTTTTATACACTATGAGCAAAATTTCAAAAATTCGATTTGTATGAGTGTCAAAAGCATAAAGAACTCAGAAATAAACTTAACAAAATATGTGCTAACAACTCTACACTTACTGAAGACATAAATAAATGAATAAATATAAGAAAACCTATTGCCATAGATTGCAAGAGTCAATATTTAGATGCTAACTCCTCTTAAACTGATGTATAGATTCAGCCAATGTCAAATCTAAATCTCAACAAGTTTTGTTTGTTTCTTTTTGGTAGCAATTGACAATATGACTCTAAAATGTGTAGGGAAAAGAAAAAGAGAATATTCAAAGCAATCATGTAAAACAAACCTTAAAATTTTAGAATAGCTGTTTTCAAGCCTTACTATAAAGCTACAGTAGTCAAGAAAATGTTCTTCCAACATAACAATCAATGTCCACTTTATTGGAACAAAAGAGAGAGCCCAGAAATAGGCTCATATTTACACAACTATTTAATTTTCAGCTTAGGCCCCCAAGCAAGCTGGTGTGGAAGGAAATGTCTTTTCAACAAATGGTATTGGACTTATTGAATATGTATATGAAAATAATAATAATCTTAATGCATATCCCACATTCTATGAAAACATTTCAATTTAGATGGAACATAGGCCTATATATAAAACTTAAAACCATAAAACTTGTAGAGGAAAACATATTTTCTTGATTTAAAGGGGCTCTTCTTAGACAAGTTACAGAAAAAAAGTAATTCTAAGGAAAAAAAATGGTAAGTTAGACTTATCAAAATAAAAATTTATATTCATATCATGGAAACATTAAGAAAATAAAGAAGCCATAGTCTGCATGAACAGATTCACAAAAATATATCTTTAACCAAGCACTTGCATCCACATATCATGGTATATGATGAAAACCTCCTACAACTTAATAAAAAAGAAAATCCGATAATAAAAATGAGCAAAAGCTTTGAACAGACATTTCACAAGTAAGATATAAAATGGCCAATAACTGTGCGAAAAGTGTCAAGAGTTCAACATCATTACACAGTAAAAAAATGCATATTAAAACCACAACAAACCTCACATCCACCCAAAATGGCAAAAATTAAATAGACTTACAACAACAAGTAATGGTAAATAGGTAGAACAGCCAGAACTCCCATATATTCCTCATGGGTTTCCAAAATACTGAATGACTTTCGGAAAAAAAAAAAAAAAAAAAAACCTGATAATTTCTAAATAAATCTACCATATGCCTCAGCAATTCTAATCCTATATACTTAATCAAGAGAAATAAAAGCAAATGTCATAAAAACTCATATGAGAGTGTTCATAGCTCTTTTCATAATGACAAAGAACTGGAAACAAGCTCAGTGTCCATTCATAGGAGAATTAATAAGCTACATTATATTTATGAAGTTATATATTTCTATTCAACAATGAAAAGAGAATAAATTGTCCATGCATTCAACAATATGGAAGAAGTTTTAAAATATTACACTAAATGAAAGGAGCTTATTCAAAAGTGTACACACTGCATGGTCACTCTATTTTTTTAAATTTTTTTTAAATTTTTTATAAGCATATATTTTTATCCCCGGGGTACAGGTCTGTGAATCACCAGGTTTACACACTTCACAGCACTCACCTCCTTCTCCCAAACCCCCTCCCCCCAGCAACCCTCAGTTTGTTTTGTGAGATTAAGAGTCACTTATGGTTTGTCTCCCTCCCAATCCCATCTTGTTTCATGTCCATCAACAGATGAATGGATCAAGAAGATGTGGTATATATACACAATGGAATACTATGCAGCCATCAAAAGAAATGAAATCTTGCCATTTGCGACAACATGGATGGAACTAGAGCGTATCATGCTTAGTGAAATAAGTCAAGCAGAGAAAGACAACTATCATATGATCTCCCTGATATGAGGAAGTGGTGATGCAACATGGGGGCTTAAGTGGGTAGGAGAAGAATAAATGGTCACTCTATTTTTATAAACAGGATAATCGAATATATAGTGGAAAATAGCTATAACCGTGTTTACATTGGAATGTGGCAAAGGTTGCGTAAACAAAACTAAGAAGCAACTTTTTGGTGAGGAAGATATTTTATATATTGCTCGGGAGTTGTGTTAAGCAGATGTATGGAAAAAGTCAGAGAATGTGCATTAAAATGGCTTTATTCTAACTTATATCAAATTTTATCATAAGAAAAACTGAGCAACAATTGGTTGAGCAACTGCCTTCTGCTGAGGTCATGATCCCGGATTTCCAGGATCGAGTCCCACATCGGGCTCCCAGCTCCTTGGGGAGTCTGCTTCTCCCTCTGACCTTCTCCTTTCTCATGCTCTCTCTCACTCATTCTCCCTCAAATAAATAAATAAAATCTTAAAAAAAAAAGAAAAAGAAAAAGAAAAACTGAGCAAATATTAAAACATGTTTAACATTATACATTCTGATACGCTAAAGAGAAAAATGACTGAAATTTATTTTGAAATGCACTGGGAAAAAATGTGTTTGGTAAAACGATGGATGGAGAGATGGATATATGGATAAATGGATAACAAATCAAATGTAATGCAATAGTGATGGAATTTAGATGGTGGGTATACAGGACACCTCCATAAAATTATTTTAAATGTGAAAATACTTATAACAAAATGATAAAATACAATAAAATCTTATAGTATTGAGCATATTTTGATTTCAGTTTGTTATCACAGGCTGAGATTTTGTTCTTCAAGAATTGTTAAATTGAGTGGGTTGGGGGATGGGGGTATTGAATTACTAACAACACAGTAATAGAACCTGCTGTGCGGTTTGCTCAAGCAAGATATCTTGTAACTGGAGTTTATTTTTGTTTTTATGGCAAAGTACACAGCATGAAGTCTCATTTCCACAAACGTAAAGTCAGTAGATATTTATCTTCCTGCGTAACAGAATCACTCCTGATTTGATGGAAGTCATGCTACTCCTCTTGCCTATTGATATGTATTGGTATATGAAAGGATATATTCACATATGCATTAGGGAGTTTCTATTGAAACAAATTGAATACACTCACAATCTGTTTCTCTTTGACAATTTGTTTTATCAGAACCTTCTGCAGGTTTAGAGATTCTTCTAAATAAGTTTCATCTTCTCACATGAAAATGTATCGAAGGTCCTAACAGAAAATTTCCCCTAAAGGAAGCTACCATCTGGGCTGATGATCTGAAATAACACCAAGGGCTTAAGATTTTGTGGCTTTTCCACTCTCAGGCACAATAGAGGGACAAACCTGGAATCTCAAGGTTTAATTACCTGGCAAAATGCCCTGCTTGGAGGATAGGTTGAGTATGTGAAAGTGAAGTAAAATTACTCTAACATTGTAATATAGTACAAAGTTGCAAATATGAAATGAAATGGAGCTGTGAAGGTTGTGCCAGGATTCTTTGGAAAGGCTGTTCCACAATGACGGAGGGGAGCAGCGGCCAAATTAGAGCTTCTGGAGGGCAAACCACTCTGTCATCATTCACCTGCCTCATATCTGTTGTCAGAAAGATGGGCCAATACCTTTGACTTGACCTTCATGCTCTTGGTTCTCTGATCATTTAAGATGGGGTTGGAGGGACATGTTGTGCTTCTTGCTGATAAAAACATCTAGAACTCTAGTAATTATTTGGATAATAGAAGTGATAGGATTATATTTGCAGCTGAAAGTGATAAAGCAGTTTGTGTCCGTTATGAAACAAATATTAAGTAGATTGCTTCCTCTGGTCATATGTTCTGCAATTATACATCTATTTAGTATCAAATAGCTGCTTTTAAGAATTAGGGAGTAAGGAACTTATAAATAAGATATTAATTTTATGGATGCTTACATAAACTAGAAATAATTTTGTGGTGTAGGTTTTACTTCTTTGAATAGTCTCTTACACATTGCTGATTCAATAGTATGCTAGGTTAATGCTTGAAGACAATCAGAACAGTAAAATAAGAGAATACTGAGGCCACTTCAGTGGAATGGAGACTATCCCCAGAAAATAAATGGAGTTAGGTTTTGGAGCAAAAATTAGTTTGCTTTTAATGTATTTTGTTTTTCTGAAAATCCCTTATGAGGTTTCAAAACTATTATAGCCCTTTAGAGTGTCAGTGGAAAAAAAAAATGTAAGTTAGACAAATACCTGAGTAGAAGCACAAAGGAGAGAAAATATTGAAAAATTAAAAGAAAAGTCACTCCACAAAATTAAATGCCTAAAAATAAGATTATATTTGATGACAAACCAAATACGTGTTATTGCTTTCAATAAACATGATAAACTTTTATTTTTTTTTAACTTCACACATAGGGATTATATCCCATGATCTATAAATGAATGAGTTATGAAAAAATTTTAGACTTTGTCCTAGACAAACTAAAGTTAAAAGATGGAGAGATAAGATTACAAAGTAATCTCAGGAACATTTCAGTGCCTTTGGAATTGTTCCTTTGTTCCTTTATTGTTGCAGGACTTCACGACATTTTCCAAACCAAAAGCTAAATGTTCTGCCTGGCAAAGTGTATGCAACTCTTTAACTTCCACGGTCAACACACTCACTTCAGGAGGTGGTGGGGATACAGACTGGAATTAGCAGTAGAACCCTTATTGATGGCTGCAGTTTCTTTCCTCCCTCTTTGCTATGGTTCATCAAATCTGCCCCACTTGTGAAAAACTGAGAGAATTTGCTGAGAGTGTTTTGGGGTTTCATCCCACCTCTCCTGTAGTCCCAAGTGATTTCTCATTTGTTGTTGAGAGAGTTTGCTGAGAGTGTTTTGGGATTTCGTCCCACCTCTCCTGTAGTCCCAAGTGATTTCTCATTTGTTTCAAGGAATGATAGCTTCTTACTAAAATAAATATGAATAATGTAATTTCCAAATTCATCTAGTAATTATAGATCAATACTATGTTATCCCTTTAGATTTCCCTAATTCTGTAGGTTACGTACTTTATCAAATAAATATTTGCTTTCAAATTTCTTTTCTAAAAGAGAATTTGAATTAGATAAAATAAGCTAGATATCACAGTTTGAGTATAGAAATGAGAAAGATAAAAGCGACTTTTACTTTTCTTTTAATATGTTTTCCTTCTCTAAGAAGAATTCCTCCTGAGGTTTCAGAAGCTCCACAGTGTCTAGTATTTGTAAACAAATGGGAATTAAATGCCAGCTCCATGCCACATTATATTAGCTGAAACTAAAGTTAGTTTAATTTTTTTCCAATTGAGTTCAATCTTTACGACCCTTTGTCCTTCAGTTTAACAAGGAGAAACTAGTTTGTTTAGATCAGAAAAAAACTTCAGTGAAACTTAAGAACATCAGAAAAATAGCACACACCTGTATTTATTGAACTAATATACTAAGTCAGAATGATCTAAACTGATAGCTTCATAATAGCTTGCCTGATGTTTTAAAACTAAATAAAAAAAAAATCTGTGCATAATATATCTTCACAGCTAAGATAGCCAATTTATGTGAAAAGGAACTGAAATATGGTTTTCTTGGAGATTGTGAAAATAATTGTCACAACCAAGACTTCACATTTCAAATCCAAAAATGGTAACTTGTGTTTCTATAATATAATTAAAAGGGCAAGATATAAAACACATTACGAGAACCTGAAAAGCCACACAGTGATTGTAAGAATGTGATGCCAGTTTTACAATCTAGTTACACTGATTATTTTCAAGGATACTGATTTTTGAACTAAAAGACAGTAAATTAAGATTCCATCTCATATTAGAAAGTTGTAAAATATATTACAATTGTTAAATAATGTTATTATGATAACTGATTAAGTTTAACATGTACTATAATGAGAACATGAGAAGTGGAGCTGTGATAAAAGGAGCTATAAGAGTAAAACTGGTTAGAGATTTGAAAGTGATGCAATTATATACAAATCAATTTTAAAAACAATGTCGAGACTGAAAAAATATCCATAAATTATGGTACCCAAAGCTTTAACATGAACAGGAGTAAAGATTTCTACTTTTTTCTTTAATAATGACTGCTGGAAATTTTGAGTAAAAATATCAAAGAAAGGAACATTTTCTAATAACTGGCATTCTCTGCAATATACAGTCTTATCATGTTTAATCCTATACAATATCTCTCCTAAATATCTGGATTCGACTCCCATCATGTTCCCAATATTTGTAATCTTGTTTCCTTCCATTAAAATGTCACTGACGGTTTAAAAAAAAAAAAAAACTCTTTTACATGAGTATTACTATCAGTATTTTACATCTGAAGATATAAAGGATCAGAAAGATTAAACAATTTGCAAAAGTCACATGGTTACTAAGAGTCAGAGTTCCTAAATCCAAGTTCAAATTCCCTATGCCTGTTACGCAAACATCCTCACTTTGAACATCTATGTCAATTTGTTTCCAATTTATTGCTTTTGTTTACAGCACCAAGAAATTTTAGAACTAAACATTAATTTTGGTATGACTTGGCTCCAAATCTTCATTTTACATGAATTAACTAAGGGCTATGTGGTTGAGTGACTTACAGCTACTAACGTCTCTCTCGTTGCGTATTCATTTTCTTACTAATTGAAAAATATCCCTTAACAGCAAGCATTTTATAAGTCACAGCAATAACAACTACAGTGAAAAGAGAAAGTTTGAAAAATTAAAAACAAACAAACAAAAATAGATTATAGAAATATATCCAAGGAGAGATGCAATCTGTAAAATCAGTATACAGATTAAAATTATTATTATTGTCAAAATGCAAAAAGTCACATCTGAGAAAAATTTTTATTGAATTTAATGGCATATGTATGTATGCTCTATGGTATATGTATGGACTATGGCTATGTGTGGTGTATAGAAAATACATACATTAGGGGCATCAGGTGGCTTAGTCGGTTAAGTATCTGACTCTTGTTCTCAGCTCAGGTCTTGATCTCAAGACCATGAATAGTTCAAGCTCTGTTGTTGGGCTCCACGTGTGTAGCCTACTTTAAAAATATATCTATACACACACACACACACACACACACACTAAATATAGAGGTACAGGAAAGTTCAAAATAAAGAAATGGAAAATACACTTGGCAAAGAACTACTAAAAAGAACTGGTGTACAGAACAGCATTCAACCAGTTAGGCTTTTCAATCTGTTTCTGATATTTACCCTAGCAAAACTACAGAAATCAGAAGGCAGTTTGTATATGTATTACTTGCAACCACACATACACAGATACCCACACACAACTCAGAGACATCCCTGGGAATATAGAAGGCTGTCTGATATGCCCGTGTGTTGCAGAGTGGGCTATGGGGATTCAGTGCCTTCTGAGCCAGCGCTAATCCACAAACAGTCGTCTCAAGATGGTTCGAAGAAACCATGCTTTCACTTCTCCCTGTCATTGCATAGAGACAATCGTTGTTTGTTTCTTTAACCCAGAAATCTGCAGTTATAACCCACCTATCGGTGTTTGGGAAGAAACATCTAGACTATACAGAAGTCTCAGTGGGAGTAAGAAATTGAATGAAACAAAATCAGGTTAGAACAGCAAATTCTGAGCATCGTTCCTCTGTCCACAAACCAAGGTTGTCTGTCAACAACTGTGTCTTTCCAACACTTTCTTTTCTATGAATTTAAATGTGAAGCCTTTGAAGAGTGGCCTTGTGGCATAAAGCAAAGTAGCAGGGTCAACAATGTTTCTGGGGTATGTGGAGCTCCCTACACTGACTCACTTTATCCACACTGTCTCACATCATCTGAGAGACAGAGCATGGATATACCACCTTTACAAACCCGTATTAATTGGATAGAATAGAAACACACACACATGTAAAGGACACAAACTATTCAAAAGAAAGACAACAAATTGGAGGACACATAGCATTTAATCAATATAAGTGGAATACAAAAATCAACTTGCAGTAATCAAATACACTCAAATACACAGGAGAATATCAAAGAGAGACTTGAGTTTAATGTGTTGAAGTTTTAAAATATTGGAACTTTTTTTCTACAAAATTAAAAACTTAAAATTGCTTATTTTAAGTATTATAAAATATTTAGAATGAGAAAATACCACTAATATCACAAAATTTAAAGAATAGCATAATTTTATGTAAAACTTTATTTAGTTTAATTACCCATCTGAGCTTCCAGAACAGGTTTATTTCCCTATATTTTTGGCTATATATTCTCAGACCATCTTCTCATATGAAATCAACATTACAATATTTTTCTGAAAGAATGCAGAGAATGATAATTCAGTCTTTCTTTTAACATAGCTAATTGAAATTGGTTCTTTAATATTATAATTTCAAATACTTTCCTGAACTTTAAAGCTCTAATGGTATGATTTAGTGCATTTTGATCAAATTTAGAAAAACAACTATCAAATATTTTTCATATATGAGTAATAAGATTTTAAGGATTCAAGTTTTGCATGTAAGTCTAGAAAATGGTCATAAAAATAAATAAAATGTTAAACTTCAATCATGTGAAGAAATTTTAAAGGAACACATTTTTTTAAAAAAGACTTTATTTACTTATTTGACAGAGAGAGATCACAAGTAGGCAGAGAGGCAGGCAGAGAGAGAGGAAGGGAAGCAGGCCCCCTGCTGAGCAGAGAGCCCAATGCGGGACTCGATCCTCGGACCCCGAGATCATGACCTGAGCTGAAGGCAGCGGCTTAACCCACTGAGCCACCCAGGTGCCCGGAACACAACACTTTTAAACTGGTAAACAGAAAAGCATCCTATACAGTGGAACCAGGAATATATTTTCATTTTAAATTATAAAATGATATAAAATATTAGAAAAAAGTCCAACTCTGCCATTAATTAACACAAGTGGAAGTAGACCAAAAAGATATACTCTGAGTTATCATTAATATCAAAGATAAAATTAGAATTTAACTATAGGGCAACATAATCATAATATGTAAAGATAATAACAATAGTATATTGGATGCATAATAGTAAAGAAAGATAATATATAATAGTTGAAAGAATGGTAAAATATATTCTAGTCAAGTATGAACTAAAAAAGAAATTTTAAATTCAGTCTTTATGATAAAATATATTTCAAAGTCTTAAATAACTGATTTTATGCAAGATCTTTTTCTTTGTAGACAAAATCACCTCAAAAATAAAATCTATAAATTCAGATATTACTCATATTAACAATGAAATTATACGGTGTTAGAAAATTAACTTCAGACTATACAAAATCTCTTAGCAGAAATAATGTAAATATTCATAAATTGTGTAGAGAACAGATACTTTATTTAGGATCCACTCCCTCTTCTCTGCAATGCAAAAGTATTATAATTCCATTTATTCAAAAAAGCTTTTATCGCCAATATGAATACATTTTATTTCTTTTTGTTGTCTAATTGCTATTGCTAGGACTTCTCGTACTATGTTAAACAAGAGTGGTGAGAGTGGTCATCCTTGTCGTGCTCCTGATCTCAAAGGGAGGCTGTCAGCTTTTCCCCATACTCTCTCTCTCTTCACAGATGACATGATACTTTATATGGAAAACACAAAAGACTCCACCCTCAAACTACTAGAAATCATACAGCAATTCAGTTATGTGGCAGGATACAAAATCAATGTATAGAAATCTGTTGCTTTCTTATACACTAACAATGAAAATACAGAAAGGGAAATTAGAGAATCAATTCATTTACTATAGCACCGAGAACTGTAAGATACCTGGGGAGTAAACCTAACCAAAGAGGTAAAGGATCTGTACTCGAGGAACTACAGGACACTCATGAAAGAAATAGAAGAAGACACAAAAAGGTAGAAGAGCATTCCATGCACATGGATCAGAAGAATAAACATTGTTAAAATGTCTATACTTCCTAGAGCAATCTATACTTTCAATGACATTCTGATCAAAATTCCACTGGCATTTTTCAAAGAGCTGGAACAAACAATCCTAAAATTTCTATGGAACCAGAAGAGACCCCGAATTGCTAAGGAAATTTTGAAAAAGAAAAACAAAACTGGAAGCATCATGCCGGATTTTAAGCTTTACTACAAAGCTTTACTACCAAGACAGCATGGTAGTGGCACAAAAACAGACACATAGACCAGTAGAACAGAGTAGAGAGCCCAGATATGGATCCTCAACTCTATGGTCAAATAATCTTTGACAAAGCAGGAAAAAATATATGGTGGAAACAATACAGTCTCTTCAATAAATGGTGCTGGGAAAATTGGACAGCTATGTGTACAAGAATTAAACGACTATTCTCTTACATCATACACAAAGATAAACTTGAAATGGATAAAAGACCTCAACATGAGGCAGGAATCCATCAGAATCCTAGAGGAGAACATAGGCAGTAACCTCTTCAACATCAGCCACAGCAACTTCTTTCAAGATATTTCTCCAAAGATAAAGGAAACAAAAGTGAAAATGAACTTCTGGGACTTCATCAAGATCAAAAGCTTCTGCACAGCAAAGGAAACAGTCAACAAAACAAAGAGGCCAGCCGTGGAATGGGAGAAGATACTTGCAAATGACCCTACAAAGGGCTGATATCCAAGATCTATAAAGAGCTCCTCAAACTCAATACACACAAAACAGATAATCACGTCAAAAAAATGGGCAGAAGACATGAGCAGACACTCCTCCAAGGAAGACATACAAATGGTTAACAGACACATGAAAAAATGTTCATCATCATTAGCCATCGAGGAGATACTACTTTACACCAGTTAGAATGGCGAAAATTAACAAGACAGTAACCAACATGTGTTGGAGAGGATATGGTGAAAGGGGAACTCTTTTAATACTATTGATGGGAATGCAAGTTGGTGCAGCCGCTTTGGAAGACTGTGGAGATTCCTTAAGAAATTAAAAATAGAGCTTCCCTATGACCCTGCAATCGCACTATTGAGTATTTATCCCAAAGATACTGATGTAGTGAAAAGAAGGGCCATCTGCACCCCATGTTCATAGCAGTAATGGTCACTGTCACCAAATTGTGGAAAGAACCAAGATTCCCATCAATGGACAAATGGATAAAGAAGATATGGTACATATATACAATGGAGTATTATGCCTTCCTCAGAAAGGATGAATACCCAACATTAATATCAACATGGACGGGACTGGAAGAGATTATGCTCAGTGAAATAAGTCAAGCAGAGAGAGTCAATTATCATATGGGTTCGTTTACTCATGGAGCATAAAGAATATCATGGAAGACATTGGGAGATGGAGAGGAGAAGTGAGTTGGGGGGAAATTGGAGGGGGAGAAAAACCATGAGAGATTGTGGATATTGAGAAACAAACAGCGTTTTGGAGGAGAGGGAGGTGGGTGGTTGGGTAAGCCTGGTGGTGGGTATTATGGAGGGCACGTATTGCATGGAGCACTGGGTGTGGTGTATAAACAATGAATTCTGAAACTCTGAAAAGAAATAAAAATAATAATAAAATAAAAGCTTTTATTGATTACTTTGTGAAGTATGATGAACTGGATTCATATCCAGAAACACCTCAAGACACTGGGAGAAGGATAGATAGATGGGTGATAAGGGAAATGAAGACTGGTAGTTTGTGATTTGTAAGAGCAAGAAAGAAGTGAAATTCAACTCATTATGATAACAGATGTATTAGGGTACATCTTCTACCATTCTACCCTTCTACCATTTACCAAATGTCTAAAAAATTTTATCTTCTCTCTTTCACTCTAAACTTCGATCCTTCAATTCCTAAAGTGTCTAGACCTTTCTCCTCAACCCCTAGGAGCCTGAAATTGTGGTTATATTGGAATAAGAACGTTTAGTTTCAGGCAGCCAGAGGGCCAATGCAGGCAGCCATGCTAGATATTCCTGCAGTGCTTCAGACGGTAGTTGAAACCCCGTTAGCAACCTCTACTCTTTAGTGCTGTATACCTGTTCTTCTTCCTCTCCAGCCACCTTCCCACCAATTGATATACTTAGATCATTTTCACTTGAATATATTTTCCTTCATGACTTCTAGAAACTTGTTTGGGATTGAATTGTGCTCCCACTGAAGTTCATCTCCTCCTGGAAACTATGCATGGTTGGAAATAAAGTCTTCGTGGATGGAACCAAGTTAAAAATGAGGTCATCCTGGATTAAGGTGGCCCCTAAATGAATGACTCATGTCCTTATAAGAAGACAGAAATGTGAACACAGACATGCATAATGGGATAACAGCTATTTGAAGAAGGAGGCAAAGATTGTGGTTATGTTATCACAAGCTAAGGAGGGCTAAGGACCTATAGCCATCACCAAAAGCTAGAAGAGGGGCATGGAATAGATTCTCTTAAGTCTTCAGATGGAACTGACCATTTTGATCTAGAACTTCTAGCCTCCAGAAATGTGAGAAAATGAACCTTTTGTTTTAAACCACACAGTTTTTGGTAATTTGATATGGTGGCCCTAGAAAACTAATACGAAGGTATTTAATTTGATTATTACTTGACAATCTTTAAAATAAGCAATTAGATGAAGTCTTCAGTTTATTTAAAAACACTGTTTGATGTTGATTGATGTGCATTGATCCGCCAAACTTTTATTACTTTCACTCTATTACAATGTTATATTTCTTAACTTATAAGAACAAAAGTATAATTAGAATATAATTATGGCTATCATACAGAGATGGTAATAAGTCTAGAAATATTTTATTGCCTAGATATATTTATTTTTAGGTTAAAAACAACCACAGGTCTTATTTTTATTACCAGAGGTAGAATTTAGCATTTGGTGAATTTTTTTTTTTAAGAATTTTATTTATTTGACAGAGAGAGATTACAAGTAGGCAGAGAGGCAGGCAGAGAGAGAGGAGGAAGCAGGCTCCCCGCTGAGCAGAGAGCCTGATGTGGGGCTCGATCCCAGGACCCTGGGATCATGACCTGAGCCGAAGGCAGAGGCTTTAACCCACTGAGCCACCCAGGCGCCCCGCATTTGGTGATTTTTAAAATAATTCATTGCTCTATATCTTAGTATTTTGTGACCAGATTGAATATAGATCTCTTCTGGTACAGGCAGGTCTCTCTTCTGGCAACATTCAGAATGGGCACAGCCATCTCACTGCCTACTGCCCATTAGCACCTTTAGTTATTCCAATTTTGTGGTGGAGACTCACAGTTTTCCCCTAAAATCCATTCTTACATTCTTTCTCAAATAGAGGACCCTCCATAATTATCCAGAACAAGGAGCCTTGCAGCTAAAGGTGGTCATGTGACCATGCTCTAGTGAGTGAGAAATACTCAGAATTGTTGCGTGTGAAATTTAGAAAGTGTCTTTGAAGTGAGGCATTGCTTTTTCTTCTCATTCTCCTTTTCTCTCTCTTTTTAAAATCTTTTTTTCATGTTACTTTTAATATAAGAGATATGAGAGCAAATGTTCAAGGAGTTTTGAGTCATGAGGTAAGTTCATCTATGATCTCACAGTTTTGGGGGTCAGGAGCTTAGCCATGGTTTAGGATGGATCTCTGCTCAGGGTCACACAGGCTGTAAGTAAAGGTGTCAACTAGGACTGTGGTCTGCTTTTGTGCTCAAGATCTTCTAAGCCCATGTGGTTTTTGGCAAAATTCAGTTCCTAGCAATTGTAGGACTGAGACACCCAACCACTGGCAACCGCCCACCTTTCCTTGCTTTGTGCCCTTCACTACAACCTGGCAGTTTGCTTTTTTGAGGCCAAAAAGAAAATGTCTCAGCTGCTTCAAGTCTCTATTTTAGGGAAAGTCTGAAATCTCTTTTAAAGTCAGGCCCAGCAAGGGTAAGCTTCTTTTGACTCCTAACTTGAAATCAACTGATTAGGAACATAACTGCACCTGCAAAATCCTTTTATATTTACCATATTTTATGGGTTAGAAAATGTTACAATTCATTTCTACCCAAAAAGATTATATAGGGTGTGTAAAGTAGAGGGTAAAGTTCTTGGGGTTCATGTTAGATTTCTTCCTACCACACTGACAATTTTATGAAACCATAAATTATGAAAATATCCCTGAACTGCTGAAACATGGTTTTCTTCTACACAAAAAAGAAATTTATATCTTACTTATACTGCTATTTATGTTTTGAACATTTGCCGTCAAAGCTATTCTAATGAATACAGCAACGATTCTCCCACTCTTAATTATAGAGAAAAGATAAAAACACCAGACAGCTATTCACCGTTGTCTCCTCATCTTCTGGCCCTTCCTACTCTGTTCATCTTGAGTTCTTCTCTCTGTGACTTTGTTAGCTGTTTGTTGGATAACCTATCTGAGTTAGATAATATTATGTAGGACTTTTAAATTTTTACCATGACACTAATTGTTATTTTGGAATTAGCTTCATGAAAATATTTTATGATTTGTTCTGCCTTGGCTTTAAGTCATGAAAAATTGCATTTTGTCAAACATACTTGAGAAAAAAAAATTTACATTACATTTTTCCTGTCACCCCCAATTTGTTTGTTTTTTTCTCACTTTAGTTCCCATCAGTGAAGAACAAGATCATTGGCCACAATATATGTAAAGCATGGATTTAGAATATTATTTGGGGAGAAGGTGCTTCTAGTTTATCTTTTCTTTCAAAACCTCTAGAATGATATACTATTTAATTCACAAAAATAAAATGAAAAAATAAGCATTATAGGAGATAAGATAAAGCTGAAATTTCTTAATCTCCTAAAAGTTTCTTACATACCTTCATAGGCAACATACCTTCATAAATTCATGGTGGGAAAAGATAGATCAGTCTTCCTATTTCTACTACCCCTATTGCCTCTGCTGGGATCTTCCGAAGATACTTTTCTGACTCCCTCAGTTTATCTAGAACCTTAACTGTGAACTCAGTTTTCAGGTATTTCAGGATCAGTCATTATGCACACCATCACTATGAAATCCTCATTCATGTGCTTGAGTTTTCCCAAAAGTCACAGTGTATAAACAGACATTAGATTTAATTTTAAAAGTGTAGATAAAAATATAAAGTTAAGAAAAAAAAATATAAAGTTAAGAAAGACACACAAACTATAGGTATACACACATCATTCTGTTGCTTCTGTAGACTTCACAAGTTCCCAAATTTTGATAGCAATATTCCTAAGAAAGTACCTAGTGTATTCCATCCCATTTCCTCATAAATGAAATGTACATATACACTTTTATGGAAAGAATAAAGAAGTAAGTTGTGGGAAAATTTGAATAATTGTTCCAACCTACCCCCAACCCCTATAAAGACTCCTTGAAAGGAAACATGAAACAATGCTTTTGGGAAATGATGTTTAAGATAGTAAAAAATGTTCACTTGGGGATTCAGAAACCAAGAGAAAGTTGAACAATGAATTCATGTCAGATGAGCTCTGATACAATCTAAAATAACAATCTCAGTATTAGTAAAATTTCCATCAATTTGTATTCAAAGTTTTTCTTCATCTTCAGTTATCTTACACAAATATCAAATTCAAGTCAATTTCAATTTTTCAACTAAATTTAATTTCAATTAAATTTAAATAGAATTTAAAAGATGAGGCAAAGTTCAGGAAAGTGAAATGATATAAAAACTAGAGTACCTGGATTTTGTACTACTTTCAACTTTACATGTATTTAGGAATCCTGTAATTTTCTAATTACTCTCTTGGATCTATAAAATTAAAGGCATATAGGCATGTACTATCTGTTCAACTGTTACCTGTATATTATCCATAAATCTATTAAAGTAATGTCATCTCTGATCCATACCTTCATCAACTATATCAGCTAGGGTTCCATCCGGAAAGCAGGATAACAGTATTAGAAAATCAGGAACTTACTATATAAATTAGGTCTTATGCAATTGTTGGAGAACTGAAGAATTCAAGGGTCAGAGGGATCAGAAAAAAAAAAATCACTAAATAGCCCCATTATAGATGAAAATACCAGAACTTGCAGAAAGCTGCTACTAGAGTGGAACCACAAGTTGGGCAAGGTAAACTTCTGGGGATGGTTGTTGGCTCTGTATTATTCCTGTCTCTCTGACTTGACAGCTAAGTATCTAGGGGATCAGCAGGGCCAGACATTGAAGAGGACAGCTGGTCATGAAGCTAAATGAGAATAAGCTGAACTCTGCACATGTCCCTCACTGCCTAAAATGATGATGGCATCCAAAGTGCAATGGCACTTTCTAAGGTTCACTTTACCCCCTATCTCACACAAATATCTCGTGTCCAATCCTTTCTTGGAACTATACAAGAAAGGAAAATCTTGGAAGTATTGTGTATTTAAATTGACACGATTAAAAAAAAAAATACCCACTTGCCCTGTAGCTGCCACATTTCAGGGTGAAAGCTGCCTTGATTTCAATTGGATGAATAGTGAACATTTGGAAATCAGCTTCTCTGACTCTGATTAGACAGATGAGGAAACAGAGTGCCTGGGAGGGTAAGTCAATTTCCCAAGGACACACAGAGTTAATGTTTAAACAAGTTCATCATTTTAACTGCCAATCCAAGGCCTTTCTGTTTCTAACATGACAATGATAACTTTCTTCACTTAGGAAGAGGACTCTAGATTACATTTGGTGTCATTATAAAACTGGTGGAGAAAAAGATGGTAGTAAATAAAGTATTTTGCATATCGTGTGGAGCTAACGTCTGTGTGAATTTTCCTATTAACTACTCTATTTCTAGAAGACAATGTAAAATACCCTGTTTTGTTCTGTCAAGCTTCCATTTATAATAGATCGTTACTAGAATATTCTTTTAAATCATTTTAAGGTATCTCATCATTTTATATTACCCTTGTCCATACTGTACTGTATGAATTATTAAAGATTAATGCATCTTTATTTTGAGTGACCAGCCATGCCCGATGGTTTTAACTATGAAGTCATTCTTTCCACCCCCCCCAATAAGGATAAATTTACATTATAATTAACAGCCAAAGAATTCCTTTTTATGCCATATAATGATGGCTTCCTTTAGCTCTGCTATTCAGACAGTACATAATAAATCACAGGGGAAAAACCTCTATTTTTAATATTCACGTTTATGTATTTAACAAATGTTATTGAATTTTTCAAGTACTTATTAGAATAGGGGAGAAATATTTGTGCACTATTATTTTATTTTGGTCTAAGAGAGTGCAGTGTTTGGCTGATGCTGGAATGTTAATAATTAGCACCTCTATTAGAAGTCAGCTCTTGGTTTTCAGCAGCATTATGCTGAGAAGCTATGTTTCCCAAGTGAATGGAGAATTATACAGTTTTATTAAAGAAGAGCCTTTCCTTTGAATACAATTTTAAGAAAATCTTCAAAGGAACAAATTTAAAGCCTCAAATCAGAGCACAGCACTAATTAGTGTGTAACAATGATTTAGGCAGAGAGCACCAGGCCTTGTTAATTTTCCAGGCCCATTCTGTAGTCTCTTTGCTGTATATTTCTTTTGATGAGTCAATTTCATCTAGGTGCAGCTTTTTATATTTTAACGACTGTCATAACACTTCTAAAGTTTTAGAAAATGGTACATACTGATGCTGAAATCTGGCAATTATCTTCTAACTCTGCATTCCAACAACTAATTTTATGGCTCAGGTTAAAATGCTTAATTCAGTTTCAAGTATTTTACATTTATAAAATTGCTTTAAGTGGCATGTCTCTGAATAAAATAATGTAACTACCTATTTGTTTGTGTAGCCTTCATACTTAGAAATAAAAATGTGCATCAATCATTAATTATAAATCAAGTTATTTAAGATTCAAAGGTATCAAGATCATAAGTTCCCTTGATCACATTTCATCTTATAATGTCTTTTAGGAATTACAAAAGTTAAAATATCAGCTTCATAATTTTAAAACGCTATGTACTACAAATGAGTTATCAGAATAAATTGTTTTCTTCATTTAGTAAATAGTGAGGTATTGATCTGAGAATGTCATGGGAAATTAGAAAACTGTAACACCAAAATGCCATAAACTATGATTTATGACTTCAGCAACATGAAGTAGGAATTGATTACTATTAAAGTCAATACCAAGATTCATTGACTCAGATATTCATAGTGACTCAGGCTAAATTGGGAATCAATGTTTATATCAAGAAAACATGTATCTTTCTATGGATAAAAATATGCCAATATATCCTGCCATCCTGTTATCACCTATTATGAGAATTCAATCCCTGCAGCATGATAGATATTTTACAATTTAAAAACCATCCAACATTGCCTCTAACTCTCGGTCTCTGCATCATTAATGATGGAGTACTAGATTATTCCAATCAAAAATTGGTATTTGTATCAAATAAAAATGAATCATAAATACAGTCCACTTCAGAATTACTGAAGGATCCAAACTACCTTGTAGTATCCTGAAGAAGAAATCATCACAAAAACGACAGCACCAAGCTAGGGAGGATTATGCTCCATGAAATAAGTCAGCCAAAGAAAGACAAAAACCATATGATTTCACTCATATGTTGAATTTAAGATACAAACAAATGAAAATGAGGGGGAAGGAAGAAGAGGTAAACCAGAAAATAAGTTTAACTACAGGGAGTGTGGGTGGGGGATGGGTTAAATGGGTGATATGTCTTAAGAAGAGCACTTGTTATGAGCACAGGGTGTTGTATGAAAGTGATAAATCACTAATTTCTACACTTGAAACTAATATTACACTGCCTGTTAACTAACTGAAATTTAAACAAAAATTCAGAAAAAAACAGAAACAAAAAACAAACAAAAAAACAAAACCACAATACAAGTTCAAACAAATGTCTACTTGGTTTAGAAAAATGTTTTAGGTGAAGGACTTCATTACTAAATAAAGGAAGAAGTTGTTAGTGAAGGAGTTAAGCACTGAAAACTTATAGGGCAGACATGTTAGCAAAAAAATATAATTTATACTAATTTTAACAATTTTGTAAATTTATAGTCTAAGTTACTTAACATGTTTAAAATTTTAAACAATTCTAGCCCTCTTCATAACATATCCCAACTCCTTTTTTTGTTCAATTTCTTTGCTAGTTTTTGCTAGTTTGTTTTTAGGATTCCAGTTTTTATTGTTTCCACTTTAAACTGGATCAATCTACTTGTCTTTTATGGAATGGTCATGTGACTTGTAGATAAAGCATATTTTTAAACTACAGCTAGACTTGAATACTTTATACAATATTTATTGAGCTCTTGTTATCACAAGGCTTATAAATAACATACTCAGAACACAGGATGACATTACATCTGGTGTATTAGAAACAAGAACAGCAGCAGCTACCACAGAGAATCAAGTGTTTAATGAGGATGCTTTGGGAACTACCAGGGATAGGAGATAGGCAGCAAGGATAGAGCCGAGTAATAAGTGTTCATGATACTCTTGTCTTTTGTCAATAGTGTACTGTTTTAAAGAAAAATGTAAAAACAAGTGCTTGCAATAAAATAATGGTGACCTACAACGTTATTCCAAAATAACGATCAGTGTGTTTTCACATATAACTGATTCTTAAACTTACATATTTAGGATCCTCAGAAAACTACTTGAATTATTGACAACAAATTCATTGTGATTGTGGTTTATTCTTGTTCATATCAAAATACAAAAAATGAATAGAACTGAAGGGGTAGGAAAAATATTAGAAAGACAGACTCTAAGTAAAATCTGTTGATTTTACTTGACCAGACAAAATAGAACCAACAGGGGTATGTGTGTGTGTGTGTGTGTGTGTGTGTGTGTGTGTGTGTAATCTAGAGAAAGAGAAAAAAAAAAGGACAGGGAAAGTTTAAAGAATTAGATCCTGTGATTATGAGGCGTGGCAAGTCCAAAATTTAAGGGAGTAGGACAGTGGACTGAAGACTCAGGGAAGAGCTGCAGTTCAAGTCCAAAGACAGTTTGCTTTCAGATTCCTCCTTGCTCATGGGGAAATGTCAGTCTTAATCTGTTAAAGCCTTCATCCGATTGGGTGAGGTCCACCTACGTTATGGAGGGCAATCTATTTCGCAAAGTCCACTGATTTAAATATTGTTCCTATGCAAAAAATGCTCTCACAGAAACATCTGAAATAATATTTGACTAAATATCTGGGAATGATCTTGCCAAGTTAACACATAAAATTAACCATAACTTCTATGCCACTTATTTATGCATTACAGAACCCAAACAAAACCCTTAACAATTTATAAAAGACACCTAATTTGCAAAAACTCATAATTATTTTATTGCTAAACACAAAGAAAGATATATTAAATATGCCAAGGAAAGAATGAAAGATAAAAGAAAACACATAAAATATCTGTGAATCAAGTGTCATTAAGTATAAATTTTATATTTTTTCAAAATTAAAATATTTACCATGAAAATGATATCATTAAGCTATTATCTAAAAATTATCATATAGAGATATAAATTTTTAAATATCTATTGACTTCATTAGCTTACATGTTGAAACAAGTTCTTGTTTTAAAAATTGTCACTGAAATGGCCACAGTTGCCAAACTGTGGAAAGAACCAATATGCCCTTCAATGGACAAATGGATAAAGAAGATATGGTCCATATATACAATGGAGTATTATGCCTCCAACAGAAAGGATGAATACCCAACTTTTGTATCAACATGGACGGGACTGGAAGAGATTATGCTGAGTGAAATAAGTCAAGCAAAGAGAGTCAATTATCATACGGTTTCACTTACTTGTGGAACATAAGGAATAACACGGAGAACATTGGGAAATGGAGAGAAGTGGGGTGGGGGAAATCGGAGGGGGAGACAAACTATAAGAGACTGTGGACTCTGAGAAAGAAACTGAGCATTTTGGAGGGGAAGGGTGTAGGGGGGTTAGGTGAGCCTGGTGGTGGGTATTACGGAGGGCACGTTTTGCATGGAGCACTGAGTGTGGTGTATAAACAATGAATTTTGGAACACTGAAAAAAATGAAATTAAATAAAATTTTAAAAAATTAAAAAATAAAAATTGTAGCTGAAATATAAGGAAATAATAATAAAAATAAAATGTATTTTATTTTCTTATTAGATTCATTTCTTTTTTTTTTTTTTTTTTTCCTATTTCAATTTTTTCCACAGAAAATTATGGCTAAATTATGAATTTAATTAATTAACATAAGCTCAATAGTAAGAAATAAAAAATAAAAGCAGAGCAGCACCAAAGTAAGTATGCCTTATGCAGAGGTAATAAAGATACCACAAAATATAAATATTTAATATCACTAGTTCTTATCTAAAAATAAACTTAAAAGGTATTAACTGATGATTTTCATGATTTTATACTGTTTAATAAAATACAGCTTTAAATATAAAATGTTAAATTATTTTAATTAATGTAGTTTTAATGCTATAATTAAAAATCCAACACTTGAACCAATTTATTCTGGAAGGTGACACATGAGCTCATTATTAAGGCCAGATGTCCAAGACATAATCATTAATCCAAATATTCATAAAGAGCACCTATGAAATATCAGGTACTCCTCTAGGTACTAGAGGAGAGATGCTGAACAATGGAGATCCAGAAGCTGCTTTCAACAGAAACATAGGCAATGAACAAATAACACACAACCGCTTCATAATCACCACTGTGGAAAGTAGGAGCAAAGTATACACTGAATGAATTAAACAGACTTAGTTTAGGGACAACTCCAAACCTTTGCATGTCCATTATGTATTCTACAGAGGATTGCAGCTCTGTGCCTTTGAAAGCCCCTTCTAATTTCTTATTGTGCTGGAAGGGAAAAGAGATTGTTCTAGGTTCTTCCAGGGGCCAGAAAACTAGAGTAGTTGTGTTGTCAGGATAAGCTATAGATTGGTAAAAACACAAATCCATATAACATTTGTTTTTTATGGTAAAACTAGAGGCCAAAGATAGGAATAAGAAAACCCACTTTTAGGGATTGCTCTCACAATAAGTAAGATTATACTGGAGTAAAGAATATGAGAAGGAACAAAGCAGTGTTAGTGAGTTATTTTCTTCCTAATATAAAATGTGAAGAACATTTTTGTGCAGCATATAGGCACATTTGTACAAAACACTCTGATAAACATTAGAATGCTTGTGTTTGCAAATACTGCATCTGAAATAAAGACAACACAATGAAATTATGAAACTGAAATTCAAGTCTTTTTCTGATCAATTCATTTGCTTTTAGCTGTTAAAGCTTCTTTCCTAGACATGAAACTAAGCAAGTTATTTAACTTATATTGCAGTTTATCAATAATTAGCTCAAGATTCCATGGAATGTCATTTAATCTCTAGAAAATTTCTCAGAATCCAATTTTATTAATCAGTGTAATAAAGAACAATCTCTCAAGTAAAGAGTAGAGCAAAGCAAAGAAATACAAAACAAAAACAACTTCTATTTGATAAATAATACAAAAGATAAATGTATGGATGGATAGGTTGGTGTATAAGTGAGTGGGTGGAAATGCTTATGATTTTCATTCATTAAAAATGAGGTACTGCTGGGGCACCTGGGTGCTCAGTTGGTTAAGTGTCTGCCTTCGGATCAAGTCATGATCCCACATGGGGCTCTGTGCTCAGCAGGAAGCCTGCTTCTCCTTCTCCCATTCCCCCTGCTTATGTTCCCTCTTTCACTGTCTCCCACTCTCTGTCAAATAAATAAATAATATAAAATAAAAAGTGAGATACTGAGCTATCCTTGCTCCCTACATTTTACCTGATAGTCCCTTAAACTATTTCTACTGCTTTGTCATCTCATAGCTCATCACTTCCCATTATACATTCTTAAAGTTCTGCTGCCTTATTTCTCTTTCACCGGACAGTGAATGATATCCTATTCTTGTTCTTTTCTATACTTAAGAAAGGAGAAGAGGACAAAACAAAACAACAACCTAAGGTCTGCATGTGGGAAAATCAAGTTAGAAGGATCAGAGCACAGCAAGTTGGAGATGTTCCTGTGAGCTCCCAATTTAGAATATTTGGGAACACTAGGTTATTTTTAACTCATTCTCACTCAATCTTTGAATTAAAATCTTTGAAGTAAAAAGTACCCTTCAATTACTGCAAAAGCTGCATTTTACTTCAGCTGTAGGCTATCTATTTTTTGCACAAGGGTAGTGGCTCTTACCATAGGAATTCCAAAAACACTTCAAGGGAGTGTTTATTAGTAAAAGTCATGGGGGGGGGTGTGCTATCCTGTTGTCCATTGATGCTACATTCTGTGAATGGAAACTTTCATAATTTCTACTTCAGGACCAGAATTCCAAAAGTACAGCATGAAGCAATGGATAATAATGTTATTTAACTCTGGGTGTTATTACTAAATGAAACTACTGGTAAAATAAATGTTATTATCCAGGGTGAAGAAAAAAGAACATTGTGAGTCTGAAATGATAGAACAAATCAGAACTGGAGCCACAGTGCACTTTCCATTATGTTTGCGAAACTATATTGAATATTATAAATAGTACTGGCACCTGCACAGAAGTCTGTAGCCTTGCTAGTAAATCTGCCCCCTTTTTAATTCAAATTAACAAAATTGGAGACTTAGGGATAAGTAATGGTGCATTTATGCTAATATATGTCAGAAAATGTGTAGGATAACATGATGTGTCAATGGAACATACAAATCCATAAGTAACCTCATTTTATTTCTTGGAGAACACTTGGCAGGGCAGAGAAAACTTTCGATATGTTTTGAAAGTAGAGGAACAAGAATTGAATGAAGCAGTTGTCCCTCCCACCCAAGTTTTTGAGTTGCAAGAATCCTTGGAGAAAAGCTCTCTAAAATCCAATATAAATTTAAACTCTAAACTATAGCACAATATGTCATTGTAAATTATTTAAAACTTCGAGTGAATTTAGTGCAGTGTGCATTCACATCCATCTTTATAAATAACATGTTTTTTCTTCATGTACTGAATTATAAAAGCCATAACCAGTTCATCATGAACAACCCCGTCCTTCTTTCTGACAGATTATTCAGCTACACTATTTTGGAAAGATCAACTTACATATCACCCAGAAATATTCAGGCCCTGGAGATAATATTAGTGAGAAAACTTTCCATTAGCAAATCTTGCCCACTCAGTTGCAGACATTCTACTCTCAACATGTAAAAACTTGTTTACATCAGAATATATTCTCATCTTTCCTAAAACAATACTTCTTCCTCAGTTTTCCAAAGCATTCAGATTGTTGACCTGGAAATGCTCCTCACCATAAGATTCTTAGACAGTAAAGTAATTCTATATTTGGATCCTGGCCATGCTTCTAGGGTTTCCATTAATTAGGTTGTATGATTAGTTTAGGACTAGCCTATGGAAAAAACACAAGCCTAGAAAATTGTCTTGATTTTAAACTTTTTTCAATGGGCCCTCGTTCTGAAAAGTTGTTGTTTTGTAGAGAAAATAAATACTTTAACCTGTTGTCTGATATGTGAACTTTGAATGTTAGCCAGGCACTAAAGCACATAACGAAGCAAGTGACCTTTTCATTCTTCAGTGATAGCCGCATGTGATCCCAGATCTCCAGGAAGCATGTTTGGTACACAGGGTTGTACCTAATCATCTTGCTTACCACGTGTCAGCATGTGACCGGTTTGGGCAAAGCAGCAAACCCCCCTTTTTAATCTAATCAACTAATCAGTGAACCGTTGATCTATGTTGCAAAGTGATTCATATAGTAAAACTGTGATGAGTTCAGTAAAATGGAAATTCTTACGGATATCAATTATGTGGCACCTCACTTACATGGCTGCATTTGTATGAATCAATTAGATGACGTTGATAATGCATATGACCTGTGCATTTTCAGCCTTCCTAATTATTCCTGGAAGACACTTCTATTAACATTATGATCATACAATCATTATAGTTGTATACTTTATAGTGTTTCCTGTTTTTCTCAAGGCAGACTTGAGTGATTTGTTGTCATTGTTTAAGTGTTTGTTAAACTTTTCAACATTTAAAATATGACATATAACAAACTTTCACTTTACAAAGAAACATTTTTCCTTCAAACTTCTAAACGTAAGTTCCTGCAATTTTAAAACACTGTAGCAGTGTATACTTAAGATAAAGGTAATATAGCTTATATCACTGGTCATGATTATGTTTGATTGAATGATTCAGGCTAATCATTTTTCTAAATTAAAACGGAAACATGTAATCTAAGATCAATAAATATAATTCAAATTTAATTTTGTGGTCACTGACTTACATTCAAGCCCTGCCTATAGTGTTAAATTATAAAGTTATCTAATGGAGCCTTCCAGACAGACATTAACTGTATTAAATATATATTTTATGTGCCTATCACTTCTTTCATAATGAAAACTCCAGTGTAAGTAGACAATTCTTATTATTGCTAAGAAATGAAAATTTATATCATAGCATGGCAAATGATTACTCAAAGCATTTACTCTTTGGACTATTTCCTAGTGACACATATTCTATATTTTCATTTGACATGGTGTTTATTTGTATGGTACATAGGAACAATTTGATAACAATTAGGGATTTGTTACAGAGTAAATCTTTCCTGAAACATTATTGTAAAGTTATAACAATAGCAGAAGAACCTAGTAGGAAATCCCCTTATAGAATCCTGTAACCAAAGAAAAACCTCCTGCATATTATATAAAATCTAAAGAAGATATAATTCTGTGCATATATGATATTCTCCCACACTGAGGATGATGCTTTCTGTTTCTCTGGTATCAAGTAGTCTATATATGCTCTTAAATCTATTCCTATTTGTAGTCATAAAAGCAGTATTTGGCTCCTTAATTTCTCTTTCTTCTGTCTTGCTGTTGGTGTAGAGAAATGCAACTGATTTCTGTGCATTGATTTTATATCCTGACACTTTACTGAATTCCTGTATAAGTTCTAGCAGTTTTGGAGTGGAGTCTTTTGGGTTTTCCACATATAGTATCATATCATCTGCGAAGAGTGATAATTTGACTTCTTTGCCGATTTGGATGCCTTTAATTTCCTTTTGTTGTCTGATTGCTGAGGCTAGGACCTCTAGTACTATGTTGAATAGCAGTGGTGATAATGGACATCCCTGCCGTGTTCCTGATGTAGCGGAAAAGCTTTCAGTTTTTCTCCATTGAGAATGATATTTGCGGTGGGTTTTTCATAGATGGCTTTGATGATATTGAGGTATGTGCCCTCTATCCCTACACTTGGAAGAGTTTTGATCAGGAAGGGATGCTGTACTTTGTCCACTGCTTTTTCAGCATCTATAAGAGTATCATATGGTTCTTGTTCTTTCTTTTATTGATGTGTTGTATCACATTGACTGATTTGCAGATGTTGAACCAACTTTGCAGCCCTGGAATAAATCCCAATTGGTCATGGTGAATAATCTTTTTAATGTACTGTTGAATCCTATTGGCTAGTATTTTGTTGAGTATTTTCACATCTGTGTTTATCAAGGATATTGGTCTATAGCTCTCTTTTTTGGTGGGATCCTTGTCTGGTTTTGGGATCAAGGTGATGCTGGCCTCAAAAAATGAGTTTGGAAGTTTTCCTTCCATTTCTATTTTTTGGAACAGTTTCAGGAGAATAGGAATTAGTTCTTCTTTAAATGTTTGGTAGAATTCCCCCGGGAAGCCGTCTGGCCCTGGGCTTTTGTTTGTTTGGAGATTTTTAATGACTGTTTCAATCTCCTTACTGGTTATGGGTCTGTTCAGGCTTTCTATTTCTTCCTGGTTCAGTTGTGGTAGTTTATATGTTTCTAGGAATGCATCCATTTCTTCCAGATTGTCAAATTTATTGCTGTAGAGTTGCTCATAGTATGTTCTTATAATAGTTTGTATTTCTTTGGTGTTAGTTGTGATCTCTCCTCTTTCATTCATGATTTTATTTATTTGGGTCCTTTCTCTTTTCTTTTTGATAAGTCAGGCCAGGGGTTTATCAATTTTATTAATTCTTTCAAAGAACCAGCTCCTAGTTTCGTTGATTTGTTCTATTGTTTTTTTTGGTTTCTATTTCATTGATTTCTGCTCTGATCTTTATGATTTCTCTTCTCCTGCTGGGCTCAGGGTTTCTTTCTTGTTCTTTCTCTAGCTCCTTTAGGTGTAGGGTTAGGTTGTGTACCTGAGACCTTTCTTGTTTCTTGAGAAAGGCCTGTAACACTATATATTTTCCTCTCAGGACTGCCTTTGTTGTGTCCCACAGATTTTGAACCATTGTATTTTCATTATCATTTGTTTTCATGATTTTTTTCAATTCTTCTTTAATTTCCCGGTTGACCCATTCATTCTTTAGAAGGATGCTGTTTAGTCTCCATGTATTTGGGTTCTTTTCAAAATTCCTTTTGTGGTTGAGTTCTAGCTTTAGAGCATTGTGTTCTGAAAATATGCAGGGAATGATCCCAATCTTTTGATACCAGTTGAGTCCTGATTTAGTACCGAGGATGTGATCTATTCTGGAGAATGTTCCATGTGCACTAGAGAAGGAATCAATCCCATTTACAATTGCACCCAAAACCATAAGATACCTAGGAATAAACCAAACCAAAGAGACACAGAATCTATACTCAGAAAACTATAAAGTACTCATGAAAGAAATTGAGGAAGACACAAAGAAATGGAAAAATGTTCCATGCTCATGGATTGGAAGAATAAATATTGTGAAAATGTCTATGCTACCTAAAGCAATCTACACATTTAATGCAATTCCTATCAAAGTACCATCCATCTTTTTCAAAGAAATGGAACAAATAATTCTAAAATTTATGTGGAACCAGAAAAGACCTCAAATAGCCAAAGGGATATTGAAAAAGAAAGCCAACGTTGGTGGCATCACAATTCCGGACTTCAAGCTCTATTACAAAGCTGTCATCATCAAGACAGCATGGTACTGGCACAAAAACAGACACATAGATCAATGGAACAGAATAGAGAGCCCAGAAATAGACCCTCAACTCTACAGTCAACTAATCTTCGACAAAGCAGGAAAGAATGTCCAATGGAAAAAAGACAGCCTCTTCAATAAATGGTGCTGGGAAAATTGGACAGCCACATCCAGAAAAATGAAATTGGACCATTTCCTTACACCACACACAGAAATAGACTCAAAATGGATGAAGGACCTCAATGTGAGAAAGGAATCCATCAAAATCCTTGAGGAGAACACAGGTAGCAACCTCTTTGACCTCAGCCGCAGCAACATCTTCCTAGGAACAACGCCAAAGGCAAGGGAAGCAAGGACAAAAATAAACTATTGGGATTTCATCAAGATCAAAAGCTTTTGCACAGCAAAGGAAACAGTTAACAAAATCAAAAGACAACTGACAGAATGGGAGAAGATATTTGCAAATGACATATCAGATAAAGGACTAGTGTCCAGAATCTATAAAGAACTTAGCAAACTCAACACCCAAAGAACAAATAATCCAATCAAGAAATGGGCAGAGGACATGAACAGACATTTCTGCAAATAATACATCCAGATGGCCAACAGACACATGAAAAAGTGCTCCATATCACTCGGCATCAGGGAAATACAAATCAAAACCACAATGAGGTATCACCTCACACCAGTCAGAATGGCTAAATCAACAAGTCAGAAAATGACAGATGCTGGCGAGGATGCGGAGAAAGGGGAACCCTCCTACACTGTTGGTGGGAATGCAAGCTGGTGCAGCCACTCTGGAAAACAGCATGGAGGTTCCTCAAAATGTTGAAAATAGAACTGCACTATGACCCAGCAATTGCACTACTGGCTATTTTCCTTAAAGATACAAACATAGTGATCCAAAGGGGCACGTGCACCTGAATGTTTATAGCAGCAATGTCCACAATAGCCAAACTATGGACAGAACCTAGATGTCCATCAACAGATGAATGGATCAAGAAGATGTGGTATATATACACAATGGCATACTATGCAGCCATCAAAAGAAATGAAATCTTGCCATTTGCGACAACATGGATGGAACTAGAGTGTATCATGCTTAGCGAAATAAGTCAAGCAGAGAAAGACAACTATCATATGATCTCCCTGATATGAGGAAGTGGTGATGCAACATGGGGGCTTGGGAGGGATTGGGATTGGGAGGGAGACAAACCATAAGTGACTCTTAATCTCACAAAACAAACTGAGGGTTGCTGGGGGGAGGGGGTTTGGGAGAAGGTGGTGGGATTATGGACAATGGGGAGCATATGTGCCATGGTGAGTGCTGTGAAGTGTGTAAACCTGGTGATTCACAGACCTGTACCCCTGGGGATAAAAATATATGTTTATAAAAAATAAAAAATTAAATTAAAAAAAAAGCAGTATTTGGCAGCTGGAGAGACATTATTTATCTTTTCCACATTGGTGGGGCGGGGGATGGATTAAGATAATAAAGGGTCATGCTCCAGGTCACAGAATGAGTAAGTCATGAAGCTGGAGTAGAACATAGGCCACCAGACTCCTGTAAGAAGACTTTTATAGCAAAGACTGCTGGACTCCCGATGCTCATGCAGAGAAAACCACTAAACCTGCTGGAAGTGAACATTCCTTGCACTTTGGTATTAACCATTGACACCCACCTTGTGATTTTCCCATTCAAGGAGATTATTTCTGGTTAAGGCTAATAGTGACTGTGGGGTACCAAAGCCATCTTTAGGATAGAATGCTTCTGCATGAGACTCTACAAGACTCAAAATACCAATTTGAAAAGTGTTAATACCTACAGAACAGTTGCACAAACACACACGCATACACATCATTCATTCGTTAAGCCGAAGTTTAAACAGAGAAAAAAATTCATTTTCCCCTTTGATGGAATAAATAAAGAAGCTGTATCATCGCATAAATAAATTGCCCAGAATAGACCTGAAGTGGTGGGGGGGGGGAATCAGAAGTAAAATAATCAGCTAGACAAAGACATTAACTGTATGCAGGAAAGGACTCAACTCTTATTCCTCACGTTTAGTGTTTCAAAGACCTCGTCTCTCTTCCCTTTGTTTCCTTTTTTAAGAAGAATTATACAAGCAATACTTTCTTACTCTTTGCTTTTCCTGTTCACCTTTGAAACGTTTGATTGGTTTTCTCTTGTCAAAGTTACCTCAGTTTTTCTTTGCTCTATTCCTCCAGTTTCTCAGAATTGGACTCTTCCTGTCCCTGAATCTTGTACTGATCTACTCCCTTTTACCACTAGCCCCCTTCCCTAAACTATGATGAAGGGAATGAGAGAGCCTGAGAGAATCGATGTACAAGTTATCCCTCGTACAACTAAGAAATTCCAATACCACCATATGCAGAATCATGCTGTAACAAAAGCTTTAATCATGAGTAATAAATGATGAGACAAGGTGGTTCTATCCCCAGCAGGAAAATTCTCAAGTTAGAAAAATAGTAATAAAACTGAGCAGCCTCATAGACAGTAGATTTATGCTTTATAGCTGTTAAAGCCCCACACTTAACCAGCCGGTGGGGCAGAATCATTCCCATGGATCATAAATCACTGGCTTTTGTACAGTACTCGGTGCTCACCTTCATGTTACTACTAAGACAAATGCTACCTTGTAGTTCCAGGAAATTTGCATTATGTGGTAGAATTATACGAATTGCCAATCCAGTTCTCCGGAGTGCCTGCAGATTGTCATAAAATAACAAAAGCAATACTATATTATAGAATTGCTGCTCACAGCACTACTCTTGATGGTGAGCCAAAGTACTGGAGAGCTTTAGAGTTAGGTCCTAAAAACACATTTGAGCAAGATACGGCTATTTGAAAAGCTTGTGTTCATTTTTCTACAGAACAAATGAAGCATAAAATCTGTGGAAACAATATCAAGCAGAATGTTTCCACCTAGTTCCCAGCAATTTCTAATAGCCAGGCCCACAGAAAAATCACCAAAGCTATAAGAGACAATTGACTTTAGAAAATAAATTATTATCAAATCTTTTCTCAATGGAAAAAAAAAATGTAGAACTATACCCTGTTCATTACAGATACCAGCAACCCAAAATAAGTGTGGTAAATGCTGGAAGTGAGGAACGGAACCTCAACCTCCCTTCCAGTTTGCTACAGCATTCATTCAAGGACTGTCTTATGAGAATCAGTCACTACCCCCGTGTTGCCCCAAGAACCCATTGTATAGTTAATATGGTTCCACAAAAGAAACTAGCATTTTTGTGCTGACACATGTAAGCAGATCATTTTATAGGAAATGTAATAGTAGGAAATAAATTAAAACTATCAGTAGTTATTTAAAAATATTGCTAGTAAATAGACACTGTATTTTCATTAGAGTTAGCACTAATGGGATAAGGCTAAAACTATTAAGAAATAGAAGAAACTATTGACCATTTAGATTTAAAGTAGACATACATAATATTTTAATAGATTTTTATATTCAGAAATATTAATATATAATATTTAATAGATTTTTATATTTATATTTATAATAGATTTTTATATACAGTATGTCAAATACCTCTAAATCTGAGGGAAGAAAATCTCATTTTTCATATAGTCTTTGATTAATATTTATAATTTTGATCATTTGAAAATAGATTTGAAGCATTTTTTGCCTGTCAAGTACATAAAGAAAAACATGTTAAGGCAAAATATAAAAGAGATCCCATGTGTTCCAATGTAGGATGATGCCCAGGCATACATATGTTCACTTCTTTCTTTTAAAATTTCATTGGAACAGGAGCAGCATAATCAAAATGGAGTAGATATAACCCTGATATAACCACAATAACCTTGAGGTAAGGGCATCTATAGGTGTTGAGAATGGTGTGACAAAGAAGCATGTGGCAGGGTATGAGAGGAGAAGATCATGGTTCTCTCTCTCTCTCTTTTTAAGATTTTATTGTTTGTTTGTTTTTTTTTTTTGTTTGTTTGAGAAAGAGAAAGAGAAAAGGAGCAGGGGAAGGAGCAGAGAGAGAAGCAGCACACTCGTAGCTGAGCAGGGAGCCAGATGTGGGGCTCTATCCTGAGACTCTAGGATCATGACCTAAGCTGAAGCCAGATGTGGGGCTCCATCCTGAGACTCCAGGATCATGACCTAAGCTGAAGGAAGGTGCTCAACTGACTTAGCCCACCCAGCCTCCCCAGATTATGCTTCTCAACACTGAAAGGCCTTCCTTGTGCAGTTTCAGGAAGGCCCTAGATTTGGATGGTGTGTCTGAGGGTGGGGATGAGATGTAGGACTATAATCAAAGTATCATATTTGGAACAACAGGGATAAATAACTCATGTCCCCATCTTCACCACACATTCAGAGAGAAGAGCAGAAGCGTCACTTCTTCCCAAAGTAAAAACAAATTCTGCGCTCTAACACGTTGCCTAGAACTTGGCTAAGACTTCCAGTGAGAGCACTGGAGCAGGAGATAAATAAAACCTCTCTGAGCATAGTACACATGTTGGTGACAAGAATTTGGGCACTAAAGTGAATCTTGTCTGCTAAAATCCCTCACTTATGTAGAAAGTACTCACACTCCACGCAGAGGAATATGGAAGAGAAGCAAATCTACCCAAAAGAGAAGAAATGCCTCCCAACTGTCTATACTAACCCATCTTCTCATTCACTCACAAATATAAACCAACAACAAGGATCACCAAACAACTGAAGAGAGAAAAGGAATAAAAATACAACAAAAGACCAAAATTAATTGTGGATGAAACAATGATAATTCAGGGAATAATAATAATTGAAGAAAATTCTGCTCAATATTTTCAGATTAGGGAAAATAGTGCATCCAAAATATAAGAAAAGAGAGCTACCAAGAAAATAAAAAGAATATTCAAAAAGGTAAAATTCTTGGTAATTAAAATATAATAGTAGCAAAAATAATAAAAATAAAACACTGAAGAAATCTCCCAGGTCAGGAAACCAAAAATACAAAGGTATAGAAGGAATGAAAGAAAAGATAAGGGAAAAGAGTTTAAATGCAAAAAGCAAAATATGGTCTCCCAGAAAGTAAATAAATAGAAATAAAATGAATATACAGGGGGGGGGGGAAGGAATATATAGAATGGGAGGAATTGCTCATAAATATAATAAGAGAAAATGCCCCAAGCCTGCAAATAAAAGATTTTTGACCTGAAACCACCCTCCAATTGTCCAGCAGAGAAAAACAAAAAAAGCAAAAGGTTAAAGAGGACATATAAATGAAATCTGTTCTTTTTAGACCACGTAGCCATAGGACTATGAGGAAAGCATCTAAAAATAATAATAATAATGGTACATGAAACAGTGTATGATAACATTTGTGACCAATGAAAGGTAAATGCTTCTTGTGTCAGTAAAAGGGCAGAAAAGGATTTGTTCCATAAATCTTTAAATGCCTTCTCTGTTAGGCATCTTTCTAAATGCTTGAACTACCACTATGCATAAAAGACAAACATCAGTTTCCTCATGACACCTTGACACTTGTGTTCTAAGTGATGAAAGAACATGAACAAAAAAAATAAGTGATTCAAGGTAATAAATGCAATCAAGAAAATAAATCTGTCTAGAAGGATAAGGATTGATGAGGGTACAGTCATTAGGGATGAACAGAGTTTATAATTTCAGAACTGGAAAACTTAGGAAAAAAAAAAATCTGCTGAGCAAAATCATTGCTCCAAGTATGAAGCAAGTTAAACTTGGCGTGATGTTGGATTGTCAGAGGTCCAAAGTTCACCTCCTGATCAACAAATGTACATTGATAGACCAGGAAAACATAGAAGTAATTCCAGAAGGAAAAAAAAAATACTTTTTTCTGGTAGCAGTGATATTACTGTTTGATATTGGAAAATCAGAGTTCTCTTATCTATAAAGGAGGATTTATATATATATCAAGTGTGGTCCATCTAAAAGCTCTGTAATATTGTTAAAAACTCAAGTTTAAAAAGCCTTCTGTTAACCATATAAACACATTTAAAATATGGCTATCTGCATATAGACATGTGCATTAGAACACCATTTATAATTACAGAAAAACTTGAAAAAATACACACTCCCATTACAGTGGATTGTTTAAAAAACAACATTGTTTTCAGCTAATGACATAGTTTAAGCAGTCTTACAAAGAATAAGGAATGCATTCTATGTCATATTTTTAAACAAAACAAAAATCAGGTTAAAAGGTAGTATTACTTTCTTATACTGGAAATACAGAACACTATTAAGAGTAGTTCAAGAGAAGGTTATATACTGTGTAAATTTTGCATGGCTTATTTATTTTTCTTTACCATGTGAATTGTTAGTTTTAAGACATTCCTAAATAATCAAAAAATGAAATTATATGTACTAAAATGAAAAGCATCCGTGGTACCTTAAATTTTTTTTAAAAGTTTCATAAAATTATGAGAGATTGATTTCCGTTCTAGGAAATGACAAAGGAAAGCAATGCAGTTTATACACACAAAAGCAGAAATATTTTTAAAGATGTGTACAGATATTGGTACAAAACTGTTGGTTGCAAAGAAAATACTCTGAGGAGGACTATCAAATCAGGATTGGGGAAAAGAGAAAGATGTATGAAAAAGAATATTAGCTTTCTATCTTATTTCTGTACTTTTAACTGTTATTTAATGAAAGCATATTATTTCTATAAAATAATAGTAAGTGAAGACTATTTGGGTATGCTTATACATGCGTGAGCAACTGGAATATAGATATATGTGTATACACACACACACACACACACACACACACACACACATATATATATGCATGTATATCTAATTATATATAGATACATTTGACATTTTAAGAATATTTAAGTCTGTAGGGGTGCCTGGGTGGCTCAGTGGGTTAAAGCCTCTGCCTTTGGCTCAGGTCATGATCCCAGGGTCCTGGGATAGAGCCCCGCATCGGGCTCTCTGCTCAGCAGGGATCTTGCTTCCCTTCCTCTCTCTCTCTGCCTGCCTCTCTGTCTACTTGAAATCTCTGTCAAATAAATAAATAAAATCTTAAAAAAAAAAGAATATTTAAGTCTGTAGTAAGCAGTTAAGCATATTTAAATTTTACCACTTAATTTATAGTAAATCTGTGTTTGATCCATTTATGAGGAGGATATATTGCACAACAAATGCTTTAACAGAAATATCTAGGGGTAATATAAATATAGTTAGCCGTCTCCAAATAAAGTATGTAAAAATATTTTGACCCCTTGTTTGAAAAACCCAGTATCTATCAGTAATAATTTGAGAAATTTTCACATATTTGCATTAGTGTTCTTCGCTGCAGGTTATAGCACCATAGATTAGTTGAAGAATGCTATATTTTTAATTTTTTATCTTAGTACTGGTCTGTTCGGCCTACAATGTCATCTCTAGAATATAAGGTCAGATGCTGAGAATCAACTGAAATTTTTAAAAAATGAAATACGTATGCAAAAATATTTGAGAAAGAAAAGGTACTGATCCATTGGTCTCCAAAACTGAAGCCACATATTGAGAAGGGCAGTCACTGTACCAAGTAAGGACCTTCCTTCCTTCCCAATGCTAAATGATGATGAATATATTTTTGGTTATTTGAGTCATGTATTTTCGACCCCTTTCATAGAGTAGATAATTTGGCATTTTCACTAGTAGTTCCCTAAACAAAGGCATACTTGTCAGTGTTGTCTGAAAAGAGAAGAGGGATGGGCTATTCTCTGAACTAAGGCCTAAATTTGTATTAATCAGAAATAAAGAGGTATTTTATACTAAGATTTTAACTCTCTTTTTGAAAAGCAATGTACATATCAACTGAAAAGTTGGATTCCTCTTTGTTCTTGGTTTCAATAAATTCTTTAAAAACTTTTACACAAACTTAATGCAATTCTTTTATTTCAAACTAATTGCTTTTGAAATCTAGAAAGCACAACTCTGACACAATAAACTTGAAAAATTAGCTACTGGTCATGCATGGGCTCCAAAGAATTGCATATTTTTCTCAGGTTCTTTCATAATGATATTTAAAATTAATATAATTTATTAATCTCTATACACAATTCAGTGCACTTCCTTATTCACTTTAATGACAAATATGACATTAGCTAAAATTGTGAAATTTTATTAATCTACCGTTGTTCATGATGTATACAGATTCAAAGAAATCTCCTTATAACAGAAATAGAAATCACTTTAAATTGGTTGGATAAATGGCAGTAAAATTTTCCATTTAAAAATGTTCAGTTGATGATTAATGTACCATTCCACACTCTGAGGTTCATTTTGAATTTTCTACCTTCTGTGTCTGAGCAAAAATTGAATGACAAAATTATCTAACTTACATGTAATTTCACTAAAATATTTTTTACTGTGTAAACTTCAGGCCCAATGTCTACAGACACATGCTAGAAAAATTGGTAATTTGCAAATGTAAACCAAAATAGAGTCTACACAATCAAAACAATTAGTGCCAATAGATGACCAATTGAATAAGACAACCACAAAGTGGTATGTCTTCAAAGACCTAACACCTCCCCCCTCCAACCAGTGATAGATGGTGGGGATAAGCTATGATCTCAGACTTCAGGAAGCCATCTCAGTAGGGCCCACAGCCACCTTGCACTTGGTAGACACCATCATCTCTTACCTAACTAGTTCAGCAGCAATCTAACTGATCCTCTTCATTTTTGCCCACTTAAAGCTGTAATAGCATTTCTACCTATCAAGGAAAATGATTCTTGAAAGGCAGAATCCATCTTTTTAAAGCATAAAGTCAAAATCCTCCTAAGACTTCTCATTGCAACCCAAATAAGATCCTATCTCTGTAGGCCAGTTCAAAAGTTCCCATTTGATGAGACCCTGTCCATCATTTCTGACCTCACCCCACTCAATAATGCCCCACCACTCCCAGACCACTGTTTCTCATTCTTCCAAATATGCCAACCTCATTCCTTTTTGAGAGCTTCTTATATTTGCTGATCTGCTCCATTCTAGATTTCACATGATAATCCCCTTTCTCTCTCTCTCTCTCTATATATATATATATGCACATATATATAGAACAGATATTACAGAATATGACATATATATGGATAGAATTAGAATATATATTCTAATAAATTTATATTATTAGAATATTTATTATAATATGTAATATATAATGATTCTTATATATATATAGAATATATATGTATTCTATATATATAATTCCAATGTCATTCACCATGTTGACTGTCTTATATTAAGTAATTCCAGCTACACCATTCCCAATACTTTCTCTATCATATTATGGGTTTTATCTGCTAATTTAATACTTACATGTATCTGAATTATGTGATGATTTTTCTATGACTATTGTCCATCTGCTTTCTCTAAGGAAGGGTCTCCCTTATTATCACTGACATAATTCACTGAAAGGAAAAAAGTAGGCACACATGCTTAATGAATGTCATCTCTGGTTTCTCTGTATCTCCATCTGGAACTCCTGTTAGACCAACAAATACTGGAACTGATGGATATTTTCATTCTACCTCTTAACTTGTCATTTCTAGTTCTTATCTGTCTTTAATTCTGTATGCTAGGAAAATTTCTTAGATATCTTTCAATACACAAATTTGACCTTAATTAGGGTCCTTTTTCCTATTTAACTTAATAATTATTTTGTTAAGGGGAGGAGGATTATTTTTATTTTTTAAAGAACAAGCATGATAGACTACCATATTCTTTTCCAGCTTATCTATCTAGTAAGCACTAGTTAGAAGTCAGGAACAGGCTGTTGTCTGTTGTGGTACCTTACAGCAGACCACCTGCCATACCATATGCCCTAGCAGCATAAAGGTTGCCAGGGAATAGGATTTGGCTTGCTGACCCTCCCATTCTCACCTTGATTTTTCCTTCGTTCTCCTGATCCTCTTTCTCTATTTCCATGCCATCTTCACTGCCCACTTATGCTGATCCTGGTGATTGGAGTTGCCACATGACCTAGTACTTCTTGGCCCTTGACCTCAGCTCTATTGCAGGTATCTTTTTTTATCCCCTTGACTTGGAACCATTTAAAGAACTCTTAGGTAAGCTGGCTAAAGAAACACCTCTTCTCTCTATTTTTCCATATTGTCAACTCCTGTCCAGGTATGGTAGAAGATGCAAAGACCTCACTATTGATGTGCCCTCAAAGAGCTTGCAGTATAGTGGGGACATGAGCCACGTGCTTGACCATCATTGCAAAATCAAGAGAGTTTTGTGTGACAGGGGAGGTATAAGTAAGAGCTATAAGAAAACATATAAGCAACTCATGTTAATTCCGCTTCAGAACAAATCTGGTTATGAATAAATTTAAAAAATAAAAGAATAGGCATGATTTCTTTTCACAGCATCCATTCCTATTAAATGCATAGATACCATTTTGACTATTTAAATCTTTATGAACTTTATAATAAGGTTATTACATTACTATTAAACAATTTTCTGCCTGCTTTGTTAGTACTATTTCTTTGGATACCAGATTCTGCTGTTGCATTTAGTGTCTCCCAAATGTTTGCTGATTATTATTTCTTTTAATGGCTATATTGGTTTATTCAATTTTTAGTACAATTATCATTAATTCACTTAAATAGTTTAAGTTGCATGAAATAGATCAATAACAAACAGCTTAGAAGTTAAAGATTTGGAGAGACATATTTTCAAGAAAGCATTCCATATTTTTAGTGAAATAAGTGAATAAACAGCCTCTTTATTATATGAGAAGAAATATAAAACAGTTTTTAAAAAATACTCAGTTTAAAATGGATAATTTATGGTTGTCCTAATCATTTCATATAATATGGTTGATATGCTTGCTACATGAAGACTGTGGAATCTGATGTTTGATAAGAAAAAAAAAACTTTATGAGAGAGATCATCTGATCTATTCATTATGTTCCTGTCCATGAAATTAGCAGATATAAAAGTAATTTTTTGTTTATGATGTACTCTATTCCAAGAACATTGCACAGCAAAAACAAAAAAATTAACTTGTCATGTTCCTCTATTATTTTACTTTACACTTCATTTGTTTCTGTTACATAGCCTTGTACTTTATTATTACTCATTGTTACTAACAGGCACATTCGATTTGGTTCCAATAGAAGTCTCTGTCATCCGTTAAACTATGAAACTAATGACTGTAACATGTAACAGGTTTAATTACCTGTATTGATTCTAAAGTGTTTACTCCTTGTTTGATCCTTAAAAATAATCCAGTTAACTCTATTTATAATTTATTGACGAGTTAATCGAGTTAATCTTACAAAAGGAAATCTTTCAATGTCTACAGGTGATCTGTTTAATATCATTCATGTTACTTTGTACTTGCAATGCACATAACATTATTTCACATTTAAAGCAGTATTCAACTTTATTTCCTTCTATTGACCTTTGGCATTCGTATAACTGTGAATAACAAAATATTAGCTGAGTATATTATTAAACCTCTTTAATATGTATGTAACTATTTCTACAATAATCAATTAAAGGGTATTATTAATTATTCTCTCCATCTCTCTATCTCTCTTTTTCTCTGTCTCTCTCTCTCTCTCTCTCTCTCTCTCACATACACACACACCCCTAGGTATAAAGGTATGACTTTGCTACTTTTCCATTCCTCAGTGTATTTGGTTTAATCATCTGAATATTCCAGAAGAAATTCTGATTAGATCCTACTAGACTTACTATCTTTAGTACTACACCTGAAAAAGCAGTTTGGTTTTACTTTGTAGATAGTGTGAATTTCATAACTAATAAGTCTTTACTTAATGAATTAATGAATTGACTGCTTGAAAATTGATAATCTGTGGCCCACCTAAATCAGGTTAAGCATCTTAATGTCATTCCGGAGCTCAATTTAAAACCATACTTGTTTTTTCTTTCATCTTTTAGTTGATATAACTCTACATAGTTATGCTTTAGATCAGTGGAATATAGATAAACATACTAAATTAAGTCTCTAAACACACACACACACACACACACACACACACACACACACACATCCTTGGTACTTTTCCCTTCTTTCCATGTTCACTATCAGGATCCTATTCTGGGTTGCCATTATGTCTTCTGGGTTTTTGCCACAACCTCAAACATCCTGAGCAATCTCTCTATCTGTACTTGCTTATTTCTCATACCAGTAAAATTGGGCCCCTGCTTCAATCTCTTTAGGGGATCCTCCCACAACCTAGTGTTCTCTTCTCTACTGGAAAACTGCATCATCTAATCTTTTTAACCTCTTCAACTTTATCTAGTGTCATTCTTCCCCTCTTTTTCAATGTTTACCCTGCAGCCCCACTGATCTTCTTCCTCTTTTTTTCCAAGCTCTTTGTCTCTCTCTCTCTGCCTTCCCTCCTTAGCCATATTCACAGCTTTCATATATGCTCTTCCCTGATATTTCTTCTGGCTACTCATTCCACCAACCCTTTCTCAAAATAAATGTAACTTCCTTGAAAATGCCTTTCCTGACTCTATATGAAATTAGACTTATTACTGTAATCCTATAATACTTTTAGTTTTATTTCAGAGCAGATAATTTGTAATTTTGTAATTATGCATTTGTTAACGATTATTTGTCTTTTTTTTCTCATTAATTTGCAAGCTTCCTGAGGTCAGGGGGATATATATTTAATGAAATCGTTGACTATAAGGGCTTGCATAGATCTTCTGTCATATAGACACAATGAGTACTTGATTCTAAATGAACAAGTTTTTCTCTTCAAAATGAAATAAGGATATAATATAAATATGAATACAAATATTTTAGGGGCCCATATGTCTGTAGGGATTGTTTATATATGTATTTGTGTGTGTATATATATATATATATATATATATATATATTTATAAATATTTTATTTTATATACATTTTATTACATATGATATATATCATATATTATATATTTGTGTATATATATTTAAATACATATCATATTTTAAAAATATTTGCATTAACTTTGAGTAAATAGTCCAGTAATTCTGATAGTAAGCCTGTGTCTCTATAGATGCTTTTAAATATTCACCCCAAAGCTTAAAATATGTATTCTTTTTATGGACAAAATAGTATTGTGTTTTTTATGCCTTGAATCTGAATTAAATTAGACAATTGTCTCTGATTTGGATAGAAAACAAACTGAAAAAATAATGTATTTCATTGTTTTCTAAGTTTTCCTTATACTGAGATAAATTTTTAAACATCATTTTAAATGATGTTCAATTAGAAAACTAAGTGCGCAGAAAAAGGATACCTTTTTTTTTCTTAAGAATAAAAGCGTATTTGATTTTCCTGTCAATTTTGTAATGAAAATAAAAATCCTTGGAAAATAATGCATATTTTATTTATCATATTGACTGGTCCCATACTTACTATATATACAAGTGGAGTAAAATATGTCTTGTTAATCTTTATTATTCATGTAAACACATTAAGATTAGGTGTGATGATGTCATTTCAAGTTTTGTCAAAACACAGTGTCCCTTTGGGTCTATTGCTTTGTTTTCTAACCTGGGAAATCCAGAAATGTATAATTCAAAATATTAGTATTGTATCATTATTACCTAAATTGTTAGCAACTAGTAACTGGCAATATGTCAAAGTTATCAAAAACCCCTGATTCCAAAGCTGATCAGTTACTAAGTAATCCTAAAAAAATTTCTCCACTCTGCGGCCTATAGAAAACGGAGTTATTCATATACAGTCATGGAAATCCAACAGGCTAATATCCCTTTCATTAGCATAGTTACCTGACTCACTATACCTCAGACTCTGATTTGAAACAATCATTATGGATTCCCACCACTGCCCATTTCAGACTTTAGATTTTGCTATATGTGATCACTAAGTCTGAGACACTATACATGTATGTAAAAACAAAATTCAGTTAAAATTTTAAAAAATAATCGAATAACATTCTTAAATTTGCATATGCATTCTGAAGAGGATGTAAAATATATATATATAAAACAAATATGAGATTTTCTTGAGAGTAAGTAAACTTTTTCCTCTAATAACTCCCCAGCATGTTCAGGGTTCAGCAATTTCTCCACTGATGTAGTTGATAGTTATTTGTTTCTTGACTTTTACTATGTAATATGTTCATGATTCCTCATAGCATGTCAGCATGGCAGATCTTTTAAAATCTGCTGCTCAGATTAGATTGTCTTTGAGATAATTTCTGAATCAGTCAGTCACTAAGTATAAAAATGTAGTTTTAATATTTATTTTGTATGAGTGCTGATTAGAGATGATAAATAATTCTTATCCTTTATCTAAAAAAACTTGTAGTCAGAGTACTGAAGGAACAGTAGTGCTTAAAGATCACAGAATTATCTTGAAATTGCAACCATATGCATAAAATGAATATTCAAGGATTCTCTTAAGTGTATTGTGTAAGACAATAATTATCAATATAATCCTTTATCAAGGTAGTAAATATTTTATGTATAATAAAACATATGTACAACAATAAACCAAACATTTTTCTTCTAGTTTTTCAGAATATGTTAATTTTTTAATTAAAATGTAAAAAATTTCAGGGATGCTTTTGTCCAAAAATATGTACAAAATCTCAATAAAAGAAGTTATTTAATCAGCAGTTGATAATAATTTTACTTTTACTTTTCTAGGAAATATTCATAGTTAAATGAGCAGAACAGCAGCTTATCACACAAAATGTATTATCTAACAATTTTGTATGACAACATTAATTTCACACATCTAGTTACTAATTTGTATTTTTTTAACACAATTTTAGGTATTTGATTTAATTTACATTATTTTTTCATATACTTTTAAATGAAAAGCTCAGAATTCTATCAGTTCTAAGACAGTGGTAAGTATACTTACTTTCATTTTGAATAGTTCCAAGGAACAACATATATCCCTAAAACTTACATATTATTAGGATTAAACTATTGAAAATACTAATGTTTCATTACCAAATATAAGAGAATAATATTGAGTTTACCATGTTTAAATAAATGCTGCAGCCCACAATTTTGTGAAAACACCTTTCAATACAGAGTTAAACACATTGGCAATAAAATATTAAACTTTCAAATTTTGCATGAATAACAAGGGATCACCAAAATAGAAGTCCCTGTAATATTCTTGATGAATACTGACTTATATTCTTAGAAATGGCATCCTTAAATGATCGAAAACATTATTCAATACATTTCAATGTTCAGAAGTCTTTGAACTATGTCTCATCTTGGTCATTCATATTCATTCAGTTGGCTGACATTTTATGAGATCTCACTATGTTTCGGGTACTGTCTGGGTGCTGGGAAAATTGGGGCAACAGGAGAGAATAATAATGCCCTCTTTACCAAAGAGGAGACAGGAAATGAGCAGATAAATAGATACATATATAAAGAAATATCAGTTACAGCTTTAAAAAATAAGTTAAATGGGCTTGGCATTTTAGATAGTATGTTCAGGAAAGGTGGTAATTGAGCTGAAACCAGTATGAAGAAGGCAGCAGGCAAAGGAGACAGTAATTTCAGAGGCCTAGATGTGGGAGTGTACTTGATGTGTTCAGAAAACATAGCGGGAGTCTGTGTGCAAAAAGCAAGGGAGGGAGATCAGTAAGAAAGGAGGTCTAAGGTGAGCTAAGATTCAGTTTATAGGATTTGTAGAACAGAATAAGGATTTTGAGTCCTATTCTAGATGGAGAAGGATGGAGACCATTAAATGCTAACATAATTCTATTTCTGTTTTAAAAAGTGAGGAGTCAGGTGTCCGACTCTTGACTTCAGCTCAGGTCAAAGCTCAGGATTGTGAGATTGAGCCCTGTAGTCCAGCTCCACCCTCAGTGTGGAGTCTGCTTGAGATTCTCTCTCTCCCTCTCTCTCCATTCCTCCCCTACCACTCTCAAATAAATAAATAAATCTTAAAAAAAAAAAAAAGAAAGAAAGAAAAAGAAAGAAAGAAAAAAGAAAGAAAGAGAGAAAGGAAGGAAGGAAGGAAGAAAAAACAAGAAAAGAAAAGGTAAATTTGGTAAATAGGAAGCCAGAAGACCAGATGATAGATATTGAGGTGCCTGGTCAAGAGACAATGGTGGTTTTTACTTGGTGCTAGTGGTGAAGTGGTACTAAGAATTTTGTTGTGATGTATTTTAAAAGTACAGTAACAGAGGGGTGCCTGGGTGGCTCAGTGGGTTAAAGCCTCTGCCTTCAGCTTGGGTCATGATTCCAGGGTCCTGGGATCGAGACCCACATAGGGCTCTCTGCTCAGCAGGGAGCCTGCTTCCACTCTCTCTCTCTGCCTGCCTCTCTGCCTACTTGTGATCTCTGTCTGTCAAATAAATAAATAAAATCTTAAAAAAAAATAAAGTACAGCAACAGAACTAACTGATGGATTAGGTATATGGTTATAGAGAAGAAGAGGCATCAGGGATTCTTTCTTCAGTCTGCTCGTTCAACAATTTCATATTAAAAAATACTCCATTATTCCCTTCAAGTATAAAAAATGGTGGAGTTTGATAAGCTATATGGAAGAAAATAATTCATATATTTACAGTATTTGCATTTCTCATTATTTAATGTGCACATTTATAAAATATATTCTAGTTGGGTCAAAATTACTTCACCTGAAAGAAAGCAACAGGATAACCTCTGCCAACAGAACATCAGTGCCATAGCAAAGTTAAAAATCACTAGTTCCCTTTCTCAGGAGTCATCAACAGGCATTTTTAGTGTGTGAAGCTGTTTTAGTCTTCCATGCAAAAATAAATATAAGAGATGAAACAAGGTTTGAATAATTTCATTGGGAATTTACAGCATATTAAAATAGAAATATTTTTCTTGTGTCAACATTTTTCTTTGAATGCTCGCACAGGTTTATTCATTATTATAAACTGACAAAAATTTATGAAAATTCTCAGTTGATCTGGTCGAATCTAATTGCCTCCTGTCACTAATTCGGCTGTCCTTATGCACAATTGGTCTTAATACTGCCAACTTCAATCATGGCAAGGAGAGAGGGAATATATTAAAGTTGCAGACAGTGTGAGCTATTTAATAAGAAGATGCTATCTCAGCTTTTTCACTTATTAATACCTCTGCATAATAGAATTTCTATCATGATTATTAAAAGTGATATTTATTTTTTCCAGATAATCCCTTTCAAAATTTAAAATTATAAAAATAAAAAGGTTACTGATTAGTTCATGATTATGAAAGATACTTTTTCAACTAAAAGAGCTCTCTAAACTAACAAAGGTTCAAATAAACTTGTATCAGAGATTGACCAAGAGGGCACTCCCATGTACCATTTATTTGATTTATTTTGTCATGAAAACGGAAAGGTAGTCCTTGCTAAGCTTAATTGAATAACATAGATCAGAATATTATATCCTTGATACATTTATGACTTTCGTAGAGCCAACCGATTTTACATATAACTCCTCCACATGAAATATGATATAAGTAGCATCAATGTGACTGTTTTAGGTCACAAATTTGAAATGTCTTTCCATTATATCATTTTGAAGTCATTTCTTTCTGTGTCTCTGTTTGATTGGGTGAAAGTCACATCAGAATGTTTGGCCATAAAACTAAACCTAACTCCACTAGTGTTTTCCAGAGTAGTGTCATCAATCTTTTAAAAGGTGAGTATGACCTTATGATAATGCATCATGTGAAAGACAAGATTTTAAGCCTTACATGGTCTACTTCAGCAAGAAATGAATTATTAACTGGCACTGCAATTGAGATTATTCATCAGCATTCTTAATTCAAACAGGAACTAGTTTTCTCCCAGTTAAGGTTTGGGAAAATTAACTATGGACTATAGTTGACAAAATGAAAACAACTTAGGATAAATAACCACGTATTTTTATTTTTTACAGTAAGAAACATTTTCCAACGTTTTTAGTATTGGAAATTAAATTCATTTCTAAAAATGACTCAATTTTAGTACCTTTTAGCTATTCAACAACAACAATACCAGAATAACTCTATTTCTTTCAGTGTAAAGTATTCTGTTGCTCAATTTAGTTAGGAAAGAGAAAACATGGGCAGATTATATATACCGCTTATTAGGAGAGAAATATCTATTATGCTCATATGCTCATACATGGCATACTTATAAATTTAGCAAATAATACTATTAATGCCAAATGAATACCACTTTTTATGCAAAACTCTTTTCTCATCAGATTATCTCCCAAGAATTTAAGGTTTATTTTTAGCTGAGCTAGAACTCCCTGCCACTTAATCCACAGAATAAATCTCTTTTTGTCTTAAATAGTTAAGTTTTATTCCAAGTGAAGCATGTATGCTATCCTAGTACCTCTCTGATGAGAAAAACGCTGATGTTCATATGCTAAGATATAGTATTTGCCATATTCCTATTGGTGATATTGTGTGTTTTAGTTTCCATTATATTACAATGAAAAATCAAACTGGCTACTATTTATATTTAGTAACAGGCATAACATTAAAAAATGGAATTTAAGTTTTTCAGAAGGAGGCTGTATCAGCAACATATGAGGAATTTAATATCTGTTTATCTAAATATGCCTCCAATCCAGTCAAACATCACTTTTCTTATTCTCCTGTTTGGATTTGCTCTTTAATAAAACATCCAAACATCTATGGATTTTTGGAAGAAAAAAACTCATACAAGCATTAAAAGAGAATAAAAAAACTTCTCTTTGAACACAAAAGTTTGAAATACTTTTATTGGTATTTTTACTATAAATAATTATGTTAAGAAAAGTCAATTCTCTTGTGTATATATACCACATCTTCTTGATCCATTCATCTGTTGATGGACATCTAGGTTCTTTCCATAGTTTGGCTATTGTGGACATTGCTGCTATAAACATTCGGGTGCATGTGCCCCTTTGGATCACTACGTTTGTATCTTTAGGGTAAATATCCAATAGTGCAATTGCTGGGTCATAGGGTAGCTCTATTTTCAACATTCTGAGGAACCTCCATGCTGTTTTCCAGAGTGGCTGCACCAGCTTGCATTCCCACCAACAATGTAGGAGGGTTCCCCTTTCTCCACATCCTCGCCAGCATCTGTCATTTCCTGACTTGTTGATTTTAGCCATTCTGACTGGTGTGAGGTGATATCTCATTGTGGTTTTGATTTGTATTTCCCTGATGCCGAGTGATATGGAGCACTTTTTCAAGTGTCTGTTGGCCATCTGGATGTCTTCTTTGCAGAAATGTCTGTTCATGTCCTCTGCCCATTTCTTGATTGGAATCTTGCCATTTGCGACAACATGGATGGAACTAGAGCGAATCATGCTTAGCGAAATAAGTCAAGCAGAGAAAGACAACTATCATATGATCTCCCTGATATGAGGAAGTGGTGATGCAACATGGAGGCTTAAGTGGGTAGGAGAAGAATAAAAGAAACAAGATGGGATTGGGAGGGAGACAAACCATAAGTGACTCTTAATCTCACAAAACAAACTGAGGGTTGCTGGGGGGAGGGGGTTTGGGAGAAGAGGGTGGGATTATGGACATTGGGGAGCATATGTGCTTTGGTGAGTGCCGTGAAGTGTGTAAACCTGGTGATTCACAGACCTGTACCCCTGGGGATAAAAATATATGTTTATAAAAAATAAAAATAAAAATAAAAATAAAAGAAAAGTCAATTCTCATTGACTTTTATTTCTTCAATTATTTCAATCTTAACCATTTTTTCTATGAAACTGATGATGAAAATATATGTAATTTTCTGAAGATTGTTCCCTCTACCAAGTTGCAATGCAGAATTTTGTTGTGGAGAAAAAAGTCTTTAGCTTTGTTATTTGCTTGATGTACTGAATTACTAGAAGGGGATAACATTCCAACATATTACCTATTCTTTTATTTCTTAAGATATAAAACAAAAGTTAATGTTGCTATTGAGAAATATACATTTTTCATTTAAAAACTGAGGACAAATTTAATAAAACCAAGTACTAGAATATTAACATTTGCTGATATTAATTAATTACCTCTATTTATTCATACGATAATATTCTCAGGTTAATCTTGAAAAAAAAGCAGCAAAACTAAAGTAAATACATCCAACTTTGTAAGTTTGATTAATTTTTACCATTTTTTTAATTTTATCTTTTTCCACACTCAAAGCATCATTTTAACATTTAACTTGCCAACTAATGTGCATATTTGCATAAACCTATACTTAACATTTATTCTATAGGCCCCTAGACAAAAATCTAGGTTAGCTTGAAAGGTCAAAAATGTAAGATTTGTAAATGTTACAATAGTAATCCTGATAGTTCACAGGGATGATATATTAGACATCAGACATTATGCTATAGACAGGAAATATCCCCTCCCTGAAAGTAATAAAATAAGTCATTGGTTACTGCTTTGATAATGAGAACATAAACCACTAAAATATTTTTTGCAATTTCAAGACAATCTTATCTTTTCTTAAGATCATTCTTAGCTTCACATTGATGTTTTCTGTTAAAGCAAATTATTTTTCTATTTCCTTTCTATGAGAGCATTTGTGTATGCTTTAAGTAATTTTAAATAAGGCACCTTCTTAAAAAGTGATGATATACACTACACTAAAAAGAAAAGTGATTTTTTGCCATATAGAAGCATGAAGCTAAACCAATTCAAACTTCCTATATCTATGATTTTTAAGATTTGCATTTAGTTTTTTTAAGATATTTATTTCTGAAATTTTACTTTTGATCTATGTATTGTACATTTTAGCCTCTATATTATTAATTTCTATACTATATTAAATTTTAATATTGATTACCAATATGTTTTATTGTATTTATTTTTCAATTTCTGCTTCTGACAATGATGTATTTGAATTCTAATCTGAGTACAGTATTTTTATTTACTACTGAGTACAGTAGTTTTTCATAATAGGTGGGATTTAACATTCTTCTAGTTTATAGAACAATAAGAATAAAGCCAGTAAGACAGAAAATTTAAACACTCCCAAGTAACTTGACTTAGTTGATATTTATAGAACTTTGTATCTAACAAGAGCATAATAATTACTCTTTCAAGAGCAAATGTTAAACCACCAATATAGATTATCTGGGGGCTATATATCTGGTTTTAATAAATTTTAAAACTTAAATAACTTCTCCTGCTCCCTCTTCCTTTATCTTTCACAACCATTCCCCTCAATAAATCTTTTGCATAGTTATTCCCATTCAGCATAGGCAATACCTTCAGTCCTGAAAGAAAATGAGAGGTGAGATATAAGTCTGGCACTTGGCTCTTTCTCTGGCTTGCTGGCAAAGAGGAACCATACAAAATTTTATATGTAGCATTGACAGTTTCTGGCACTGATGGCCAGATTGCTGAAGATTTCATAGCTTCTAACTTGGAGAAATGTACTGGTGGAAAGGTATGCCCTCACTAATGCAGTGATTCAGATACTTAAAAGATACAGGAAAAGTAGTGCTTACACAAACAGTATAGTTGTAACTGACACCTGCTGTAATGAGAAATGAGCTCACTAAACAAATAATAAAAGGCTGAGTATGAAAGTCAAAGGGTTTCTTTGGTAGCTTACAAAGTGGGCCTTATCTCCTGCAATGGAAAAGCAGATACAGTTCCACAGAAAACTGAAGGTCTGAACTGTAGAGAACCAGAGACATTAAACATTCTCCAATTGGATTGAACTGATTGGTCAGTCTACTATGGCAATGTCAAGGATCCAAGTGGGAAAACCAGACAGGTTGGAATATAGGATGGAGATAAGTAGGCAGATGTCTCCAAAGATTTCAATTCTTTAAAACTCTCTTGAACCCTCTGACTTTCAGAGGTGGTTCTCTCCTCCATAGTGAGAACTATCACTCCTTCTCTTCTAGCTAGCAACAGCTATCCCTTAGGAAACTTCTGTCTCCTCTCCTGGCTTATTTGCCAATAACAATGGCTAGATCCCAGTATAACCCACTGGAATATGCTGAGTCTGATCAGAAAGAAAAGAAATTTTACCCCTTGGAGCTACAGCAATTAGCCACCATATACCTGTAGGATCTAAGATGATTCTTGGGGTTGAATATGAGAGTAATTGATTCAGGGTGCTAGATGTAAGTTTTGATGGGAATGATGAAATTGTTACTTAGGAGTAATTTCTCAGGTTATAGGACTTAACTTGCTGGCAAGGACCTTGAAGGATGGGGTGTATTCCTTGCTGGGGTAACTCTTAGAAACTTGGAAAATACAGTGGTTCGTCTGAAATGATAGGACTGGTGATTTCTTTGGCAGGTGATGAAGGAAGGGAGGTGAGCTGAGGAAAATAGATATACTGGAATTTCCAATCACAAGAGAAGAATGGAGGAGCAGGAAATTAACAGTCATTGCCCTGATTTAAAAAAAAAAAAAAATCACCATCCCTTGCTCAATTCCTGGACCTAATCCAGTTTTCTGATTTGAAATCCATTGAGTGAAATGATGGTGGGGCTCCTGGTGTCCCCACAGTAATTATTTACCAGAATTCTTTACTGTATTATACACTACAATGCTCCCCTAGTATTATGTCTTATATTGTTTCCCTAGTTTTTCCCCAAAAGGATTAATGGTCATTTACCTAGCTGACTATACCCTAGGAAAAGGAATATTCCACCATTTTAATGACTAAAGGGCATAAATGTTAGTTGACATTAAAACTGGAAGATGTGAAATGTCACCATGGCCCCAATTTTAGGGCAAGAGCTTGCTGAAGCCATGTAATAAATGGAGTGCTGGCTAGAATTCAGCCTACAGCAGCTACACTGGGTTTTCAGACCTACCCATTTCCTTAGTCTTTGAAAATATAATTAAAATTGATAAAAATAGAATAACAACCACATGGGGTCCTTTACCCATTGGATTAAAGATAACATGAGGGAAGAGATGAATGGGAATCTCTGATATTTTCCTCTTATTAAAGATAATAAATAATATAAATATTTAATAAAAGGGTGCCTGGGTGACAGTTGGTTAAGCAACCAACTCTTGGTTTCAGCTCAGGTCATGATCTGATCATAGTGAGATGAAGTCCTGCGTCATGTTCCACATTCAGCACAGAGTCAGCTTGAGATTTTCTCCTTCTCCCCATGCTCTCACTCCCTCTTTCAAAATAAATTAAGTCTTTAAAAATAAATAAGTAAATGTTTAATAAAAATATATAAAATATACATAAACACATATATTTCCCATGATGAGGAGAATGGCAGAGATTAGTGTTACCATTAAGAAGCCAAGGGTACAGGGTTGGTGATTCTTACATGTTTACATTTAAAATTTCATTTGACCTATAGAACACCCAATGAATTTTAGAGAATACTGTAGACTACTGCAAACTCAAACAAACTGTGACCTTAATTGCAGCTCTTCTACTAAGAGCAGCACTGTTGCTAGGGCAGATTAATAAGGCCTCAGTACATTATATGCAGTTGCTCATTTGTCCAATGTGTTTGTTCTTTTCTATTCATATGAGAAAACAGGACCAAAAAGAATTAGCATTAGCACTAACAATAATATCATTTACAGTTTTGTCCCAAATGGCCAGGCTGGTTGGTCTGGATCTGGAAGGAACCGGATGATAAAAATGAAGACAAGGGGGTTGGGGCTAAAGGCATGTGAAGAGACACACATTTATACCTACCAGAAAGTATCCACCATGACAGAGGCACTAACCAACCAAAATTACTTGAAAATTTGACCCTAGTCTTGCTTTGTTATTAACCACCACAAAACAGGATAACACAATGGCACATAATCTGGCCACCATGGCAAAGATGGAAGCTACCTATGATCTGAATAGTATAGACTTCCACTTACCAAGGTTTGCCTATCTAACTTACCTACCTTCCTCCTAATCTACCTACCTACCTATGTCAGCTACGATTGCCTCAGAATGTCCAACCTGCCAGTGACAGAGACCTGCACTGAGTTGTGGGACATGGTTCTATTCCTCAAGCAGACCAAGAAGCCCATTGGTGGCAAATTCACTAATGAGGACCCTTTCTTCCTATAAGGTTCAGTGGCTTTTTGTGTGTGTGTGTGTCTGTGTGTTTGTTTTGTTTTTTGTTTTTCCTTTCAGGGTAAGATACCTACTATGGGTATCTTTTTCTAATCTGTCTGCAGAACCTCAGCAAGTACCCACCTAATGGTGTTTACAAAAGATCTGATCCACAGGTATGAAATCGCACATAAGATAGCATCCAGTGAGGACCAAATTCATAGATAAAGTGGTGTGGAAGCGGTTCCATGACCACACGCTCTACAGAATGATTCCCCTCACTGAGCACCAGGATAGCCTAGTGAAGACACAGCTAAAGTACCAATTTATTGCTATGATTCTTTGAACTGAAAGATATCACCACTGCAGGAAAGTTTGGACTTGCAGTTTTCTAGGAACAGCAGGTGTGAAAAGAATCACTATCCAGAGTAATTCGTCCTGATTTGGGAAATGGAAATTAGTAGAAAAACACAAGTTATCTACCCGGATGCTTCTTTGTTTGCCCTCTCCTGTTTATAATGGTAAATGCACATGCACAGAAACCTGGCCCAAAAAGGCAATTTGATGACCAGGTGGAAGAGGAATGGGAGTCATGCCACGTGTGAAGCCACAAAAACTAGCCAACATTATAGATGAGAATGAAGGGAGATCAGAATGGAGCAAGAATTTAAAAAATGAGGTATCACCTGTGGTCCCAAGACCAACTTGGTATAGGGGCTGTAATTTATTCCACTAACTTCACTGTGCTCAGCCTTTTCTCAGGAAGAGAGACTCATAGGAGTTGCATGAATATGTGCATCTTTTTCGTGCAATTTTTAGATTATGACACCAGTGGAAGTGTGCTCAGATCCCTTTCAAGAGTCTCACTGATTGATGGTCTTAGTTCCACTGGTTAGGTATTCAGTCAGGAACCACTCAAAGACAAGGCACAGCCAGAGGATTAGTCCTAGTCCATTCCTAACAGGATTTCTCTAGTGAGGAAACCCATTGCTATAGTCAAAACTTTCTCAAAACCATGCTGTGTCAGAGGGTCTTCCCCACCCAATTCTTCCTCCCCCCACCAACCTCTTTTCACAACTGTCAAATTTACAAAGTGGTCTGGAGGTTTTCCCAGCTGATTTCTGTCCCCTCCTCCCCTTTTATCTTTTGCAGGCAATTCCATAGTAAATCCTTTGAGCAAAACAAATCCCATCTTCCTGTTTGCTTTTAGGAGGACCCAAACTAACACAATTCATATAATTAATTTCCCTCTGGCCCAACTGTTCAAGAAAATACTGTATACAAATGACCAAGATCAGTAATGAAAGTGGACATCACAGCACATCATAAAGATTTAAAAAGGATAATAATGGAATATTATATGTGTTTTCCCAAGAAAGAAGGAAGTTTACCAATTTAAAAAAAAAGGGATCTGACTTTTGAGTCAGGCAGTCCTGCAGGTGGCATAGGTACAGTAGTAATTCCTAGCAAAAAGAGATTAATGAATTTGAACTTAAGTAAAAATAATATAATTTTGCTATTTCCATATTAGCAGGTTTGGAATTTTTAATAGGAAGTATGAAAATACAATATTTCAAAAATAATTTTTGAGAAGGGCTATGTAACTTTAATAATTTTATCTATTTTTAGAAGTTATCTTTAATAAGAAAAAGAGTCACTCAAAAATGTTGTCAAAATCTCTGTTAACCCCATATGACTTGTCATTTTTCAATTGTATTTGATTACCTCAAAATTCTCCACTCTGGCATCATGGATATAGAGTAAGCAAAACAAAATAATACTGGAAATTAAATAATATTGAACTAAATAACTGAGATTACCTCTCCAATTATGACTGGGAATAAAAATCTGACATTAAATTCCTTAATAATCTTTTTAAAAGCAGGATAAATAGGTTTGGTCACGTTTTAATCAACTAGAGGATTTTTTTTTTCTTACTATGGAAAAAGCACCTAGACAGATGATTTAATGAAATAATGTATCTTTCTATGAGTTCTAGAAAAGTGATTTGAGCAGGAATATGTACATATTTGTAAGAATGTACATATATTTCCTTGATTAAATAAAGCAAAATGGATGAAAAATTTTTTCAGGGAATAGGGAAAATGATCATTTTTGTGGTCAAATAGAGACTTGAATACAAATATTTTTTGAAATATTCACAGAAGTTTAGTTTTGCAATTTTCAAGTACTTCAAATTTTCTCCCTAGATCATCTTTGTTTAAGGAAAAAATAACATTTTAAAGGTTAGATTTAAAAATGTGTATGAGATTCTTGTGCTTTTAAAACATTACTATTTCTCCTCTATTAGGTTCTTGCCCCAAGCAAAAACCAACACCTAACACAAATATTGAGAAAGAAGAAGGAAAAAAAAAGAAACCTCAAGAGACACACTAAGATATCTTAGGATTTGAACAATCAAAAAGGCAAAGGTCATATGGGTTACTTGAAAACTCCTTTGAGGGAAAAATTGATCCATTCCTTTAATGTTCTCCACAACAAGGATTAATTCTCTTTGAGTACTTTGAATAATAGAAGGGAAAACCCATTAAGGAGAAGAGACTCAATTCACTGCTCTGACCCCCTGATCTATATGAGAACTTTCAAAACCAATCCCAGACTAATATATTCTTTATTGATTTTGATTTTTTATATTATCTTAAACCCAGAGAGAGTTTATTTCCTTCTAAAAATATAGTTTAAAATGATCAAATAATACTCTATCCCCAAAGTTGCTACCAAGAAACTCTCCCAACACTATAAAAAGTTCACAGCAGATGCAGGAGGCAAACAGTAGGGGATAAGAGGAATATAAATTGAAATTTTATAAATTCATAAGTCATAATTTATTCTCTTTCAAAACGATGACTATTGAACAATAGTCACTCTAATAAAGTCATAAATAATAAAATATTTTGTTTTATTATATACATGTAGTGTAGTATCAATATGTATCAATATGCATCATGTATTGATATAGCACTTTGAGACTATAAATGGCTCTGGAATTTAATCAACATGATGATGTGAGTAGGCTTTGCCATTAAATTATGTTTAATAGCTTGTGTAAGCAGCGGGTGGGCAAGCCAAGAGTGGAGAGTTCACCACAGGGAGGTGGGGCTGGGACAGCATGCCAGGGTCTTTATGGCTCCACCCTGTGGAACTATCTCTAGACTGGTATTAGAGCCATTGGTAGTGCACAGCAGTGGTCAGTCTTGCTGTGGTGTGCTCTAGGTCACTGGCTTCTAAGATTCCAGCTGGACTCATTTGACAGGGCAACATGGAGAAGCCAATTGCAAAAACTCTCATGCTATCCATTCATTTATGATGTGTTCTCTGATGTTTACAAAGAATTTCGAGATGCATGTGAAGAGGTAGTGTATTCCTCAGCAGATATAGCCGAAAAAAACCTGACAGAATTAATACAATGTTGCTTACCAGTATCAATGCAACAGAAGGTTATTCTAGAAAAAATGAAATTCTAAAAAAGTGAAGAAAGGCTCAGTACTAATAGATTCCAGTACTATTGATCCTGAAGTTTCAAAAGAATTGGTCAAAGAAGTTGAGAAATGGGAGTAGTTTTCATGGATGCTCCTGTTTCTGGTGGTGTGGGAGCTGCTCAATCTGGAAGTTCACATTTATGGTGGGAGGAGTCAAAGATAAATTTGCAACTGCCCAAGTGTTGCTGGGGTGCATGTGCTCCAATGTCGTGTAACTGCAGGGACACAGTTGACTGCAAAGATCTGTAACAACATGCTGTCAGCTACTAGAATGATTGGAAATGCTGAAGCTATGAATCTTGGAATCAGGTTAGGGTTTGACCCACAGCTATTGGCTAAAATCCTAAATATGAGCTCAGGATGGTGTTGGTCAAGTGACACAACCAGGGGGAGGGATGGAGTTCCATCCTCTAATCTCTAATGGATATTGGGGTGGATTTGAAGCAACACTCATGGCGAAGGATGTAGGATTACCACAAGACTCTGCCCCTCTTGCAAAGAGCCCAGTCCTTCTGGAAAGTGAAGCCCCTCAGGTCTACAGGGTTATGTGTGCAAAGGGTTACTCAAAGAAAGACTTTCTTGAATTTTCCAGTTTCTATGAGAGGAGTAGAAAAACTTCTGACCTACCATTTTGCTGTGGACACTGATGAAAACCAAACTCTATCTTGCAGTGTCGTTATAGCCACCTAGGTGTCCTATTTATTTGAGTTGGGTTTTTTTTTTTTTTTTTAGATTTTATTTATGTATTTGACAGACAGAGATCACAAGTAAGCAGAGAGGCAGGGAGAAATAGAGGAGGAAGCGGGCTCCCCACTGAGCAGAAAGCCTGATGTAGGTCTCGATCTCAGGACCCTGGGATCATGACCTGAGCAGAAGTCAGAGGCTTTAACCCACTGAGACACCCAGGTGCCCCCTAAAGTACATTTTTCTTCTAAGAAAAATATGACATTTGGAGATAATTCTTCATCTTTCCTTAGATATCAAGTGTTATTCTTTCATGGGATAATGTTATGGAATGTTTTGATACACTTCATAATTAAAAAAATTATCCTTAGTATATTTTTATTATTTATGAACTATTGTGAGATATTTCAGAAAATTTCACAAGAATCTGATATATGTAATTTTGGGGAATTTTTTTCCCATCTAGAACAACTTGTCTGCATGATAAGAAATCTACATTTATTTTTAACTCTGAAATAAGGGCTTTTAATACGATAATTTATGAGCAAAACCTACAAAATCAGTTTCCTCTTCTGGATGTATTATAGTTCTTAAATTCATATAGTATGAACTTGGTTAAGATTTACACATAATCTACTAAGTTATTATTGTATTATATTGAATGCTTGGGTATTAAGTTTGTTTTTTTTTTAATTTTTTATTTTTTATAAACATGTATTTTTATCCCCAGGGGTACAGGACTGTGAATCAGCACTCACCAAAGCACATACCCTCCCCAATGTCCATAAACGCACCCCCCCCTTCTCCCAATGCCCCTCCCCCCAGCAACTCTCAGTTTGTTTTGTAAGATTAAGAGTCACTTATGGTTTGCCTCCCTCCCAATCCCATCTTGTTTCAATGATTCTTCTCCTACCCACTTAAGCCCCCATGTTGCATCACCACTTCCTCATATCAGGGAGATCATATGATAGTTGTCTTTTTCTGCTTGACTTATTTCGCTAAGCATGATATGCTCTAGTTCCATCCATGTTGTCGCAAATGGCAAGATTTCATATCTTTTGATGGCTGCATAGTATTCCATTGTGTATATATACCACATCTTCTTGATCCATTCATCTGTTGATGGACATCTAGGTTCTTTCCATAGTTTAGCTATTGTGGACATTGCTGCTATAAACATTCAGGTGCATGTGCCCCTTTAGATCACTACGTTTGTATCTTTAGGGTAAATACCCAGTAGTGCAATTGCTGGGTCATAGGGCAGTTCTATTTTCAACATTTTGAGGAACCTCCATGCTGTTTTCCAGAGTGGCTGCACCAGCTTGCATTCCCACCAACAGTGTAGGAGGGTTCCCCTTTCTCCACAACCTCGCCAGCATCTGTCATTTCCTGACTTGTTGATTTTAACCATTCTGACTGGTGTGAGGTGATATCTCATTGTGGTTTTGATTTGTATTTCCCTGATGCCAAGTGATATGGAGCACTTTTTCATGTGTCTGTTGGCCATCTGGATGTCTTCTTTGCAGAAATGTCTGTTCATGTCCTCTGCCCATTTCTTGATTGGATTATTTGTTCTTTGGGTGTTGAGTTTGCTAAGTTCTTTATAGATTCTGGACACTAGTCCTTTATCTGATATGTCGTTTGCAAATATCTTCTCCCATTCTGTCAGTTGTCTTTTGATTTGTTAACTGTTTCCTTTGCTGTGCAAAAGGTTTTGATCTTGATGAAATCCCAATAGTTCATTTTTGCCCTTGCTTCCCTTGCCTTTGGCAATGTTTCTAGGAAGATGTTGATCCGGTTGAGGTCAAAGAGGTTGCTGCCTGTGTTCTCCTCAAGGATTTTGATGGATTCCTTTCTCACATTGAGGTCCTTCATCCATTTTGAATCTATTTTTGTGTGTGGTGTAAGGAAATGGTCGAATTTCATTTTTCTGCATGTGGCTGTCCAATTTTGCCAACACCATTAATTGAAGATGCTGTCTTTTTTCCATTGGATATTCTTTCCTGTTTTGTCAAAGATTAGTTGACTGTAGAGTTGAGGGTCTATTTCTGGGCTCTCTATTCTGTTCCATTGATCTATCTGTCTGTTTTTGTGCCAGTACCATGCTGTCTTGATGATGACAGCTTTGTAATAGAGCTTGAAGTCCGGAATTGTGATGCCACCAACGTTGGCTTTCTTTTTCAATATCCCTTTGGCTATTCGAGGTCTTTTCTGATTCCATATAAATTTTAGCATTATTTGTTCCATTACTTTGAAAAAGATGGATGGTACTTTGATAGGAATTGCATTAAATGTGTAGATTGCTTTAGGTAGCATAGACATTTTCACAATATTTATTCTTCCAATCCATGAGCATGGGACATTTTTCCATTTCTTTGTGTCTTCCTCAATTTCTTTCATGAGTACTTTATAGTTTTCTGAGTATAGATTCTGTGCCTCTTTGGTTAGGTTTATTCCTAGGTATCTTATGGTTTTGGGTGCAATTGTAAATTGGATTGACTCCTTAATTTCTATTTCTTCTGTCTTGTTGTTGGTGTAGAGAAATGCAACTGATTTCTGTGCATTGATTTTATATCCTGACACTTTACTGAATTCCTGTACAAGTTCTAGCAGTTTTGGAGTGGAGTCTTTTGGGTTTTCCACATACAGTATCATATCATCTACAAAGAGTCATAATTTGACTTCTTCTTTGCCGATTTGGATGCCTTTAATTTCCTTTTGTTGTCTGATTGCTGAGGTTAGGACTTCTAGTACTATGTTGAATAGCAGTGGTGATAATGGACACCCCTGCCGTGTTCCTGACGTAGCGGAAAAGCTTTCAGTTTTTCTCCATTGAGAACAATATTTGCGGTGGGTTTTTCATAGATGGCTTTGATGATATTGAGGTATGTGCCCTCTATCCCTACACTTTGAAGAGTTTTAATCAGGAAGGGATGCTGTACTTTGTCAAATGCTTTTTCAGCATCTATTGAGAGTATCATATGGTTCTTATTCTTTCTTTTATTGTTGTGTTGTATTACATTGACTGATTTGCGGATGTTGAACCAACCTTGCAGCCCTGGAATAAATCCCACTTGGTCGTGGTGAATAATCCTTTTAATGTACTGTTGAATCCTATTGGCTAGTGTTTTGGTGAGAATTTTTGCATCTGTGTTCATCAAGGATATTGGTCTATAGCTCTCTTTTTTGATGGGATCCTTGTCTGGTTTTGGGATCAAGGTGATGCTGGCCTCATAAAATGAGTTTGGAAGTTTTGCTTCCATTGCTAATTTTTGGAACAGTTTCAGGAGAATAGGAATTGGTTCTTCTTTAATGTGTGGTAGAATTCCCCTGGGAAGCCATCTGGCCCTGGGCTTTTGTTTGTTTGGAGATTTTTAATGACTGTTTCAATCTCCTTACAGGTTATGGGTCTGTTCAGACTTTCTACTTCTTCCTGGTTCAGTTGTGGTAGTTTATATGTTTCTAGGAATGCATCCATTTCTTCCAGATTGTCAAATTTGTTGGCGTAGAGTTGCTCATAGTATGTTCTTATAATAGTTTGTATTTATTTGGTGTTAGTTGTGATCTCTCCTCTTTCATTCATGATTTTATTTATTTGGGTCCTTTCCCTTTTCTTTTTGATAAGTCGGGCCAGGGGTTTATCAATTTTATTAATTCTTTCAAAGAACCAGCTCCTAGTTTCGTTGATTTTCTCTATTGTCTTTTTGGTTTTTATTTCATAGATTTCTGCTCTGATCTTTATGATTTCTCTTCTCCTGCTGGGCTTAGGGTTTCTTTCTTGTCCAGCTCCTTTAGGTGTAGGGTTAGGTTGTGTACCTGAGACCTTTCTTGTTTCTTGAGGAAGGCTTGTACTGCTATATATTTTCCTCTCAGGACTGCCTTTGTTGTGTCCCACAGATTTTGAACCGTTGTATTGTCATTATCATTTGTTACCATGATTTTTTTCAATTCTTCTTTAATTTCCTGGTTGACCCATTCATTCTTTAGAAGGATGCTGTTTAGTCTCCATGTATTTGGGTTATTTCCAAACTTCCTCTTGTGGTTGAGTTCTGGCTACAGAGCATTGTGGTCTGAAAATATGCAGGGAATGATCCCAATCTTTGATACCGGTTGAGTCCTGATTTAGGACCGAGGATGTGATCTATTCTGGAGAATGTTCCATGTGCACTAGAGAAGAATGTGTATTCTGTTGCTTTGGGATGAAATGTTCTGAATATATCTGTGATGTCCATCTGGTCCAGTGTGTCGTTAAAGGCCTTTATTTCCTTGCTGATCTTTTGCTATGATGATCTGTCCATTTCAGTGAGGGGAGTGTTAAAGTCCCCTACTCTTATTGTATTATTGTTGATGTGTTTCTTTGATTTTGTTATTAATTGGTTTATATAGTTGGCTGCACCCACATTGGGGGCATAGATATTTAAAATTGTTAGATCTTCTTGTTGTACAGACCCTTTGAGTATGATATAGTGTCCTTCCTCATCTCTTATTATAGTCTTTGGCTTAAAATCTAATTGATCTAATATAAGGATTGCCACTCCTGCTCTCTTCTGATGTCCATTAGCATGGTAAATTCTTTTCCAACCCCTCACTTTAAGTCTGGAGGTGTCTTCAGGCTTAAAATGAGTTTCTTGGAGGCAACATATAGATGGAATTTTGTTTTTTATCCATTCTGATACCTTGTGTCTTTTGATTGGGGCTTTTAGCCCATTAACATTCATGGTAACTATTGAGAGATATGAATTTAGTGCCATTTATTGCCTGTAAGGTGACTGTTACTATATATTGTCTCTGTTCCTTACTGATTTACCACTTGTAGGCTCTCTTTTTGCTTAGAGGACCCCTTTCAATATTTGCTGTAGAGCTGGTTTGGTGTTTGCAAATTCTTTCAGTTTTTGTTTGTCCTGGAAGCTTTTAAACTCTCCTTCTATTTTCAATGATAGCCTAGCTGGATATAGTATTCTTGGCTGCATGTTTTTCTCGTTTAGTGTTCTGAAAATTTCATGCCAGCTCTTTCTGGCCTGCCAGGTCTCTGTGGATTAGTCAGCTGCCAATCTAATATTTTTACCATTGTATGTTACAGACTTCTTTTCCCGGGCTGCTTTCAGAATTTTCTCATTGTCAATGAGACTTGTAAATTTTACTATTAAGTGACGGGGTGTGGGCCTATTCTTATTGATTTTGAGGGGCATTCTCTGAACCTCCTGAATTTTGATGCTCATTCCCTTTGCCATATTAGGGAAATTCTCCCCAATAATTCTCTCCAGTATACCTTCTGCTCCCCTCTCTCTTTCTTCTTCTTCTGGAATCCCAATTATTCTAATGTTGTCTCATCTTATGGTGTCACTTATCTCTCGAATTCTCCCCTCGTTGTCCAGTAGCTGTTTGTCCCTCTTTTGCTCAGCTTCTTTATTCTCTGTCATTTGGTCTTCTATATCCCTAATTCTTTCTTCTGCCTCATTTATCCTAGCAGTGAGAGCCTCCATTTTTGATTGCACCTCATTAATAGATTTTTTGATTTCAACTTGGTTAGATTTTAGTTCTTTTATTTCTCCAGAAAGGGCTTTTATATCTATCGAGAGTGTTTCTCTAATATCTTCCATGCCATTTTTGAGCCCGGCTAGAACCTTGAGAATTGTCATTCTGAACTCTAGATTTGACATATTACCAATGTCTGTATTGATTAGGTCCCTAGCCTTTGGTACTGACTCTTGTTCTTTTTTTTGTGGTGAATTTTTCCGCCTTGTAATTTTGTCCAGATAAGAGTATATGAAGGAGCAAGTAAAATACTAAAAGGGTGGCAACAACCCCAGGACAATATGCTTTAACCAAATCAGAAGAGATCCCAAATTGTGAGTGGGGAGAAAGGGTATAAAAAGAAGTTCAAAAAGAAAGAATGAAAAGAAAAAAATAAAAGAAAAAAATTTAAAAAAAGAAACGAATAAAGAAAAATATAAAAAGGAAAAAATATATATATTAGATAAACTAGTTAAAAAACATTAAAAAGAAAAGGGTAAAAGTTAAAAAAAATTTTAGCAGAAGAAGCGAAAAAAAATGAAAAAGAAAAAATTTAACTGCAAGACTAAAAAAAATCACAGGGAAAAAAAAATGAAAATTACAGGGAGAAAGCCATGAATTCCGTGCTTTGCTTTCTCCTCCTCTGGAATTCTGCTGCTCTCCTTGGTATTGAAACCGCACTCCTTGGTAGGTGAACTTGGTCTTGGCTGGATTTCTTGTTGATCTTCTGGGGACGAGGCCTGGTGTAGTGATTCTCAAGTGTCTTTGCCCCAGGCGGAATTGCACCGCCCTTACCAGGGTCCGGGCTGAGTAATATGCTTGGGTTTGCTTTCAGGAGCTTTTGTTCCGTGAGCACTTTCCGTAGAGTTCCAGAGGACGGGAATACGAATGGCGGCCTCCTGGTCTCTGCCCGGAGGAGCCGAGAGCCCGGGGCCCCACTCCTCAGTGCGCCCTCAGAGAACAGCACCCAGTTACTCCCATCCACCTGACCTCCGGCCGCGCTCCGAGCTCACCGAGCCTGCAACCGGTTCAAGGTAACACCGAGCTACGAGCTTACTGTTGGCTCTGTCTCTGTAGCTGGCTTTCCCCTTCCAATACCCACAAGCTCTGCGACATTCAGACACCCCCGATCCTTTTGTGACCCTGCTGGACCTGAGGCCACGCTGACCCCGCGTGGGCTTCGCTCTGGTTTAGCCTCTGGAGCAATGTCCCTCAGCGGAACAGACTTTTAAAAGTCCTGATTTTGTGCCCCGTTGCTCCGCCGCTTGCCGGGAGCTGCCCCCCTCCCCGCGGGGTCTATCTTCTCGTCGCTTTGGATTCACTTCTCCGCCAGTCCTACCTTTCAGAAAGTGGTTGTTTTTCTGTTTCCAGAATTGCTGTTCTTCTTCACTTTGATCTGCCGATGGATTTGCAGGTGTTTGCAATCTTTAGATAACTATCTAGCTGATCTCCTGCTAGCTGAAGTAGTCTCAGCCTGCTACTTCCCCGCCATCTTGACTCCTCGAGAGAGTATTAAGTTTTTATTTTGGGAATAAGAAAAAGAAGATTTGGCTAGAGAGAAAGAAATAGAACAAGTCCATTATCACTTAATAAAATCTGATTATTTTACTAAAATATATTAATACTAATAGATATTTTGGTTGATTATTTTTGTTCTTATGACACCATGCCAAATTCTATCATATGTGGGCTCACTTTCTTTTAGCCATATGTGTGGTATATCTAGATGATGGTAATTATTTGGGGTCCATTACTATAAGTTACTGGTAAAAGGAGCCAATTAAATAAACACCAAAACAAGAAAACTTAAATGAAGGAATCACACATGATATTCTGAAGTATCAGGCTATAAATTGCATCAACACACTTGCTAGCCTACATGTGAATAAATATAAATGATTTTGACACTTTTATATTGTTTGCTGGGAAAAAATATTGGATCATTTGGACAATTAAACTCCTACAGATCAGTTGACCAATCTGGTGGTTTCTGGAGTTTTCTGATTGTTTTAATTCTGTGAGTATGCAACCTACAGTTTTCTACTTTCACTAAGATATGATGCCTTTTTTTTTTTTTAATAAGGAAGTAAAAGAAGATATGAATCAGTGGAAATGGACTGACAAACATGTACAAACTTCTAAGCAGGCTTCTATATATAACTAATCCAGTACATGTACAGATACAGAATTTACTTTTGCACACTTAATGACCCATCTACTTTCTCCAGAACGTATGTTTTTGCAACATGTACCCCATTGGAAATACAGTGAAGATTTTTCTATGATAAGATAAACTTATCTGTAAGTTGACTTTATTTCTCCATGATATTTCAAGGGATGGTAAATGGTCTTTAGCCAAGAACACAGGAGAAGCAGAAAAGTACATGAGCATCAGGGAATAGGTAAGCCATGTAAGTTGAATCATCCTACCTGTAACACTTGGCACATACATAAAAATCTGATCAACGAATATCAGTGTTTTTCATAATCAAATTCAAAATGAATATGATGTTATTTTCTATTGTATAGAATTAAATATTTTTGATATTTTCTTTGGATAAAATATATCCATATAGCAATATATATCCATATAGAAAATAATAAAAGTATAAGATACACATGCTTATATCAGTGAGTATAACCTTCATTATGAGATATTTAAAATGAAAAATTAAAGTTAAGATTCTACTGAGAAAGAGGTGGCATAAATCTCATTCTTATTTATTCTCAATTTAATATCTATTCCTTCATATGATCATGTTGACTTGAATTTTTATTTCAGTGATGTATGTATTAGAAGTCACTGGATACTTATACAGCTATGCTGTTATATATTTTTCTAATAATTTAGGAATTATAATAGAATTTAGAATCATTAATAAATAAATTAGCTGGCAAATTATTTTCTGCTTTTCCAAATACATAAAATCTTTATGACTATAACCTGGTTTCTGAATGTCTTTCAATTGCTTTTAGCCTTGCTACTTCCTGATCCTATAAATTATCCTAATTGAATAAATGTTCATTTAATTCAGTTAAAATATACTTTGTTCTTTATTTTGAAAGTCTGTACAAGTACTGTTTCCTGGTAACTGCTTAAAATTTCTTTTGGAATATTCAGAAGACTCAGCTTGTTCCTGTTAGGAAAGGTTTGCTGAAAAAAATATAATTCAAAAGAGGCGTTCTAATAGTTCATTGATATTGATATAGCCTGTGCTTCAGCAATACTGCATAGAAATGAAATTAAAATCATAAAAGCAGAAAAAGACATGCAGATGCATTACAGAAGGCAACACACAGGAACCAGAGCAATCGGCAATCAACTTTCATTACCTTCTCATTTTTCTCTTTTATGCACAATCAACAGCGCTTTCCTTTTCTTTATTTAATCTGCCATTTATTTCAGTTTTAACCAAAATCTCACTTTAGTACTTTTCCTTTACTTTTTATTTCACGTCCTTGATTTTTCTGAAGTTATTTACAATTATGAAAGTATAGGAAGCAGCTCTTTGGCAATCTGGGTTTTTTTTGTTTGTTTGTTTGTTTGGACTGCTTTGTATGAAGAAAATGGGTGCTGTTTTCCTCCCTGTGTGTGTGTGTGTGTGTGCGTGTGTGTTAATACTATCTTGGTTCTGACAACTGAATCAAAACTATATGCAATTGTTATATTAATGGAGGATTAAAACAGAGAAACAATACATGAATATACAATTTACACAAATTATAATAGAAAATAAATGAACTTAGTAATGGGTCCGCAGCAGTGACTTGAATAGTGCTTAAAAGGAAGAAGGGCTTTATTAATATATGTCACAAGGTTGCATTATGAACTAGTTCTTCAATATTTTGTTTTAATATATTTTAATTAATATACATAAATAAAATTGTTATATCCTTATCCCATTTCCTCCTTTGAAATCTCCATATGAATTTGAAATAAGTAGTATTGTTATCTAAATGCAAAGTGCACTATGCATCCATAGAATTTACCTTATTGATTATACCATTTATATATTATAAGTTTATAAATTATTATTTAGAGTTTAACAATTTGACTTGTCTTAGGCCATGAGTGTATGCTGAAGTCAGCTCTTTTTATTGTGCTTCTGTTAATTTCTTGTCAATTTTGCTAGTGGTGCTTTTTGAAAATGGGCTTGTTTCATGGATATGTGATTGTTATGTCCTCATTATGGAAACTGTGCTATATATTATGAAGGATCTTTTGTCTTGATTTTGTTGCTATGAATTTCACCTTTTTCAGATACCAATGCCGATTTCACTTTGGATTCTATTCATGTGGTATACCTTTTAGTCTCTCCTTCATTTTAGTATCCTTTTCTTTTAGGTATATACATCTTAGAAACATACACATGAATTTTTCTTTGTAAGCCATTCTGAAAATATTTGTCTTTTAAAAACGGAACAATCCCATTTACATGGAGAACTTATATGTTCAGTCTCATATCTTCCATCATTTAATTTCATATTTTTTGTGTGTCATATTTATGTAATTTTTTCACATACGTGTCTATTTTTATTGATTTTTTTTTTGTTTTATTTTGTTTGTTTTGTCTTGGTAGGCTAGAAACTTTATATTTTCTGGTTGTCACCTTTCTCCTAATTGTTGGGAGACAATTATTTATGGTATTTCTGCATGTCTGCATTAGCTTTTGTTCTCAACCATCTTTTCAGGACATCTGTATTACAAACAGTTTTGGAAGATTGAGATTGTGGGGGAAGTGAGCATATTTCCAACTAGGAGAAAAAAAAATGATGTCTCCATCTGTGACAAAGTTTGGGCAAGTCTTCTACCAGGACACATTAAAAGATTATGGTTTCCTAAATTCTAGGTTCCTCACCTGTGACAATGAACTACTGTATGAACATCAGCCACCTGTCCCCATCACTCCCTCAGGATATAGGAACAAGGGAAGTGAAGGTGATGTGGAAAACAAAGGCAAAAGAAAAAAAGAAAATTTCCTTACAACCTACAACGCATTGGCATGTCTTTGAGACATGCCAAGTGAACTTCCTCTAAGGTCTCAAATGCCTTGATGTTAATACTTTGCTAAGGGCAAAAGGCAAACTTAGCTTAACTTTATCCCAACCTCCAGGATTCTATAAAACTCCTTGAACATATAAAAATTCCTTTGGAGGGGTGCCTGGGTGGCTCAGTAGGTTAAAGCCTCTGCCTTCGGCTCAGGTCATAATCTCAGGGTCCTGGGATCGAGCCCCACAGAGCCTGCTACCCCCTCTCTCTCTCTGCCTGCTTCTCTGCCTACTTGTGATCTCTTTCTGTCAAATAAATAAATAAAATCTTAAAAAAAAAAATTCCTTTGGAAAATTCCTTTATCTCCACTCCCCCTACCCCCAACCGGCTGCCGCAAGATATATCTTAGCAATCATCTTCCCAGCATTTGGCCCACTGATACACATTTGAAAAAAGTCCTATGATTATGGTTTTACTAGACAGTAATAAAGAACCTTTTCCTAACAATAGCTCGGCCCTCAACATCCTGGAAACCTTGCACTAAATTCTTTAAATTTACCTATCCCTAACCCTCTCTCAATTTGAGAGCATATAATCAGCCACTTCTTGTGACCTCAGTGCAGTTCTTTCTGCCCATGGGTTCTATCCCTGTGCTTTAATAAAACCACTTATTTGTACCAAAGATACCTCAAAAATCCTTCCTTGACCCTTATTCTGAACCCCATTGTCACATCAAAGGGAATGAGAAACTCCTTTGTTACTGTGCCACAATCCAGTCCTTTTCTCTCAATCTGAACTTGCTTATCTCTTGCTAACTTCTATGCAACTGTGGCATGCTAAGTTGCTAGCTTGCAAGTAAGATAAAATTCATGTGTACATAGTTTTTGACATTAATACATTTATTTCTTTTCCTCCACCTTTACATTACTTCCATTCACATTGTCATCTCATAAATATCTTATGCCCTCTCTTACTTATAGACAATTATAAACTTATTCTTTCTCCCCTTTCTTTTCATTTTTCTCTAGTTTATATCATTACTTCTTTGTCAAAGCATATAACATTTCATAACAGTCTACCATCTTTAGCCTATCTTTACATTAGTAATAAATTTATGATCAGAAATATTCAATTCTCACCAATTATATTCTTGCCCAAATGTGACTAAGTAAGCTCATGTAATGTTGGTCAGAAACAAATGGGGGATATATCTAAAGCCACATTTAGCCTGAGAATGATTTGGGAGACTTTCTAAAATATGAATACTGGGAAATGTACTACTCAATTCTTTAAATTGATGAGACTGAAGGAGTGAGTGGAAAGTAGATTATAAACTACAATTTTATATTTGAGTCAGGATGGAGCACAATATCCTTCTTTTCTACCATTTATATCTCTTTAGTCTTGGAACAAAGATGATGTATCTAAATAGTCAGAGGTTTAAAAACTACATTCTTTCATTTCTTTGGATCCAAAGTAAGTTCAAGAGGCTAGCACCATGGATGGAGTAAGACCATAGAGTACATTACAGGTTTTTCATGCTATCATTCAAATTCTTCCTAACATTTTCATTTTTACCTGACATATGTGGTGTACTCATAATTTTAAATTTGAACTAAAAGTTTAGTACCTTGTAATAGTTTTATATTTAAAGAAACACATAGTTTTATAGTTAAAGAAACAATTATATTTAAAGAACATAGTTTTATATTTAAAGACAGCTTTATATTTAAAGAAATAGTTGTTATATTTAATCTTAGAGATGCTTATTTAATCTCCTTTTCTCTTTTGTTCAACTACTCTATCTTTATTTGACAGATTAGAGGGAACCTAGATATAAGAGGGAGGACTTCACTCCTGGGTGAAATATGTATGGTTATTGAGAAAATGAATCGTAGTAAAATGCACTCCTCTAAAAAAAAAAAAAAAAAAAAGAGAGAGAGAGAGAGAGATTGATTTACTTATTTGAGGGAAAGAGAGAAAGGGACCATGAGCAAGGGGGTGGACAGAGGGAGAGGGAGAGAGAGAATCTCCAGCAAACTCTCCTTTGAGCACAGAGCCCTAGACAGGGCTCAGTCTCTTACTTCTCTGAGATCATGATCTGAGCCAAAATCATAAATTCCGTGGCTTAATCGACTGAACCACTAGGTGCCCCCTGTGCTCCTTTTTGATAATACCATGACGATTAACAAGAAAATGTGGACATTTGGCCATTCTACATTGTAGCAGAATGAGTAAAATATAAACTGCACCTCACAGAAAACAGAAACTACACTTTCTTTCTTCAGTCAATAATAAATGCCTCCGAAATTAGAACATTTGAATTTCAATGGTATATGCCTTGATTTGATTTGCCATTTTAAACCTGCAAAAAAATCAAGTGTGTTTTATATATCTAATTTACTAATTTCTCTACTGAACAAGTGGGAATTCTTACATACTCTGTTTCTATTTGCTCATTTCCACAGACTGGAACACTATGACTTCTAGTTACACTTCCGAGTGTCTGCTCTGGGCCCAGGCTTGCTGTTTCCCTCTATTAGAGAAAGAGATGTCATTCATCATTATGTGAGGTGGAGCTGGAGTCAAAAGATTTCCAAATAAATCCCGAATGGCAGTCAATTAGTCATTACTTTCACAGCTTGTCCATACATCTCTTGCTAAGTGAATGTTTATACACTTACCCTCCCTAAAGGCCTACCAATAACTTTATGAAACATGGTGACACAGCCCTGTTGCAAACTATGCCTCCAATGGCAGTTAATCAAAGGATGCCATGAGCTCAACAAAACCTCACTATAACACAGTGAATATCTGTTGTGATTGTTTCTATAAATCTTGTAGATGTCTTTGACTTCACTAAACAAACTATTAATAAATTCAACTTGCAGTAAGGAAAACACATATGAAATAGTGTAATTCATGATAGTTTTTGAGTAGTGTCTCAAGACTTGAAGGCAACAATTATTATTTTTTAAAATATTACATTTATGAATAGAATATCATATTTACCCAGTATTTGATGAAAATCTGAACATTAGATGAGTATAAGCCATCTGATACCAGAAACAATCATTATTTGAACCCAAAAGCATCAGAGAAATAAAATGAATGTATTTAACTTTCTTTAGCTCTTAAATAGCAATTCCTTGAATCTCTCTAGAACAGAGTCAGAATGGATTCCTGACTGTAGCTAACAAACTACAACCAAGTTAATTATTTCACTTATTTTGGTGTTAATTTCACTATACTGTATATATTTATTTTCATAAATAATAATTATATACTTTGGAGAAGTTACTTTAAGATATTTATATTTCCCCAATGAAGTTTTGAAAAGTACTTAGGCAGTTTTAAAAAGTTACAACTTATTTTGTAGTAAAGAAAGTAAAATAAAATTGACTTAGATATGTTTAAGAATTCTATAGGGGAATAATTATGTTAGTGGTTGCAAATGCTAAGTTCAAGCAGTCATCATTATAAAATATAAATAAAATAAAATGTCATTATAGCTACCATAATAACCTATGTGGCATATCCTAGGATGAATATTTTGTAGTAGATAGTAACAACCATGAAAAAAGAATCAGATATTATTCACAAGGGACATGTCACAAAAAACTTAAGTTTCAGCCAAATTGATTTGCTACTCTTGTCTTTTTAGGTTTCCTTTCCTGCTTTTCAGGGATATTTGGAAGCATGTTCATTTTTATCTAGAAATATGAATTATTTGGATTTTCCATCTTTGTGCTAAGTTTGAAAGCTTCTTAATAGTTCACAAGTATATAAAACCTAGTAAATGCATAATCCACAAAATGAAACCAATCAGGATTTCAGTGGCATATGTTATTTGGAATTGACAAGCTCTGTTTTTGCCTGTTTAGAACTAAATTAAATATTTATACAATACTCACTATTCTCGGCCCTGAACTATTGAATTCTTCTTCTTTTTTTAATATGGGTGGAATTACTGCTTATTAATTAACTCTGAAATAAAAAATATTTGCAGCAAAGAAGAAGTGGCCACTGCACAGGTCAACTTCTAATGCATTTAAAATAATCACATTTATGAGGTGCCAGATAAATCAATTTGCATCTACAAGCCTGTGTGGAAGCATTCTTCAGTTAGATAAATGCTAATTTTTTCACCAGATATAATTTCGGTAGAACAGTATTATTTTTATTGAAGTAAGAAAGTTTTATGTCATGTAATTTATTTCTAATAAATTGAAATCAAACCTAGTACAGTATAGCAGTTTAAAAAAATCTAGTAATAATAAGAGACAGTTGTTTTCAACTGTAATCGTAGTGCTTCAGTTATCTGTGAAGAAAATATCCAAATAACATTAAGTAGAATCACTTTAGAAATTCTTCATTTAATGTAGTGTACTATATATTATTATTATGAAGTAATTCTAAAAAGGTTTCCTCATCTTTATGAGTTTATGAAACACATATGTCTCAAAATTAATATTTTCAATCTTTTTATTTTCTTTTGTTTTTGTTTCTGTCATAAAAATTTCTATAGATATGTGTATAAATTAATGTTTGTTTCCCAGATAGAGTTGAGATAAATATTATAAATAGTGTGTGTGTGTAAAAAATGTAAGAAATCAAAAATCAAAATAATATATATACGTACAAGTAGAAAGGTGACTAATATAGACATCATATTATCATATCCCAACTTCTCTTTTTTTTTTAATTTTATTTATTTATTTGACAGAGAGAGATCACAAGTAGGCAGAGAGGCAGGCAAAGAGAGAGGAGGAAGCAGGCTCCCTGCTGAGCAGAGAGCCCGATGCGGGACTCCATCCCAGGACCCTGACATCATGACCTGAGCTGAAGGCAGCGGCTTAAACCACTGAGCCACCCAGGCGCCCCCCCTCAACTTCTCTTTTTAGTGCTAGGTTTCACTTACTTAAAAATGCATATGAGAAAGTTACAAATATGAGGGAACTTATCATCTGTTAATTTTTTATTATTGTGGTTGGAATGATAAATAGTAAAGTTACTTTTCTGGGAGGTTATTTGGGTGAAATATATCATTAAAGAATTCTCCTTTACAACAATGAACTATTTAAAAAGACTATTCTCATACATTCTTATTTTTAAAAATTCTCAATGAATCATGGAACACATCAAAAATTAATGATGTACTCTATGGTAACTAACATAACATAATAAAGAAAAATTTCTCCATGGATTAAGTCAGAATATGAGAAATTGACAAGTTAAAAAATATCTTTGAGAATATGGTATCTATTAGTCACTAGTAAGGTCATTTAAATTCTGATAGTGAGTTCATCACCAGGAAAAACTAATAGGTATATACGATCAATTAGCCTTTGCGGTATATAGCTGCTTTTCAGAGAAATTTAGTTTTTGTGGTTTTTTTTCTTTTTTCTTTTTCTTTAAGATTTTATTTATTTATTTGAGAGAGAGACAGTGAGAAAGAACATGAAGGGGGAGAAGGTCAGAGGGAGAAACAGATTCCCTGTGGAGCTAGAAGTTGGATGTGGGACTTGATCCCAGAATTCTGGGATCATGACCTGAGCCAAAGGCAGTTGCTTAACCAACTGAGCCACCCAGGGACACTTTGAGTTTTTTTCTTACAAAGTAATATTTCTGGAAATGATTCAACTAAACTGTTGAAATATATTGACAGCTTAGTTAAGCTTAAAAATATGAATATTTATATCTGTTAAACTTATTTTGTCATGTACTAAATATTTACATACCATCATTGGGTTTCCTAATTCAAATAGAGAGGAATCATGGCAGAAACCAGTAGTTATCCTCTAAAATCTGTCCTCACTTTCTATCCTAGACAGAAAATAAGCTGGATACACCATTATCCTGTATAAAGATAATAACTCAATTCACTTTCCTTAGTTCTGACAAAACAGATATAAACATAAGTGCTTACAGAAACTTTCTTGAACACTTCTTTAGATACACCAGGTACAATCTGATGTTGTCATTTTTTCGTCTTTTTGTTTCTCCTTTATACACCCTTGGACACAGATTCCACCTTGAACAAAGAGAATGAGGGTGAACCAGTGAGTTTGAAAGAGCTTGGATCCATACAAAATTTGTGCATCAGACTTGGATTTTGTGCCTCTGAAGGTAACATGAGAGAAAAAAATTTCTTAACTATGCCACACTTATTTTAGATTTTTCTATTATCCATAGCCAAACAATATTCTATATAATGCAGGAAAGAAAGGAACAGATCATAAATACACTTGAAAGAGTGAAGAGACATCTCCTGTCATTGTATATCTCTTAGAGAATTATGTAATTACTTAAGAGCTCCACAATGAAGATAAATATGACAGAGGCTTATTTTTGTTTCACCCATGAGCTAAGAATAGTACTTATATTTTAAAGTGTTGTAGAAAAGAAAACAAACAAACAAACAAACAAACAAAAACCAAGAGAATACATGATAGAAGTTTATGTGGCCTGTAAAATCTATTGAACTATTTGGTCCTTTACAGTGAAATTATGTAACCACAATAGTGACTTTTCTTTAATGCTCTATGGCATTCACCTTTATATTCATTATTTTCTTTTATTGAGAACCTTTGAATCAATACATTTTTTAAAAAAGATTTTATTTATTTATTTGACAGACAGAGATCACAAGTAAGCAGAAAGACAGGCAGAGAAAGATGGGGTAACAGGCTCCCTGCTTAGCAAAGAGCCCAATGTGGGGCTCGATCCCAGGACCCTGACATCATGACCTAAGCCGAAGGCAGGGGCTTAACCCACTGAGCCACCTAGGTGCCCCTGAATCAATAAATTTTATATTTTCTATCCCAATTATTAGATATGTTATGTTGATTATGTGATGTTAGATGAAAGATGTCTTTATATTTCAAGTGTCTGTCTATAGATTCATAATTAGACTATTTAGTTAGCATTCACATATTTAGACATCTAGACATTGTGGTTAAATATGATATATGGTTAAATATAATCTCCTAATTAGAACTTTGAAACTTTTTTATTCCAGTTTTTTAAAAAAAAATTCAAGCAAGCTAGCATACATAATAAAATTGGTTTCATATATACAACCGGTGCCCAATACAACAAGTGCCCTCCTTCATCATACTTTTATAGTTATTTTCTTGAATAAGGTGCTGTGACAATGGCTGACTTCACTCATTATAGGTGACTATGTTAGTTAAACCTTGAAGTCAGTAATTCCTCTGTCTTTGCATCACATGAATATCACGTTCATATCCAATACTAGCTCATTTGTATCATCATGAAGGTGAAACTTTGAAGGCAAAATAATATTATTCTTGCAAAGGAAGATCTTGACAGAAGATGTTAAAACACAGTGTTTTATTGATTAGGGCCAACAAAGACCCTAGAGTAGTCATATTAGCAGCTGTATTTTGAAGAGAAATAGAAATAACATAGGTAGATGAGAGAGAGAGATAAGGCTATTTACCATAGGTAATGATTAATTTTATTTGTAAACTTATTTGATTATGGTAACCAGTAGTTTGCTATTATACTGGTCTAGATATAGTTATAAAGATATTTTTTAGATGTGAATAATTTTAAAAATCAGGTGATATTTAGTCAAGATTACCCTCCATAATGTGTATGCATCTCATTCAATCAGTTACAGATCTGAAGTGCAAAAACAGAATTTTTCAAAAAAGAAGGAATTGTACCTGCAGGCTATAAATAGAAATTCTGCCTGTTTCCATCATGTGAATTAAAAAATGTAACATCAACTCTTAACTGAATCTCCAGCCTGCCAGCTTACCCTACAGATTTAGATTTGTCAATCTACACAATGGCATGAACCAATTCCTTAAGCTTAAAATCTCTCATATGTATATGAGATCTATATTTCTCTTTCTCTCTCATATACATATGGATCTAAACAGACATTTTCCCAAAGAAAACGTACAGATGACCAACAGATACATGGAAAGATGCTCAACATCATTATTCATCAGGGAAAAGCAAGTCAAAGCCATAATGAGATATCACCTCGCATCTATTAGAATGGGCTATTATCATAAAGACAAGAAGTAAAAAGTGTTGGCACCCTGTGGAGGAAAGGAAGTTCTTATGTACTGTTGGTGGGAATGTAAACTCTTGTAGCCACAATGCAAAACAGTGTGAAACTTCCTCCAAAAATTAAAAACAGAATTACTATATGATCCAGCAATTCTACTTCTGGGTATTTATCCGAAGAAAATGAAAACATGACCTCAAAGAGGTATTCACACCCCCATGCTCATTGCAACATTATTTACAATAGACAAGATATGGGACTAACCTAAGTATCCATTGATGGATATATATACACAATGGAATATTTTCAGCCATTAAAAAAATGAAATCTTCTCATTTGTGATGACATGGATAGACCTTGAGGGCATTATGCAATGAAATAAATCAGGCAGAGATTAATACCATATGATCTCTCTTATATATGTGGAATCTAAAAAAAGAAAAAAAAAACAAAAGCAAGCTCTCTTAGAACAGAATAAAAGGATTGGTGGTTGCCAGCGTCAGTGGATAGGAGGGTTGGGCTAAAACTCTGAAGGAGGTGAAAAAAAAAAAAAAAGAGAGAGACAGTGAATTTAGACAACTCTCTTAAGAAATTTAGTAAAGAAGGTGAAGAAAAAAATGCTACATTTACCAGACTTCCCTGAGTCTCTTTTCTCATCTACAAAATCTGTCTATAACACAAAATGCAGCTCTTTTATCTCAAAGAACCTAAAATCATCAATATCATTATAATTTCCCTGGCCCAGGCTGGGATAAAAATGAACCACCCAACTTTATCCTCAGAAACAGTATTCTTCTCTTGCAGAATTTACTGCATTGAGAACTACTTCTGCTCTGTAAGCTATATGTTGTTAACACAGGGTCAGCAACACAGTGGCCATGACGTTTTCTATTACTTTTTCTTACTGTTTTTATTTCACGTAATGAAGGTATTCACTCATTTCACCAAGAAAGAAAGAAAAGAAAAATAGGAAAGGAAAGGAGAGGAGAGGGAGGGAAAGGAAATAATATTATTTTAGCAGAAAAAGAATCACTCACACCATTACATCACTGTTGGTTTTTTTAATGATATAGTTTTATATTTGTTCTTTGATGTAATTCATTCATCCAGCTGTTTTGGTTTTATAATTATATAATAGCTATAAACAGTAGACTTTATACTCAGTATTAGTTTTACATAGTTAAGAAAACAATTTCAATCAACTCTAGGGTAGAAGAGAAATATATTCCTTTAAAAGAAGTATAAATACTATACAAGTTTGAGAAACATTGGACTAAGCAAGTCACACCTCACCATCCTGCCATTAAAAAAAAAAAAAAAATGGCAAGGCCTGGTAACTTAGAAGATGCCTTAGGTAAGAAAAGAGAATAATTATTCTATTCTAGTGTTACCAGATAGACTGCAGAGACCCCATGGCCCAATGCCTCTGCCAAACCAGACCCAAAAATGTTGCAGAAGCCTCTTGGTCTCACAAGAAAAAAATTCAAGGACAGACACAACACAAGATGGGTGACACAAGCAGGAGTTTATTAAAGTGAAAGTAAATCTTCAAATGTGAGAGTAGGTAAGCTCTGACTTTCAAAGAGAGAGAGAATGAGAATAAGCACAAACACTCTGCCTCTGGGGTTTGGGTCTCTATGTTTTATTCACAGTTGTTGAAGAGGAATTGGAATATTTATTACTTAAGGTGGGATTTCTTAAAAGCAAGATTTTAAGCCTTTCTTCTTTACTTGGTCATGGTCTATGGTCTTCTTTGCTTTTGGCGTATCTAGTTTGATCCAGCTTTCTTACAGCTTTCTTTTGGGTGTGCTGCCAGGACAAGTTTTTAACTTTCCTGAGAGCTGAACTTTATTTCTTCTTTGCTGGCCTCTAGGCATCCTATCAAAAGGTAACTAGTCGGGCGCCTGGGTGGCTCAGTGGGTTGGGGCTCTGCCTTCGGCTCAGGTCATGATCTCAGGGTCCTGGGATCGAGGCCTGCATTGGGCTCTCTGCTCAGCAGGGAGTCCACTTCTCCCTCTCTCTGCCTGCCTCTTTGCCTACTTGTGATCTCTCTAAAAAAAAAAAAAAAAAAAAAAAAGGTAACTAGTCACCTACTCTAACACTAGCACTGGCACTGGATTGGACAATGTGTTTCCAGGTAAGTAGAATAGAAAATTTGGAAAAGAAAATTAGGACTTTATTTTTGGTCATTTGTTTAGGTGTCAGTAGAAATCAAGAGATAGCAAACACAAATACAGTAAGTATGTAAAAGATGATGGCAGCAAGATTTAGCAAATAGTGAAGTGTGTAAACCTGGCGATTCTCAGACCTGTACCCCTGGGGCTAATAATACATTATATGTTTATAAAAAAATTAAAAAAATTAAAAAAAGATTTAACAAATAATTGGTATGTTGGATAAAAGAGAAACAAGTGAAAAATATCCAGGACTGTTGGAATAATTCGTGGGGTTATCGACTCAGAAAAAGAACACAAATGGAGGGATAGATTTAACAAGAGAAGAAATGTTAAATAGATTTAACATTTAACATGTTTGAGTTTTCTGTGGAACATTTGACAAGAAGATATATAATAGTTACTTAAGTCAGGAAGAAATTTGGACTGAAGACCATAAATATCTTAGTCTTTCATTTATCAGTCATTATTGGGATGAGAGTGAAAGATGCTTCTTGTGCCTCTTGTGGATCGAATCAGGTGACCACAATAATGGCTTGGGAATTTTTTTTTTTTTTTTTTTTTTAGAAAAGAAAAAAGAGAGAGAGAGAAATGAAAGGAAAAGAGAAAAGAAAAGAAAATTTGTAGGCAGAGTTAAAGCAGATAATAGAAGGAACAATGGTGAGTGTATGAAAAAAAAAAAAAAAAACAACAAACAAAAAAGTATGTTCTCATAGAAGGAAAGGAAGAGGAGAGTAACCAGTGATATTGAAGGCAAGAGAAAAGTAGATACACATGCCAAACGTGACAACAGAGAGCAGCCTCAAAGAGAAAAATTAGAGTAGCTTTGTCAATGAAAACCCTACCCCACTGTTTGTGAGAAGTGAATTTAGACAATTCCTTCAAAAGATTTGGTACAGAAGATGGAGAGAGATGTCAGACAGTAGCTGTTAGGAGACATGAAATTAAATGAGGTTTTTTGTTTTATTTCATTTGTTCAGAGTAAAGTCCTGTATAAAAGAAGATAAGTGGAAGAGACAGAAGATTAATGCACAGTTAGATGCACTAGCCTTGAAACAGTGAATATCACCCCATTTTAGGAATGGAGAAAAAAAATAAAGATGAACAATGGTGCAAATAAATTTGAAGGTAGATTGAATTTTTGGGGAACCAATGTGTCAAATAATTTCAGACTTCTCAAAGAAATATTTATATCAGCCATTGAGTCTAGAGTTTTTCAGATATTTAAACATACTTATGAGAAATAATTAAGACTTAAATTTGGAAAGTCTACAAATTATTTTTTTAAGATTTTATTTATTTGAGAGAGAAAGAGAGAGAGAGAATAAGCGGGGGGGGGGGGGGAGAAGGAGAGAGAGAAGCAGACTCACTGCTGAGAAGGAAGCCCAATGCCAACAGACCTCAGGACCCTGGAATCATGACCTGAACCAAAGGCAGCTGCTTAACTGATTGGGCCACCCAGGTGCCCCGATAACTTTTTTTGATCAACCATTAGTCATCCACATTCAGTAACAATAGTTTATATTGTACTGGTGGATATAAATTTGGATTGTTTCTATAGTGAAAGAGGGGAACAAAAGAAACAAAAGGCTCTTGATAGTGTAAACATTTGGTTGATACACAACTTTACATATTGCTGGATACCAGAATTGGTTCTTATCCTAATATTTAAGTGTACCTTCTAAGAAACTTTATGCTCATCTCTTCTTTCTCTGTGATCTGCAAGACCCAACACTTCCAATTTGATAGACAGTAAGAATGAGCTTCAGTTACTGTCAAATTGGTTGTGGCAACAGTGGACCCGGGTCACCTGGATATCCCTCCAAAAGAAAGCGGCTACCAGGATTGCACTCAGTTGGCAATTGCACTTATAATACCTTTAGAATCTGCCACAGTCTTCTATCCCAAGAACACAGTCTCCCTGGGGAGTTTCAGCTAATGACTGGCTGAGATGCAGTGCCCTGTTTTCTGCCCAACACAGAGGTTCTCAAACAGACCATCTTCTCTGGGGTTCCCTGTTGGCATGAATGAGACTATCTCAGAACTGCATCAGTAACTAACTCTTACTATCCCATAACTCTTCTTTACTTCTATATTTTTATAAGTATCAGATCTGCATCATAGATTTGAAGATTCTCCCTACTATGACCCCTTCTCTCTTTTATCTTTCAGACTTTGTGCCCAATGAATCTCTTCCATTCCTGACTCAATCTTGCTGTCTGCTTCCCAGTAGAATTGGACCGACACATTGACTCTCATTGTATAAATAGTAAATATTGACATATTTCAAAATGCAGATGTTTCTGTTTGTGCATTATCAAAGGTAAATATGGAGAACAATAATCTTGTGGGAAATAAGTACACTCATTTTTTATTGATGCTGTAACATATTAACAAAAAAAAACCTTAGATATATAAACAACACAAATTTATCCTCTTTTGAAGTTAATATCAATGTATGAGTAGGGCTCTTTTCTTCTAGAGGCTCCCAGAAAAAAATATATTTCCTTGTCTTTTTAAACTCCAAGTGGCCATCCCTGTTCCATGGCTTACAGCACTTTTCTCTGTCTTTAGTGTACTTGAATCCAATTTCTGTTTCATTGCCTTTTCCATTATAGGCAAATCTTCCTCTGCCTCCCTCTTACAAAGCCATTTGTGATTACACATAGAGCCAACCCAGCCAATCCAGCATAATTTCTCCATCTCAAAATCCTTAATTTAACCACATATCTAAAGTCCCATTAGCCATATAAAGTATAGTTCACAAGTTTCCAGGATTAGGATGGGACTATCTTGGGGTGGGTGGGGAGCATTACTCAGTTTATCATGTCAAATAAATTATTTTTCTAAGAACTTAGAGTTTGGAAAATTTGAAATTTTGGAATTAGGCCCAGATTAAAGGTTATTTATATTTCAAGAGGTTCTTTGTGACTATGGCCATCCGTGAGTAAGAAAGAAATAGTGAAGCACAGCTCTACATTGCTAAGGTGTCAAATGGAGGAAGAAAAGCAATTTAGAGGCAATGAATGTTGATGTTGTAGATATCTGAACAGTATTATAAAAACAATAATTTTGAAAAGTATAGGCTACCTGTATTAGTGACTGTTCCTTTTTTTACTATTTTGGAAATAAAGTGTTAAATTAAAAACTATAAAAATTTATTTCCAATGCAATTATCAGGGTTTTTTTGCAATTTACCAAATGCTATTTGAACATATTACAAATAATTATATTTTAACTGAAATTCTATGGATGATAGGTCTCTCTACAAAATAAAATTAAAACAGAGCAAAGTCCATGACATTAAGAATCCAGGTAAGAAGCATTTAAGAAGCAAATGATTTTAGTCATGAGCAATTTGAAATTTACCTGTTTATCACATAATTTATATATTCATATATGTAAATCTTCAGGAAATTAATGTCATACATATATATATATATATATATATATATATATATATATTGTTGGACACGAAGGGTATTTATAGTGATAATTACAATTTCCTCTCTCCATCTTCCCACAAGAACATCGTCACTTTTTCCCTGACTTAGACTGAAAGTAAGCTAGAATAACTAGATAATAGCATCTGTTCTGATTAAATGAGTCTTAAGAAGACACTACATAAGTTATTGAAATCATACATAGTTGAAATAAGTTATTCAGTAGTATTTTCATCTTTGTAAAGAAGACAAACTAACAAAAACTATTCTTTCATATTCAGTGCCTGGATTTTGAATAGGTACCCAAAATGCATTTTTCAAATAAGCCTAGCCAGATGCTTCAAGGATTAGGACGGATCATTTTTTTATTTTGTTTTGTTTTACTGGTTGACATTTACAACTATAAAATGACTATTGTGTTAACAGGTATGTGAACATTGTACAGAGACATGAAATCTGCTTGTTGTTTCACAAACTAATCCCTTTTCTCCTGTGCTCAGTAACATAACAGATCGTAGTTCATAGGTATGCAATACCAGCTAGCATTGTATAGATGGAATCAATAGCATAATCCTATTGAGTTCTGCAAAACAGTTTACTTTATGATATAAAGTGGAGTTCTGATTGATTTTTAAAATAAATAGTGGCTCTATATTCAACTCAGACAAGAATAATTTTTAAAGTAACAAAGTTCTTTTTCTGAGACCATTGTTTTTCTTTAGTTTTCTAGCCTTTATAACTAAATTTTAGCTATGTGGCCTAATTAAAAGACACTGAATTCAACATGTCTTTCCTCTTAAAATTGCCTTGGTTCTAAAATTGCCAACTTCTAGAGAACTGAATGCCTGCTTTTAAGTTAGCCACTTATTCTAGGACATCCCTAGTTAAAAACAGTAGATTTTAGACAATGGCAGTGTTTCAGTTTTTATAAGATTTTTCGCTAAGTCCAGAATTACTATAAATATTTATATTAATAACTAATATTCAGCTGTTACACATCATTATAGCAATACCTGTATTTGTGTTCAGCTTATTTTCTGATTAGTCAATTTCTTATGTTGAATAGTTGATTCCACTGCCACATTAAAGGCTAAATATTTTTATTAATTCCCTACCTACAAATGCATTTACTATGGACTCTGGTTCTAGTATTTATCAACTCTTTCCCACATGATTAAAATCTCAAGTTGATTTTAATGTATTAGTCTGAAGGATATGATAGTACCCTTAAAAATCCCTTAAATATCATGAAACTCTAGAAACATTAAATGCAATGTAGAATTGTATATATAATTGCATGTGATGGATTTAGTCCATTCATACTAAGGAAAAATCTAATTGTGTCCATAATGAAAAAGAAAAAATAGTTTCCAATCTTAACATTCTGTCTACTGTCTCATGAGCCAAGAAACTTTTTTCCAATTTTATTTCCAGCTTAAAGTTGATGTTTTCATAGCTCAACATCAAAGACACAAAGTTCACTTGAGTCAATTTCTTGATATAATTCAAATGCATGAAAAGAGAGAGCGATCTGTATTGGCTCAAAGTGGTGGGCTAAGTACACATATATTTTTTTTTTCTTTTTAGGAATGAAAAGATGACTTAAGAGCACATTTAAAAATGTGCTGAAAACAAGAAGAACAAGATAGACCAGGAATTAAGAAGAAATGTTTCGAAGGCAAGGGCAGATGGATTCAAACCCAGAGAAGAATTCTCAACTCAAAGCTCAGAAAGACCATCTGCAAAAGATGGGAACAGCTCTCAAAGTATATCAACACTAGAGAGGAAGAAGGAAAACATTAAGATTAAAAATATACCTAACTCCATGCTATATGCTGGCACATTCTTATTAAAAAAAAAAAAAAAGGTGAAATGCTAAAGGTCACGATAGCAGCAAATATATACTAATTCAATAAACTATCATAAGCTAAATTATACAGCATCAAAATATACAAAGTATTAAGTAAAAGGAAAAAAGAGCAGAAATAAAATAGCACAGGAGGTCATCATAGTTCTAGGTCCTTGAAGATAAAATAGTTAAATGCAACATCATAAAATATTTTGGAAGTTTACAAATATAAAATATTTGAGAAATTTAATAGAGTTGATATACATCATTTTTAGAACTTATGATATGTTAATAGAAGAGCATTAAAAAAAAACTAAAGAATTTTCAAAATAAGAAATAATATCATCTTGGGTGCCTGGATGGCTTAGTCAGTTAAGCATCTGCCTTTGTCTAAGATCATGATCGCAGGGTCCTGGGATGGAGCCCTGCACTGGGCTCCTGCTTCTCCCTTTCCCCTCTGCCGGCTACTCCCCCTGTTTGTTCTCTCTCTCTCTCTCTCTCTGTCAAATGAAGAGATAAAATCTTTAAAAAAATAATAATAATATCACCTATATCTTATCACAGTGAAATAAAGATAAAAATCAAAATACTTTTCTAAACTACATAATAAAAAGATTATTATTTATAAAATGATCAAAAATGAGAAAATTAGTATCATACGTTACACAATCTGTAAAGTTCAAAACTTAATACAACTTCAAAAGTTTAAACATTATCAATATCAAGGAATTAAAAATATTTTCCTTAAAAAATCAAGAAATTAGAACAAAGAAAAGCAAATCTAACCTACAGTTCAAGTGCTATTTATTCAATATTCATACATATTTTTTCAAATAAATAGTGTACAGATTATATGATCAAATGTAGTTGCATATACGCACTGAATAGAATAAAAAAGAGTTCAATATGGTGATTCGTAACAAAGTGAATATAAAGAGTATATTTCCATCAAAAGTAGTTATTTTGAAAAAACCCAAATATAATAATAAGAGTAGACATTTTGTGACTTGACCCTCCACATTAGATCTGTTTGACTGTATATAAAGATGGAAGAGATCGATTGTCACTACATTAACATTGGGGCCTATGTGATTCATTGCTCCAGGACACAGATTTCTATTGTAACCTAAGGGAATGACTATGTCTTGCCCAACTCCAGAGGGCCATTCATAAAAATTGTTCATGTGAACATCCTCTCTGGATCACAGCCATGTGTCTGCCCTGGATATCACAGGGTAGACACAGAATCCAAGAATCCATGAGTTATGTTGAAGCAAGATCACTTCAATCTAGCCTGCATCTCCACTTGTCAGTGATACCACAAACTGATTCTCCACTTCTATATCACTGTCAGATTTGGTTGTATTAGAACATTTTGAGAGAACTTCAGCATCTAGATTTTATTTACATTCAGTAAACAAGCAGATAATTTTTCTGTATGCACAAGGAATGCTTCAGAGCAGCCTCAAGTATCTATTATGGGAGAGAAATTTTGACAGGTCACATTCCCCCTTGGACATCCTTCCACACCTGCCAATGAAGACATTCATAAACATATAAAGTTTTCTATTCAGCTTCTTTAAGATATATGCATATGTAGGGAACCTCCATGGGCAGCTGACCGGTTCCCCTGATACAGCCTCTGCTATCCTGGGCCCACTGCACAAACCCTAGGAGACACAGAAACCAGCAGACAGCCTGGACTCTCCAAATCTTTTATTCCTATACCCATGTCGACAAAGATTTTGATGTGTTTTCCCAATAGGTATTTCTTGCTTGTTTGTTTATTTATTTGATAACTTATTTCCTATATTTAGTATCTCAAATGGAGAAGGCACTTTTCTCTTTCACAACTGAAAATGCGGTTTTAATGGCATAGAATAATCTATTTTTTTAAGTTAAAATGAAATAGTGAACCCATTTAATCCTAATGTAATACTGAGAGCTACATATATATTTTTGGAAGTTATATTTTTAAATTATTCTGAGGCACCCAGTCTATTCAAATATCCAACTTTTAGGTGGCTCTGTGGCGCAATGGATAGCGCATTGGACTTCTAGTGACAAATATCCAACTTTTTTCCTGTATGTATGTGTGTATGTGTGTGTTTATATATATATAGATAGATAGATAGATAAAATACATTTCTTAATTATTCTAGGAATTATTGGTCATTCTAGGAAAGCAAGTGTGGCTTAGTATCAGAAAGTCTATTAACATATTCCAACACATCTTGGGAGTCATTCAATAATGGCTGTAGAAAAAATTCTATAAAATTCAACAAGTATTCATAATAAAATTTTTATAATTAACAGAATTTACAAAAATATTTTATTAAATGCAAATGCATGAAAACAAATTCAATTAACTTACAAAGTAAACAGAGATTTCTGAGTCTCGCCATTATTTTTATATTTTTATTTTAGATATAATTCTATACTTCAGAAAAATTACAAGATCATTACAAAGAATTTCCATATAATGCTCATCTAGATTCACCATTTGTCCACATTTTGTTACTTTTGCTTTATCATTCTCTATATTTATATACTTATAAGTAAAATAAAAGGAAGTTACTACAATATTATGTAACAGACAATCTATGTTTAAATGTTGCCATATTTTCTGATAATATCTTCTATAGCAATATTTTCTGTTATTTATTCAATTCAGATAATGCATCCATCACTTTAATCTATAAGAATTCTTTAATCTTTTTGTCTTTATGGTACTGGCATTGAAAATGGTGTCAGAGATCCAGCATTGTTGTGCAGCCTGTTCCACAATTTGGGTTCACTATCATTACTTAATACTAGGAGTACCCAATGCAGAGAGAAAATTAAACAATACGCATATATATTAGAAAATATGGTACTTTTACCCATGACTTGATTATATATGTTAAGAAAAACTTGTTAAGTATTAGAATAAAGGGAGTTGATGGGACTGCTAGATATGAAAGAAACTTCAAAATCCAAACTTATTCAACTTATAAACATCTAAAGTGAAAGAGAAAATATTTTATTCAAAATCTCAACAAAAATATAAAAACTTTAGGAATAAACTTAACAAGAGAGATAAACAACCAAAATTATGTTTTTGAAGTATAAACATTTGAATGAATGTAAAAAATAATACATTATTGCATGAGAAGACATACTATTTTAATAAATTCAATTATTATCGCTACAGAATTTGATTTGGAATTGGTTTAAACACTTTTAAGATTAGGCAGAAAATGATATATTAAATATATTAATATATTAAATATATTAATATGCATATTATATATGTATTTAGATATATTAAAAGATGAAGGAGGAGAAGTATGGTTTAGATAGTTTGTTTTAATACAAGTTCAAATTTATAAAAAAACTATAGTGAATTTAATGTATTATTTCAAAGAGTAGTTACATAGCTATTGATAAGAAATAATGTATTTTTTATTATTTTTTTAATTTTTTATTTTTTATAAACATATATTTTTATCCCCGGGGTACAGGTCTGTGAATCGCCAGGTTTACTCACATCACAGCACTCACCAAAGCACATACACTCCCCAATGTCCATAACCCCACCCCGTTCTCCCAAACTCCCTCCCCCCAGCAATCCTCAATTTGTTTTGTGAGATTAAGAGTCACTTATGGTGGGTAGGAGCAGAATCAATGAAACAAGATGGGATTGGGAGGGAAATAATGTATTTTTAATGGTGCTGAAATAACTAACTACTAAAGAAAAGTACAACTTCCTTATATCTAATATATATTTTGTATGGATTAAATCTTAAAATGATAAAAGCAAAAATAAATATTTTAAAGGAAGTTCTGGAAATCTACACAAATAACCAAATGAGAAGGCATATTTAATTAGACCAGAAATTTATAAATTTTAAAAAGTAAACATTTAGCTACAAAAAATATTCTAGCAAATATATATTAAAGCCACTGGACAAATGGGAGCTGTAAGAAAATTCCAATACACATGGCTAAGAGTTATACATATGTTACACACATTGTTCTTCCAAGCCAACAAAAAAATTATATGCATTAGTGTTATATACCCTCAACTAAAACTGTATATGACTTAAATCAGCAGGAGAAAAGAGAAACACACACACACACACACACACACACACACACACAGGCTCGCATCTGTGTATCAGGAATATCCCTGATAGGTTGCTCAGTAAAATGATCAAGTCACCAAGTAATATGTGGAGCATGATTCTAATTCAGTAGAAATAAGCAAACCATTATGTATGTGCAGGTGCTTGTATATATTTATATTTGTTTAAGCAAGAGTAAAGATGAGAAAAAATATACCCGGGGCTGTTAACATTTGTTATCTCAAGGAGTGGCATTGGAGAAAGGGAATAGAGACAGGAAGCAGGGGCAATCATTAATGTTTTCTTTGTATATCTTTGTTTTACATTGTTTCATTTGCTAAAGTGAGAATATTTTGTTTTTCAAAAAGAAAGAAAATATAATGTAAAGGAATGTTTAAGATGGGAGAATATCACATAGTAACAAACACACAGCCCAATAAGGTACACTTTTTTTGGGGGGGGGGGTTATCTTTTTTCATATTGGTTTGGCTTGATTTTGTGTTTTTGTTTTCATTTTTTCATTTTTATTTTCCAAGCTTCTTGCCCTGTCTTTAACAGACTGGACTATTAATACTCGATACTTCAGATAAGTAGAAGTTGAAGAATTGTTTTTGTTTTTGTTTTTTACTAAATCTGGTTATTGTTTTCTCTTGGGAGAAGGAAAGGAAAAGTGAATTGGGGGAAATTGGAGGGGGAAACAGACCATGAGAAACTGGACTCTGAGAAACAAACTGAGGGTTTTAGAGGAGAAGGATGTTGGGAGTTGGGTCAGCCTGGTCGTTGGTATTAAGGAGGGCATGCATTGCATTGGAGCACTGGGTGTGATGCATAAACAATGAATCTTGGAACACTGAAAAAAATAAAATTAAATTAAGATGTTAAAATAAATAAATAAAAATTAAAAAAAAATTATATGCAATTTGAATGAAAATGGGTAAATACTATGAATATCCAGCTGACATAAAATCAAATCCAAATCACCAGAAAAAAGTAAGTAAAGAAGCATTCATCTAGATGCTTCTACAGTAAAAATCATTTTAAGTTTTCCAAACTTCAGAAATTTAGCATAATTTTATCTTAAACTAGAAAAATTAGATCTTATAGCTTTATTTGATTAAAAATCATAAACAGCCTCCTTGTCACCAGATCTTCATAAAGTTTTTTACACTTGCACATACCATTTTCCTTCATTCAATACATTGTAGTTTCAAGGTTGTTGTTTTTCATTCTTAAAACCAAGTTAATTCTAATTTACTCACATGTCAGCAAGAAATTTAGTATGAAACTGATTCACTAATAATCAAATCTATCTTTTATTAAGCATTTGTTCCAGGGGTAATATTTTTTTTAAAATACTACCTAAACTACAAAAAACAAAACAAAACCCTGAAGCCTAGTCATGTGCCAATAACAGAAATTGCCAGAGATTGATTTATGGCATGGAGAGTAATATCCCCCAAATGGGGACCTTTCCATTACCTGTGGTTTAATACTGTTTATATTTTCCTTTGGCTAACTACCACACCACATCTTGTTTGATAAAACATCTGGTCTATGAAAAAGATAATTCAATAACAGAATAACCCTTGTCTGCTATTTATTGTTAAATGAGAAAAAATAATGATAAGTATAGTTATTGGTGGGGCACCTGGGTGACTCAGTGTTTTGGGCTCTGCCTTCGGCTCAGGTCATGAGGATCGGGGTCATCTCGGGGTCCTGGGATGGAGCCCTGCATCGGATTCTCTGATCAGCTGGGAACCTGCTTCCCCCTTTCTCTCTCTGCCTGCCTCTCTGCCTACATGTGATCTTTGTTTGTCAAATAAATAAATAAAATATTTTTTTAAAAAGTACAGTTATTTGTAAAATTATATATATAAGCGTGAGAGAGCAGAAGAAGGAGCACACATATGGAGGGAAATGTCAACAATTAATTTGTGATTATAAATAATGGGTATATATCAATCCTTTGTATGATTTCTGAAATTCTTCTGTAAGATTGAAACCAATCATTTCTAAATGAGAAGTTAAAAACAACAACAAAATAATGCTCTTCTCAATATTATTTTTCATATTTCTGTATCTATGGAATATGAACAACTGATTTTATTCAACTGTGGTTGCTCAGCCAAAAATTAAAAATAGGGTTATAGAGATTATGCTGAGTGAAATTAAGTCAAGCAGAAAGAGTCAATTATCAGATGGTTTCACTTACTTGTGGAGCATAAGGAATAAAATGGAAGACATTGGGAGATGGAGGGAAGTGAGTGGGGGGATATTAGAGGGGGAGACAAACTATGAGAGATTGTGGACTCTGAGAAACAAACTGAGGGTTTTGGAAGGAAGGGGGTTAAGTTGTGGGGTTAGCCTGGTGGTGGGTATTATGGAAGGCACGTTTTGGTTGGAGCACTGGATGTGGTGCATAAACGATGAATTTTGGAGCACTGGAAAAAAAAAATAAAGTTAAAAAAATAGGGTTATAGTGGATTTACTATTAACTGTACTGCATTGCATCTTCCATGACAAAATTAAAATCTATTTATTATTAGATCATTTAAACTTTTTCTTTCTTGTTACCACATCCATATACATCAGTGGGAACTTTTTATATCAATAAAACAATTTTTTAAACAAATTAAAGGGGAAGCAAAGGAAAATCATAGACAACACTTTGGCAATTTAATTAGAGACATATCAATCGATTTATCTTTTAGAGTCAAAAGCAGCATTTCCTTTTTGGAAGATAGTGACTTCAACAAACTGAATTTCATAGAGAGAAGTTTGATCAACCAATCTCTGAATATTTGCTTTCAGTAATAATTTTCCAAAATTATCATCACACATTACACAGTTATTCCACATAACACATCTCCCAGATATTTGTCTGAATGTTTTCCTATTGCAATTTCCTCTGATTCTTTCTAAGACATCATCTAAAGAGACATTTCTTTGCAAGGGTGGGCCATCACTTCATATCTACTGTCCATTGCCTTTGATGGAACATTAAAGTTCTTCATTATGCTGCAGGCTTAGAAAGAACAACTAGACCACATAGTTTTATTTGGCTAAAAATCATAAACGACCTCATTATCTTCAGAAAGTGACTATGATATTGAAATAACAGATTTTGTGTTTCATTTCAGAAGTCACTTGAAAAAAAGTTATTTCTTTTCTCTTCAGAATGAAGTTAGGTACCTAATAAAATACTTGAAAGTATTTCAATCTCGTCTCAATTTTGTAGAATATAGTTCAAATAATTATTTTGATATATATGACTGATTTTATTTATGTTTGATATATACACTGATTTTATTTATGTTTGGACAGAATTTTGTAGTATTTAAGCATATTTTCAAATGATCTGCATAGTATATTTCTAAGCCTGGTAAAGCAAATATTTCTTGCAATACCTAATAATTTATGATCCAAAGTAAAATTTCAAGAGCAGTATTTTGAAATATATAATTACTTCAGCTGTGGAGCACATTTGGTATAGCAAATCATTTTTTAAATTCAAGTTTCAAGTGAAATTCCATATCATTAAGTAATATAAACAAAATTAAAAGTAAACTACACTTCACACTACCATTTCCATTTCTATAAATTTATTCTGAAGATAGATTACACTTGTTAGAAATCTTCTACATTCAATTTATTCATTTTGTTTTGTTTATAAAATAAAATTAATTGAAATAAGCTAAGTAATTACTAATGACCTAGTTATTAAATAAGACATATCTATACCAAAGAATAGTGTTTCAAATTTAAAAATACAATAGATATTAAAACTAACATAAAATTATTTCCACCATGTAATATTAAATTCAAAAAGTAAGGCACAGATTTTTGTATATAGTATGTTAGCTTTCTAATATTTGTAAAAAGTGAAGAGGAGAAACATATATATTGTATTTTCTACCTATTATTTGTATATTTTTAATATGTACTTAAGAATAAATAAATTATAATGCAATAAATCTGTAATATATTTATAGTATATCTAGCCTTGTATATTCTTGAAATACCAGTGGAAGAATTATAAATAATTGTTTTCTAAGCATAGGAGACTTGGGTGAGGTAAGGATAGGTATGGGAGAAAGCTCCTTCACCTATTGCATCTCATGCAATATGGATTTGCTTGATAGTCTATAAAGAAAGTTATGAATATATGTATAAAATATCTAAAACAAAATCATCTTGATTTTGTCATCTTTTTCCTACATATTTCCAGAGAAATAGAATGAGGTAATCTTATAGATAGAAGTAAAAATACATCACAGGATTAATTACTTGTGTATGAAATTGCCAAAATATTACCTACTTAACAGCATGAAAAATATGGGCTCTAATGAGACCAAGTTCTAAAAAAATATGACCATATAGTCAACACTGTTAGTGAGACATACAAATAATGACTGTAGTCAAATTAAGTTGTCATAATGGATATGCAGATATCTATGAAATAAATATAAAATGTTTATAAACACAATACATTTAGGGTTTTGCTTAGTGTTTAACATACTTAAACATATTTTCACAGTTGAAACTTAAAACATAGTAATTTAAATATTTTACTATGCAAGAACAGATTAGGCATTGATTTTGATAAATAAGAGAAATGAAAGCAATAGTGGCTAGGGTCAAATTTTTTTTCTGCATCAGTTGAGAGGATCATATGGTTCTTGTCTTTTCTTTTATTAATGTGTTCTACCACACTGATTGATTTGCGAATGTTGGACCATCCTTGCAGCCCAGGAATAAACCCCACCTAGTCATGATGGATAATCCTTTTAATGTACTGTTGGATCCTATTGGCTAGGATCTTGTTGAGAATTTTGGCGTCCATATTCATCAGGAATACTGATCTGTAATTCTCCTTTTCGGTGGGGTCTTTGCCTGGTTTGGAGATCACTACTGTTCAACATAGTACTAGAAGTCCTAGCATCAGCAATCGGACAACAAAAATAAATAAAAGGTATTCAAATTGGCAAAGAAGAAGCCAAACTTTCTCTCTTTGCAGATGACATGATACTATATGTGGAAAACCCAAAAGACTCCACCTCCAAATTACTAGAACTCATACAGCAATTCAGTAACATAGCGGGATACAATATCAGTGCACAGAAATCATTTGCTTTACTGTATACACTGACAATGTAACCGAAGAAAGAGAAATTAGAGAATTGATTCAATTTACAATAGCACCAAAAACCACAAGATACCTAGCAATAAACCTAACCCAAGACATAAAGGATTTATACTGTAGAAACTATAGAATACTTATGAAAGGATAGAATAGACACAGAAAGATGAAAAAAATGTTCCATGTTCATGGATTGGAAGAACAAACATTGTCAAAATGTCTATGCTGCCCAGGACAATCTACGCTATCAATGCCATTCTGATCAAAATACCAATGGCATTTTTCAAAGAGCTGGAACAAACAATCCTATAATCACCTGATTCTCCAAGGAAATCACCAAGGAAATGTTGAAAAAGAAAAACAAAGCTGGGGACATCATATTGTCTGTATTCAAGCTATATTACAAAGCTGTAATCACCAAGACAGCATGGTATTGGCACAAAACCAGACACATAGATCAATGGAAAAGAATAGTGAGTCCAGATCTGGATCCTCAACTCTATGGTCAGCTAATCTTCAACAAATAAGGAAAAAATTATCCAATGGAAAAAAGACAGTCTCTTCAATAAATGGTGCTGAAAAAATTGGACAGCTCTATACAGAAGAATGAAACTCAACCATTTCATTTACACCATACAAAAAGATAAACTCTAAGTGGGTGAAAGACGTCAATATGGACAGGAGCTCATCAAAATTCTAGAGAAGAACATAGACAGTAATTTATTTGACATTGACAACAGCAAATTCTTTCAAGACACACTTACAAAGGCAAGGGAAACAAAAGCAAAAATGAACTTCTGGAACTTCAAGATAAAAAGCTTCTGCACAGCAAAGGAAACAGTCAACAAAACCAAAAGACAACTGACAAAATGGGACAAGAGGTTTGTAAATGGCATTACAGATAAAGGGCTGGTATCCAAGATCTATAAAGAATATCTCAAACTCAGCACCCAAAAAACAAATGATCAAGTCAAAAAATGGGCAGGGGGCACCTGGGTGGCTCAGTGGGTTAAGCCTCTGCCTTTGGCTCAGATCATGATCCCAGGGTCCTGGGATCAAGCCCCGCATTGGACTCTCTGCTCAGCAGGGAGTCTGCTTCCCTTCCTCTCTCTCTGCCTACCTCTCTGCCTGCTGGTGATCTCTGTGTGTCAAATAAATAAATAAAATCTTAAAAAAAATGGGCAGAAAATATGAACAGACACTTCTCCAAAGAAGACATACAAATGGCTAACAGACATATGAAAAAATGTTCAACATCATTAGCCATCAGGGAAATTCAAGTCAAAACTATATTGAAATATCACCTTAAACCAGTTAGAATGGCAAAAATTAACATGGCAGGAAACAACAAACATTGGAGCGGATGTGGAGAAAGGGGAACATTTTTATACTATTGGTAGGAGTGCAAGTTGGTACAACCACTTTGGAAAACAGTATGGAGGTTCCTCAAAAAATTAAAAATAGAGCTACCCTATGACCCAGCAATTGCACTACTGTGTATTTACCCCAAAGATACAGATTTAATGAAAAGAAGGGCAATGTGCCCCTCAATGTTCATAGCAGCCATGTCCACAATAGCCAAACTGTGGAAGGAGCTGAGATGCCTTTCAACAGATGAATGGATAAAGAAGATGTGGTTCATATATGAAATGGAATATTACTCAGCCATCAGAAAAGATGAATACCCACCATTTACATCAACACCGATGGAACTGCAGGGGATTATGCTAAATGAAATAAGTCAAGCAGAGAAAGACAATTATCATACCATTTCACTCATATGTGGAACATAAAGAATACCACAGAGGTATTAGGAGAAGGAAGAGAAAACTGAAGGTGGGTAATAAGAGGAGAAGATGAAGCATGAGAGACCATGGACTCCGAGAAACAAACTGAGGGTTTCAGAGAGGAGGGGGGTGGGGAGATAGGTTAGCTCAGTGATGGGAACATATTGCAACAAGCACTGGGTGTTAATATGCAAATAATGAATCATGGAACACTAAAAACAGAGAGAGAGAAAAATGAAAACAAATTGCTACTTAATGCTTCCTAAATTGTGTATGAACTTAAGGTCAATATTTTATTTAAGTACTATGCAGAATTAGTGGATATAAGTGATTTTTTTTTGTGTCTGGACTACATGGATCCCTAAGGTCTCAGGGTTGTCCCAGTGTGGGGAATATCTGAAGTAAATTTGTTATATTTCTATTCATTCTATCTCCTAATAACACAATTTGAAGTCAACCTTTCTCCCCAACCAGTGCTGGGCTATTACCAGAATGATGCTTATCAGGAAAAACAGTTATAAAATCTTGAAAAACATGATGAAGGCTGGTAAGGAGAGCAAGAGATCTTAGAGAAACAGAGTTCAGAGTTACAGGTACTAAGTTTGGGATGTCAATGCTTTCCAAAGATAGTAATGTGTGCAAATGGGAAGTTCATGGTGAAGATCTGTGTTGAAGATATATACATGTGAAGTTCTTAGCATATAGATGTTACATAAATCCATGAGTCTGAAAGAGGTTACATAGGGATGAATGACTAGGGGTTTTGCAGACAGGAAAGACAACCTGGAACAGATCCCCAGGACTCCCAGCATTTAGCGATGAGGATGAAGTGGAAAAAAAGAGTTTGAGAATAAAAGGTAGAAAAGAAGAAAAGAATAATAAAAATAGCTTATTTTTATAGGAGAGTACAAAGAAATAAGAAAATGCTTTCTGATATTTTATTCAATAACACAGATATACCTATTTAAAATTAAGATTTTAAAATGATTTTTCTAAAAATCTTAAGAAAATAAAATTCAAACAGAGGCTCTAAATTACCCAGAAATATTATGTTCATGGACAAAAGAGCAACAACAAAAAACAAAGTGTAAAACTCCATATAGTGTAAGCAAAAAGAGTTAAATATGAGTAAAATCTGATCTACATATATAAAAAGAATCATTTTTATAATAATCTTAAGCATTTTTATTTTTTTAATCTTAAGCATTTTTAAATAAAACATCCACACTCATTCAAGACAATAGTGAAAATTTTCATCTTAATTATTATAAGAGAAAAACTGCACTGGGCCAACTTTATGGGTATGTAAGACCTTATTCAAGACTATTAGAATAGAGGAGAGAGAATGAACTCAACTCTATTGAAACAAATGGTGAGAGAGGTTTTGAGCCCTTGCATGAGCTAGTGGAAAGGTACTGGAAGAAGTTGGTGGGAAGTTGTCAATATGGTTTGGGCATCTGTGTTTATTAATGAGTGCTTATCAAAGATAGGCTCTTACCCTCCCAGAAACACGGGAAGTTAAGGGTGATATCTTTCTTGATGTTTATATTTCAAGGAGTCCATATTGTTGAATTCTCTAAATCCCTGCTTAAATGCTTAGCCCAACCTCTCATAATTCTACATTGATGCAATAACCCCCAGTTCTACTTCTTGTCCCCTTTTTCTATTCTCACCATCCATATTTAATGCATACTCAATTTTAGTATCACTTATCTGATTTTGTCATCTTCCTCAGCAATACACTTCAGGCCATCATACACGACAAAGTAGAGACAGATAAATCACTTTGCCATGACTGACAGTGCTCTGCATGACCTGGCATTGCTTTACACTACAGCTTCATCTAACTTCTCACCCTTTGCTCAAACCCTCAAGCCATTCTTCTCTACTTTTTGTTTGTTTGTGAGAGAGAGAGAGAGAGAGTGGGGACAAAGGAAAGAGAGAGCTTGGGAGCGTGAAGGGAGAGGAGCAGAGGGAGGAAAGAGAGAAATTTAAGAAAGCCCCACCCCCAGCACAAAGCTGAGGAGGGACTCCATTTCCCAACCCTGAGATTATGGCCTGAGGGAAACTTACTCCATTCAGATGCCCCTCAGGACTTCTAGTCAAACACACAAGCTCACACCTATCTTAAGATCTTACTTAGTTCTGGTTGTTCCACTTCATCCAACTTTCCTTCCTCTGATCTTGGCATGTGGGTTTGCTTCCTCCCTGTTGGTCAGATCTCAGTTTTAATGTTGTTCTCTGAGAAGGCCTTCTCTGACTATCCAATATTTAATAGCTAATTAGTAGTTTGAATTTTTTTAATCACACAATCATATTTGAATAACTTACATGGCATTATTTACTTTTACACCAATGTCTTTATTTAAAATGATATATTTTATGGGACGCCTGGGTGGCTCAGTTGGTTAAGCAGCTGCCTTCAGCTCAGGTCATGATGCCAGCGTCCTGGGATCGAGTCCCACATCAGGCTCCTTGCTCCGCAGGGAGCCTGCTTCTCCCTCTGACTCTGCCTTCCACTCTGTCTGCCTATGCTCGCTCTCACTCGCTCTCTCTCTGACAAATAAATAAATAAAATCTTTAAAAAAAAAAAGATATATTTTAAAACATATATTTTAAAAAATATATACAGTCTGCTTTTCCTCACTAGAATGGAATTTTAAGAAAAGCAGGAATCTTATATATCTTGCTCATTGCCAAATCCTCGTGACAAAACAAAAGCAAACGAAAGTTCCATGCCATGTTAGCTACAATTAAATATTTGCTTAAAAATGAATGAAATAAACACATAAAATTTTTTACTAATAATTTTGCTCAGATGTCACTTTTAACAAGAATGCAATTGAGAGGAATGGGGTTAAGTGTTATACTCAAAATCAACCACATAACAGAGCCAGTATAGATGAGACTTTTGATGCTCAGTCCAGGATTATCTATTTATAGGTAATACTTTTCTCTGGCCCATTTTGAGGATAAAAGCCAGGGAATACAAAAGTTTTCTCTTCTTGAAATATCCCAAACCCTGACACTCTACTTTTTGGAATGACTCCATATGTAATTAGATATTATTATTCTCTCAGTAGACATAATATCTGCATAAAGGATAATCACTTACCTCCTTAATACATTAGCAGGGACTGATTTATCTGATTAACCCACAGCAAAGATTCTAAGGGAAAAAGTGTCAGGGAAGTTTTGTTGATATAATGTTTCCTAGGAGATAATGCACTATGGTGGGGGTTGCACACCTCTTAGGAAATCTAAGGATCTAAACCTGAAAAGAAACATCTCCACATAATACTCATAGAAAGGGGCAAATAACTCCTTATTCAGTGTGCTTCTGGATATGGCTGTGGTATCTGATATAAAAGTTATATCTAATATAATAATAAATACTAATAATTATAATAATAACTGCCATTTTCAAGCCTCTCTTAGTAGCTAGTCTTATGTAATTAGTGAAGTTTGTTAAATGTGTGCTATTTGCCACATAGCAAGAAATCTAATGTTATCTTAAATATAAGAAGTGCAAGAATGAGTCCAGAGAGAGTAAATAACAGTACAAAATAATACCATTACTTTAGTGATGGATTTAGGTTTTGATCCAAAGTATTTCTGGCTTAATACTGCTTTATAGAAAAGTATATATTACTTTAATTTTTGAAAATATTATTTCTCATAATTTGAAGGCAATAATTGTGTTAATTCTTGGTCATTAGATGACCTAAGGAAGTATAATTTAATGCAGTGATATCCATGTACAGTATCAAAAGTGTGAAATAAGATAGCCCTAAATTCATACTGACACCTAAACTCATACTTAGCAGCTAATGGTTTAAGTTATTTCAATTCTTTTTTGTTCATTTACTAATGTTAGAAAATTTGATAAGACTACGCATGAATTGACTTTTTCCAAGAACTGAATGAAAATTACTTAGGTAGAGACCACATGTGTTCAATAGTTGGTAGTATTATTGTTAATATTACTTATAATAAATGCCCTGGTTATGTGATATAATATACCAGACACATAAAATGTACTGGGTATTACTTGACTTCAAAAGATTGATGTTATAAAATTTCTTTCACAAATCCTTTGAAGAGTTTATACAAATTTGAAGACTTTATGAAATTATAAAATTTGGAAATCAGAAAAGTATGATGGAAAAAGTGCTCTTATTTTAATCACAATTTCTTGTGATTAAACAAGGTAAGCAATAATTAACACAGGGTAAGCACAGGGTAACACAGGGTAAGCAATAATTAAATGGTGCTATTTTGTTGTGAGGCAACCATAGGATATATTGATTCTTAATAGGGAAAATACATCTTTTGGGGGCAATGTCTGTGCTGTAATGATTGCAAAATGTTGAATATCATTTCTGTTACTATTGGTAATATAAGCTGATCATTTTTTCAAGACACTTACCCGTACAAAGGATAAAATAAACTGGAGGCTATAAAATGTAGTTTGAAATGAATAAAAGCTTGAATTTTGAATTTGAAATCCTAGTTTTTCTAGGTTTTAAATGCAATTTTATCTATATTAGATATGAAATTTATGAATATTACCAAGTCATTCGTATTCTTAATCTGTATAGTATGCATTAAAAGTTCCAGGAATTAAATGTGACAAGATATGTAAAAACCTTTCATATTGGGGCTCCTGGTTGCTCAGTGGGTTAAAGCCTCTGCCTTCGGCTCAGGTCATGGTCTCAGGGTCCTGGGATCTAGCATCTCATCGGGCTCTCTGCTCAGTGGGGAGCCTGCTTCCTCCTCTCTCTCTGCCTGCCTCTCTGCCTGCTTGTGATCTATGTCTATCAAATAAATAAATAAAAATTTAAAAAAAAACCTTTCATATTGGCTGACAATAATCTAAGCATAATAAAAATGAGCTACTAAATAATTATTGAATTACTATTAAGTAAGTTATATTTTCAAAATTCTATGTTCTAATATCAGTATTTTCTAGAAGAGATGCATTGATTTTTTTAAAAAATTTACCTTGCAAGTATGATGCAAGTAAATACTGATTCTGTTCATGAAGAATATTCATCATTTGTACTGGGCAGTAAATTCAATAAATTAAACTTTGTTTATTTCTAAATATAATTATATTTCTATTTCACCCCACTCATACAGAAGACACTTTACATAATAGGGATAAACTACTTTGGAAACCACTTCACCTCTGTGATATTTAATCAAAAGTGATTTTTTTTTGAAATCTTAGGATTGGATTTTCATATAAAGTAACTGAAAATGTAGGACAATTTTAAATATATAATGTTATAAATGTATAAAATTTTATCATGTTTGTTTATAAAAACGTACATTTTTATATATGTACTTATATTTACAAATTTTGACATGACAATAAATAAATGGTGTTGACATTAAAATAATTTGGGTCAAATTAAATCTTTCCTATTAAAGCAGCAGGTACAGAGTCTACAATTCTTCATAAATATAGCATTAACAAAGAATAAGCTTCTAAATATAATACATTTGTCATAGAAAAAAGATTGAAAAATTGTATTAATATAAGCAAAACAGCTTGAAGAAAGGCATGCTATATTAAAAATCATTTACATAACTGATATATTTTAAATGTGAGGAACAATTTTGGTATATATTAAAAAGTACAAAGTTTTCCACCAAGAGTTGTACAAAATCATTTTTGCCACAATTCAGACTTGAATATTTAGGAACTGAGAAATATGTTTGAACCGTTAAACCTATTTTCACATACACTTTGTTTTTTATTAACATATAATGTATTATTTGTTTCAGAGGTACAGGTCTGTGATTTAACAGTCTTACACAATTCATAGCACTCACCATAGCACATACCCTCCCCACTGTCCATCACATACACTTTTTAAGTAAGCTTAAAATAGCTATGTCCCTGTTACTTGTACATAGAAATTACTATCATAGGCATGTATTGACAATATCAGATGTAACTGGAGTCTTATCTCTTATTTTTAGAAGATCTAATTACAACATTGGCTGACAGCCTCTTCTAATCACAAGTTTGTATAATTGAACAGAGCTAATTGAAGGTACCAAACCATGTCAGTAAGCTGGCTAAAGAAGTTGAGACCCCATAAAAATTAAGCCAACTAATTCAAAGTGGCACTATGTTATCAGTCAAAATCCAGATTATTTCCTTACTAACAAGTATAAAATTAATTACATCTGTTTCTTTTTTTATCTAATAAAATATGCCTCAAAATAATGTTTATGTAATGTAATAGAATGAACTTTCAGATCTCTTTACTTTCTATTTAATCAATAAAGTAATTTGATTATTGTTGATATTCAACAACAAATTGTTTATGATTGAAGTATAAAAAATGCTGCACAGGGCACCTGGGTGGCTCAGTGGGTTAAGCCTCTGCCTTCAGCTCAGGTCATGATCTTAGGGTCCTGGGATCAAGTCCCACATCGGACTCTCTGCTCAGCAGGGAGCCTACTTTCCACACCCCCTCTCTGCCTGATTCTCTGCCTACTTGTGATCTCTCTGTCAAATAAATAAATGAAATATTTTTTAAGAGATTGAAAAAAAAATCTTTTAAAAAAATTTAAAAAATCTTTTAAAATTAAAAAAAATGCTGCATATTTTTAAAAAATGCTGCATATATGTTTTCAATGTATAAATGTATAAAATTATACATTATTGACATGATTTTTCCCCAATATACAAATGTACTTTGCTTTTTGTATGTATTTCTCAAAAAAATTTTTTTAAGATTTTACTTATTTATTTGAGAGAGAGAGAGATCACAATAGTCAGAGAGACAGGCAGAGAGAAAGGGGGAACAGGCTCCCCGCTGAGCAGAGCGCCCAATGCGGGGCTTGATCCCAGGACCCTGAGATCATGACCTAAGCCGAAGGCAGAGGCTTAACCCATTGAGCCATCCAGGCACCCCTCAAAAAATATTTTTTAAACAATACTAGAGTTTGTTGTTACATGACCCTATTGTTCTTTTTGAAATTTCCGTGATGAGTTTTTGACATACCTATGAATTGGTGGGAGCTCTCTTGACTGTTAGTATCTAAATCCAGTATTCTTTCATTTTCAATGAGAAATCTCAGATTACTGAGACAAATGGGAATATAGTCTCAGAGGAAGGACAAAGGGATGCCTTTGTATGTTACTGCATTGGAAAATCTTTCTACAGAAAGTCATTATTTTTCTGTAGGTCTGTTTAACATACTCATACTCCATGTTGGTTACAAGTAAAACCTTTCTCAATTAATAGATCTCATAAATTTTAAATTTCCCTACAAAATTCTATTGCAACTTGTTCTTTTAATCTGTCAGGAGGGAAAAAAAAGTCTTTGAAGAAGTGAATTGGGGGAAGTCGGAGGGAAAGACAAACCATGAGAAACTGTGGACTCTGAGAAACAAACTGAGGGTTTTGGAGGGGAAGGGAATAGGGAGTTGGATGAGCCCAATGGTGGGTATTAAGGAGGGCACATATTGCATGGAGCACTGGGTGTGGTGCATAAACAATGAAGTTTAGATCACTGAAAAAAAATTAATTAAATTAAATTTACAAAAGAACTTTGAAGAAATGAAGATCATTTCATTTTATGCCTCATGGACATAAAACTAAGACTCATTCAGTAGATATGTCAGATTCATAATAATTCATATATATGTCAGATAAGTTTTAAACTATGTCTCTCCATTTTGAAGTTTTCTAGAAAGATCTGCATTGGATTTTGAATGGAATAACATGTGTTTTTAAGAATAATGAGTATGTTTCTTTGCCTTATTTCTCTTAGCATAATACACTCTAATTTCATCAACGTTGTGGCAAATGGAAAATTTCATTCTTTTTATGACTGACCTCACTTCTTCTCTATCCATTTATCAGTCAATGGACACTTGGGCTATTTTGATATTTTAGCTGTTTTAGATAATGTTGCTTTAACATTCATGTATCCTTTTGAATTAGTATTTTTATACTTTGGGGGTAAATAAACACCTAGTAGTATAATTACTTGATCATAGTGTTGTTCTATTTTTAATTTTTTAGGGAATCTCCATGTTTTCCAGAGTAGCTGCATCAGTTTGGATTCCCAACAACAGTGCAAGGGGTTCCTGTTGTTTCTTTTTGTCGATTTTAGCCATTCTGGCAGGAGTGAGGTAAAATCTCATTGTAGTTGTGATTTGCATTTCCCTGATGATCAGTGATGTTGAGCATCCTTTCACGTTTCTGTTGGCCATCTGCATGACTTCTTTGGAAAAATGTCTATTCATGTCTTCTACCCATATTTTAATTAGATTATCCACTTTTGGGGTGTTGAGTTTTTTAAGTTCTTTATATATTTTGGGTACTAGTACTTTATCAGATATGTCACATTCAAATATCTTCTCCCATTCCATATAATTTCACTCACAAATGGAATTTAAGAAACAAAGCAAATGAACAAAGAGGAAATAAAGAAAAAAGAGAGACAACCAGGAAATAGACTCTTTGCTATAGAGAACAAACTGATGATTACCAGAGGGTAGTTGGGTGGGAATGGGTGAAATCAATGATAGGGATTAAGGAATAAATTTGTCATTGATACTGAGTGCTATATGGAAGTATTCAATCACTATATTGTACACCTGAAACTAATATTACACTGAATGTTAACTAACTGGATTTTTTTTAAAGATTTTTTGTTTGTTTGTTTGTTTGTTTGTTTGTTTTTGATAAAGAGAGGGAACACAAGCTTGGAGGGTGGGATAGGGAGAAGCAGGCTTCCCATTGAGCAGGGAACCTGATGCAGAGCTCAATCCCAGGACCCTGGGATCTTGACCTTAGGTGAAGGCAGAGGCTTAAGGACTGAGCCACCCAGGTGCCCCAAACTAACTGGAATATAAATACAACCTTTGGAAAAAGAATAATGAATGTGAAACATCATAGGTCATTCAAAGGTAAAGTCTAGAGTTGGAAATGAAGAGTGTGAAGTTCATTACTCAGGAATTAAGTCAGAGAGTGGTAGCATCTCCCAAGCATGTTGCCAACAGAAAGATGAAGTTGTCTGCAAGTTTCCTACTTTTTTTCTGAGATAGAGTCATTCAATGTTAATTCCTTCATTTAAATACCTGATTAAAAAAAAAAAAGTTGTTTTAAGAAAATATCCCTCAGATTCTCTCAGAGATTATTTGTCTTCACTTTTTTTTTTTAGATACAACATTTTCAAGGAAGGAAAAGAAAGTTTATCTTGTAGAGCGTTTTAAACTGGTAAAAGCTTTTAAAAACAGACCTCAGGAAACTGGGCAGAGTTTGAGGCAGAATTCTAGTTTTATCCAGAAAATTGTATTGCTATTTAAGAACTAAGATAGAAGCTTAGTTCAAAAGTCATGTAAAACTATGGAAAGAATAGAAGAAATATGATACACACGTTAATAAATGCCATATACTTAGATACAAATGGGCACTAAATCTATTTTTATAGAACTCCAAATTGGTTGGTATATCAAAGGACATGACAAGTAATATAATTCTAGTTCACTAGGGCTGGGTAAAAAGGATGCTTATTATTTGCTTATAATGAAAAAGAATAAGAGTTGTTTTGTAAGTGCCATAAATGATTACAGATTCAAGATTTCCAAAGAGTTCCAATTAATTTGTTGTTATAAATATCAAATTGTAGTGTGCCAAATAGACTCTGTGTTTCTTGAACAGGTTCACAACAAACTCCAATAACATTTGATAAATATTTTTGAATATGTATAATGAGGTTAAACAAACAAACAAACAAACCTGCCCAAGAGCTCCTGAAGGAACTCCTAATAGAGTTCACTAATAGCTAGTGTTATGGGTTGCATTGAATCCTACCGAATTTATGCACTGAAATCTTGATATTAGCAGCTCAGAATGTGTGTGACTTCATTTGGAGATATGGTTTTTACAGAGGTATTCAAATTAAAGTGAGGCTATTAGAGTGGATCCTATTTCAATACAATGGTGTCCTTATAAAAAGATGAAATTTAGAGATAAACACTTAAGGAGAACACCATATAAACATGAAGATGGACATCAGCAAGCCAGCTAAAACACTCAGAAGAGATCCTTTCCTATACAGCCTATCAGAAAGAACCAACAGTGTCAATGCTTGATTTTGAAATTCTAGTCTTCAAAATTATAGGATAATTACCTTCTACTGTTCTAAGTCAACACAAGTTGTCTGTGGTACTTTGTTATGGAAGTACTAACAAACAAATACAGAAAAAGAATATTAAAATAAAGAACAGTAAAATGTTCAGTATATGAGATGGTCATAAATTAATTATGGAATGTATCACTTAGCATATCCTGATTCCTATCTTATAAATTTCTCTCCACCTTTTGAGGACAGATCAATTATCAGAGTTCTTCCCAAAGTGTCCTAAATATTTTGCCATTCGTTTCCCCCCTCTACTGTTTGTACTCTCTAGTGAACCTCATTGTTACTTGCAATAGTCATTTTTCTATATCTTTTTATCAACAGAAAATTGTGAATGGCTGAAGGCATATATTATAAACAATGGCATCTTTTACTCTTTGTTGAGCTTAGTAGGCTATATATATTAGATAGTATATAATATATAATATGTACTTAGCATTTATATAATAAATTTATCTGTTCCTGCAAAACCAACAGACCTCTTTTTTCAGCTACAGCCACATCTCACCATAAGAAAGCCTGTCTCTATTTATATAAAGCTTGTTTTTATTATGTGCTTAAAATATAAATTATTTTAAATACTATTTAATATACCCTCAAAATGGTAATTCATGATTTCAATAAAATGCATAAAGCTCAGACTTTTACTTATGGGAACTATAAATTATCCTCCAAGTCCATTAATATATTTCTAATTACCGTAACACCATGATTTCCACATGACTGAATTTAAAAGTAGATAATGCAAAGTCACTCTTTAAGTATTTTAATCAATATTTGCTGACAGACACTGTTGTCTGCTTAAATTTACAGTTCATCCTTTTCTTTTTCCTTGAAAAAAAATCTGAATTTCATTCAAGAATCAGGCAATACCTCTGCAATCCACAGTAGGGATATTCATCTGAGATAACAATATTCCACCACTTTCACAGAGATTCTTGGATTTATTCAGCAATTTGGTTAACAAGTATTTATTGTATATGTAACTGTGTGCTTGGCACAGGGATACAGCAAATAAACCCAGCCTCATGGAGCTTATATTCTGATGGGAGAGACAACAATAAACAAAACAAGTGAGTATCTAACTTACCATCATTAATACATGGAGCTATCTTCTATTAAAAAATGGAGTAGAGCAGCAGGATAGAAAATGTAGATAGAAATGTAAGATAGGAAATTTGTAACTGTACATGAGGCAGGAATGGCCAGGATAGACCCTGTAAGCAGGAAACATCTGGACAAGGCCTGAAGAGGTGAGGTATAAAACATGTGGATAATATGAGGCCAAAGACTCTAGGCAGAAGGCATTCTTAGGCAGAGAGTTTTCCTCGCATGTTCAACAAACAACATGGAGGCAGAGGTGAGGGCAAGAGTGGTAAAACATGATGACCTAGGGTAATGTTGAGCAAAGCAAACAGTATTTCAGTAGGGCTTTGCAAACCATCTTAAGTACTTTGTTTTGTTATTTGTTTTAAGAGGATGAGGAATCCTTTGGGTGGCGTGCAGCAGAGGAAATATGTGGTCTGATTTTGATTTCTAACAAAACTACTCTGGCTGCTGAGTTAGTGAAAAGATAAAGAGGGGCCAGAAGCAAAGAGGCCCAGTATAGATATTGATGGTTGGGAGAGGAGTAACAACCAAAGAAGTGAAGAAAAGTGGTAAATACTGGATTTTTTAAGAAGTTACTATCAATGTGATTTGCCAAAGGACTAGATATGGATTGTGAGAAAAAAGATGTATCACTGATAACAGAATTATTTTACATGAACAACTGGAAAACAAATTGGCAACTCGTTGAGATGGGAATATTATAATTGTTAATATTGTAGTAAGAATCAGGTAATTGTTGAAATATATAAAATTTGTTACACTTATTAGCCATATAATTAGAGATGTCTAGTAGGAAACTGGGTATATAAATCTAGTTGTGAGAAAGATTTAAAATTTGGAAGTCATTGGTATTTGGAAATATATTTAAAACCATGACCCTAAATAATTCTACCTGGTGAATATGTGAATAGAGAGAAAACAGAAAAGACCTGAGAGTTGAATCCTGAACACTCTGATGTCAAAAAGTCAAAGAGATGAAGAAAAATCAGCAAAGAAGACTAAGAAGGGATGGCCTCAGTGACAAAAAGAAAACGAGGAAAGTGTGGTATATTAGAAGTCAGGGGAAGAAAATGTTTTCATGATGAGGAAGTCATCATTTTTTTCTAAAACATCGTTTAGTATATTTATTAGGGTAGAAATATCACAATTCACTAGATTTAGTTGTGTGAAGATCATTGATGTCAGACAGAAAGAGTTTTGGAAGGACGGTAGAGTAAAAGCCTGACTAAAATGGCTTCAAGAGGATTTGGTAGGAGTAATATCACAGGTAGTGAATACAGATGACCATTTTAGGAAATTTATATGAAGAGAGAAATGTGGTAGTTAGAGATATTTAGGGAGTTAAAAAAGAAGGAAGACTCCTATTTTTCTTTTGTTTTATTTTAAGATGGGGACACTTTTTGTTTGCTGTTGGGACAGATCTTATAGAGAACACATAAAGATGATGCAAGAAACAGGCAATGCCAAATGGGGGTCATGTCACTGAGTAGGTGAAAAAGGTTAAGATGGAGTATGTGTATAAAGGACTTGCTCTTAGCTAAAAGTAGAGATGGTTCACCCATAATAAAATACTGAAGACATATTATATCATCACAGCAAGTGGCAAATGTAATAGAGAAAATGTTGTGTACTTTTTTGAGATAATAGTAAACATAGGTAGATAGGTAGGTAGATAGATAGATTGATCCATCAATTGATTGATCTCTTTCCTGGTTCCTTATACAGAGATCCTAAAACTCTTGTTAATTCTTAAGTGATAAGATCACTGGGAGCATCTTCTGCTCTGAGTCAACTCTGGATGGCTCTTAGGCAGGGAACAAAATTAAAGCTTGGTAATTTTCACCCCCACCCTACTCTTCCCAACTTCTCAAATAGGGGAGAGGGACTGGAAAAGGAATTAATAATTGATCATACTCAAATGCAAAAGCTTCCATAAAAATTACAACAATATGAGGTTAGGATGAACTTGCCTGTTCATTTAAGGCAGACGAACATGTCTACATAGTGGGAAGGGAATGCACCTCAATTCCTGCTCTTGGGATTCTCCCAGACCTTGTTCTGTGTAACTTTTCATTTGACTAGCAAGTACTCAAATACAATAGGGAGGAGGTCATGGAAACCAGCAATTTGTAGCTATGTCAGACAGAAATTGTGGATCATCTGGGGACCTAATACTTGTAATGGGCCTCTGAAGTGGAGCGACTGATCCCTAAACTTACGGACTCTGACACTATCTTTTCATAGGCAGTATCAGAGTTGAGTTAAATTATAGGACACCCAGTTGTTGTTGCAGATTTGCTGAGTTTATGGGGGAAAAAATCCAGACGTCAGGTGTCAGAAGTGAAATATTCTGTGTAAAAATAAAAGAGAAGTACAGGAAGGCTGAATTTAGTTTTCTCTATTACATTTCTGTTTGGCTTTTCCACTGAATAGGGAACAAGATCATCTGGTAGGGAATAAAACATAATAGGTTTTTAGCTTTCAGTGAGATGATACTTATTTTAAATTTACATTTTCAATATTTGTTGGTTTTTATCTAGTCACACCCCTCTACCAGGTACAGGGAAGGAGCAGACTAAAAAATTGGGTTTTAACCAGAGATATGCTACCTCCAAGAAAATAAAAGATATAGGAAGCCAAAAGGTATGAGTACAACCAAGGCAGAATTAAGATATTAATTCTGAAGAATTAAGAATTAATAAAGTAAGATTGGGAAGAACAGAAGGAAGACTATGTAGGAAGTGATGGACAATAGAAAAATGGCAGGAACAATAGACTGAAGGTGCTGATGAAACCAAAGTAATATTTTAGTTAGGTTACTAGAGCAAATGAGCTTAAACCTTTGGAGGGTAATGGGCAGAAACTGAAATACTTGACACTGGAAAGATGAAAAGGTTGTTGAGATGACAAGTTTAAGATTAAGATGATGGCAATTTTATTTATTATGCAATTATCTATTTTATCTTCTGTCTTTTTATTTCTTTATGTAAAGTTTGCTAAACTTTCTTACTTTCTTGAGAAGAACACTTAATTTTTAGTAGGCTTCCAGAAAAATTATTTATGTACAGAGCCTTTTAAGATTTTCTGTTTGTTACAGTAAATAAATAGAATATTTTGTTAAAAGATATGCTTTTGCACATTTTTACATATTTTGAATATATTCTTAAATCGGCTTACAAAAGTGACATTTCTTTTCTTGTATCTTAAAAATATCATGTGAATCTATTGAAAAATAAGAATATTTTCTGATCTGATAAACCCAAATGGAATCTTATCTCTCATTGATTTGCTTGCATCTCAGGTTCAATATTTATTATGTTACAACAATTTTATATCTTTTTGTAAGTTATTTTCTTTTCCTTTGCACAATTACCCTTTAGTTTATCATTAATTTTATTAATTTAGAAGATTTTTTTTATATAATAAGAACATAGAATATTATTTTCTGTCATATAAATCATAAACATTTTATAGTTTATCATTCAACTTAATTTTATTTGATATTTTGACATATAGAATTTTTTAAATCAAGTAATCTGATACTTAAATGCTATTTATCTTTTTGGATTTTATCTTATACTTGAGATAAATTTTTCATCCTTCAAATTATGTAAATAGTAACCAATATTTTTATGATAAATTTGTGTAAATTGTAGAACATTTACATTTTTAATTTGCTTTTGTGTTATATCAACTACATATTTGTATTGTCACAAATAAATATCCCATATTTTCCTTATTTCTTTTTGGTATATAGAGATAAAAGTTGGAAAATTATCGTTACTTTGGAGGAAAGGCAGATGAAGAAAAACTACCTTCTAACAGTTAATACTTACATTTTTTAAATCTAGGATCGATATCATAACTCATATCTCTTTTATGGGTGTAATCCTGACTAGTAATTTGTGCTTATTATTACTCCCTGAGAATAAAAATAATAACAGTAAAACCTAAACAAAATCGCATCTACTATTGAAGAGTAGGAACTCTAGATACTGCAATTTAAAGGAAAGTTCAGAAACTAATGAATGAGACATATTTTAGTTAATGCTAATTTTAAAAAAGATAAGTTCTACATGATTTAGGTAATGTTTTGCTGGTCTCCTTTTTATTTTTGAAAATCTACCTTTAAATGTTTAACTGAATATATTCTTAAGTATACTAATTTAAAATATACTTAGACTATTACATAATTGTTTACTACCTAAATTATTTTTATATGTTCTTCATGTTGTCTGCTAAATCATTATTAAATTACCCCACGTTTATGGGAACTCACACTATTGAATTACACAAGAAGAAAAAAGAATATGAAACAAACAGCTGAGATAATCTTATTTTAAAAAGGAAACTATATTTATTTAGGACAGACTAGACTTTTAAAACTCTGAGTTTTATCAATTGCCTTGTCTGCAATTTGTAGAAATCATATTATAAAAAAAGAAGGAATGGTTATTTTTACACAAGTATTGTGTATTGAAAACTTTTTCATGAAACTGTCAGTTGACATGCTCAAAACTAAGCAGAGAACAATCTTCTTATATAAATTTAAAATCGTCTCTGTGTTGTGTATATTATTTCGCTACTTCTCTATCACAGTTGCCATCACAGTAATAAGGGCCATTCATTTATTCATTTATTTAAAATGTAGATAGTGAGTACCTACTATGTACTGGGTACCTTCTAGGTGTTTTAGATATATTATTGAACTATGCAGACAAAAATCCTTGTACTTCTGGAATTTATACTCTAGCAGGAGAAAAGACGATGAACAATAAAAATAGTTATAGGTAAAGTAAATTGCATGGAAGAGACAGCTTGCATGTATAGCAACGAGAATAAGGAATAAATTGGGAAGGAGTTACAATGCCAAGTTTAGTGGTGAGAATAGACCACAGTGAGGTGACCTATTGAGAAAAGACTTGAAGGATATGAGGAAGTTAATATGAAGATATCTGCTTTAGAAAAACATTCCAAGCATTAAGAAGAGATAAAAAAAGCCACAAAACTGGAGGGTCTTGAAGAAAAAAATAAACAAAAGTGAGCAGAGTTTGGAATTAATTATGTAAGAGCTAGAAGGCCATTGTAAGACTGAGTTCTACTGTGTTATGAGACTACAATATGAAAAGGTAGAAATGTGAGGCGGGTACACTAATAAGGCAGGATCTTCAAATAATCAAAATGAGTTGCTGCTGCTGAGAATAGGCCATTAGCAATGGCATATGAAATGGCATCAGATTCTGGATGCATTTGGAACATAGAATCAAAGGATTAGTAAATGTGAGGAAAAAGATGACTCCAAATAATTATTTATTTATTTATTTATTGAGCCACAAAGTTGGATTCAGTATCAACTCAGTTGGAAAACTGAATCTGGAGAAGATTGTAGCCCTGTTGTGGGGAGACCATAACAGAGCTCAGATTTTGACATGTTGAGTATCAGATGGCTAGGCAGTTGGGTACAGAAGTCTGAAGTTCAGGACGAATGTCTGGAGAGATGTGATTTAAGTTCTTTGTATTTTTTAAAAAAGATTTTATATATTTGCTTGAGAGCAGGGTCTGGGGAGAGGGAGAAGCAGGCTTCATGCTGAGCAGGGAGCCCGATGTGGCGCTCAATTCCAGGACCCTGGGATCATGACCTAAGCTGAAGGCAGACTCTTAACTGACTGAGCCATCCAGGCACCCCTATTTTCATATTTGTACTGCTTTACTTAATTTTGTTTGAAATTTTCTTGCAAAGTGTTCATTCTTCTTTTTAGTGATGGTTTAAGAGTTAGCACTTTTATGTGAATTTTCCTGATCTTGGCCCATAAATGTGTCTTTACCTACTCTATTCTTCTGTAACAGTTAGAAGCAGTTCTTAGTAAAAAAAGTTGCATGACTATATTCACCATTGCCCTGAGGAGTTCTTGAAGACAAATTTTATAGCTCATTTTAATCTAAAATAGTGCAACTAATAGACTATAGGTAGACTGACCGAATAAAAGAATGGGATGGATCAATAAGAACACATAAAATTATTTGGTATGCATCAATGGTTTTAAAATTACACATAAACTGGTTAAAAATATATTTACTTATTTTGGGTACATGGTATGATAGAAAATATCATAAATACTTATTACTAGTTATGTGTCCATTTTATTGAATATTACCTATCTACAGTATATTTTATTACCTCTCTGTTAGCAAATCAGCCAAAAGTAATCTGAGAATGTGCTTACTCCAGAAAAATTATTTGACAACAGATGTAATATAAGAAGAGATTGATATAGTGAGGAACACTTTTTTAAATGTTAAGAATTAAAAGGAGCATAGAGAAATTCAAATTAATAGACTGATTCAATATAAAGGACAAAATAACATCAGTCTATGTCAACAAGAGTATCTAATATAAAGCTATTTTCATCTAGGCTGCTTCTAAAATGACAAAATGAAATTTATCATTTGAAAAACCATGACATAAACAATAATTTCATTCTGACTGAGGATATTGTTTTCAAATTGTTTCTGATTAACTAAGGTAGGATCATTTGAACAGACCAAAACAATCAATTCATTTGACAAGAGCTATGAGTCCTATGGAGTATTTGACACTACATTCTGATATTCTCAAAATTATAAAATGATATAACAGTGTTGCAAGGCCTTGAGATGAGTTGTTTCCTTTTTTGCCATTTTTATGTGCCATGTCCTACAAAAACATTAAACAATTTACCAAGAAAAATGGCAATGATATTCTACACTCAGTGACCACCAATGATTTTCAATAATATATATTTTTTTATTTTTTGAGAATTATGACTGAATTGTTATTGCATCAAATTAATTTTGTGTGAGTTTTAATAAGTGGCAGAATATTGGCTGGTGTTTCAGAAGTCTCAGATGTTCTTACTTTCCTTTCCTTCTCTCCATCCTCCCTCCTGCTCTCCACCCCTTCTTTCCTTCCCTCCTCCTTCCTTCCATCACTCATTTCACCAAATACATACTGAATTTATAATGTAGTATTCTGCTGGTAGTTATATAAAAATAGAGAGATAACAAAATCCTGTTTTGGTGAGTTATAATATGGTTAAAATACAATGATACAAAATAAATATAAAATAATAAATAATATTTTATACCTCCTCTCTCTGCCTGCCTCTCTGCCTACTTGTGGTCTCTGTCAAATAAATAAATAATATCTTTAAAAAATACAGCATTCAAAATGGGCATTCCAATTATATCAAGTGATAGAAGTAAATATACAATAAAATAACATAAAATAATATAAAAATATAAAACCATTAAAGTAAGACAAAAGTCGGGGGGGAGGAGTCAAGATGGCGGAGAAGTAGCAGACTGAGACTACTTCAGCTAGCCGGAGATCAGCTATATAGCTTATCTAAAGATTGCAAACACCTGAAAATCCATCGGCAGATTGAAGAGAAGAAGAACAGCAATTCTGGAAACAGAAAAACAGCCACTTTCTGAAAGGTAGGACCGGCGGAGAAGTGAATCCAAAGCGACGGAAGATAGACCCTGGGGGGAGGGGCCGGCTCCCGGCAAGCGGCGGAGCAACCGCGCACAAAATCAGGACTCTTAAAAGTCCGTCCTGCTGAGGGACATCGCTCCAGAGGCTAAACCGGGGCAAAGCCCACGCGGGGTCAGCATGACCTCAGGTCCCGCAGGGTCACAGAAGGATCAGGGGTGTCTGAGTGTCGCAGAGCTTGCGGGTATTGGAACGGGAAAGCCGGCTGCAGAGACAGAGCCGACAGGAAGCTCGCAGCTTGGGGTGACCTTGAACCAGTCGCAGGCTCCGTGAGCTCTGAGCGTGGCTGGAGGTCAGGCAGACAGGAGTAAGTGGGCGCTGTTCTCTGAGGGCACACAGAGGAGTGCAGCCCTGGGCTCTCGGCTCCTCCAGGCCGGAGACCAGGAGGCCACCATTTGTATTCCTGTCCTCCGAAACTCTACGGAAAGCGCTCAGGGAACAAAAGCTCCTGAAAGCAAACCCGAGCGGATTACTAACCCCGGCCCTGGGTAAGGGCAGTGTAATTCTGCCTGGGGCAAAGACACTTGAGAATCACTACAACAGGCCCCTCCCCCAGAAGATCAACAAGAAATCCAGCCGAGACCAAGTTCACCTACCAAGGAGTGCGGTTTCAATACCAAGGAGAGCAGCAGAATTCCAGAGGAGGAGAAAGCCAAGCAAGGAACTCATGGCTTTTTCCCTGTGATTTTTTTTTAGTCTTGCAGTTAATTTAATTTTTTTCTTTTTCATTTTATTTTTTCTCACCTTCGGGTAAAAAATTTTTTTTTAAACTATTACCTTTTTCTATTTTAACGATTTTTTACTAGTTTATCTAATATATATATATATTCTTTTTTTTTGATTTACAAATCTTTTTTTATTTTTTATTTTTTATAAACATATAACATATTTTTATCCCCAGGGGTATAGGTCTGTGAATCGCCAGGTTTACACACTACACAGCACTCACCAAATCACATACCCTCCCCAAGGTCCATAACCCCACCCCCCTTCTTCCAATCCCCCACTCCAGCAACCCTCAGTTTGTTTTGTGAGATTAAGAGTCACTTATGGTTTGTCTCTTTCCCGATCCCATCAGGTTTCATTTATTCTTCTCCTATGCCCTTAAGCCCCCATGTTGCATCACCACTTCCTCATATCAGGGAAATCATATGATAGTTGTCTTTCTCTGCTTGACTTACAAATTAATTTTGAGTGTAGTTTTTTTTTTTTAATTTTTTATTTTTTATAAACATATATTTTTATCCCCAGGGGTACAGGTCTGTGAATCACCAGGTTTACACACTTCACAGCACTCACCAAATCACATACCCTCCCCAATGTCCATAATCCCACCCCCTTCTCCCAAACCCCCTCCCCCCAGCAACCCTCAGTTTGTTTTTTGAGATTAAGAGTCACTTATGGTTTGTCTCCCTCCCAATCCCATCTTGTTTCATTTATTCTTCTTCTACCCACTTAAGCCTCCATGTTGCATCACCACTTCCTCATATCAGGGAGATCATATGATAGTTGTCTTTCGCTGCTTGACTTATTTCGCTAAGCATGATACGCTCTAGTTCCATCCATGTTGTTGCAAATGGCAAGATTTGATTTCTTTTGATGGCTGCATAGTATTCCATTGTGTATATATACCACTTCTTCTGGATCCATTCATCTGTTGATGGACATCTAGGTTCTTTCCATAGTTTGGCTATTGTGGACATTGCTGCTATAAACATTCGGGTGCATGTGCCCCTTTGGATCACTACGTTTGTATCTTTAGGGTAAATACCCAATAGTGCAATTGCTGGGTCTTAGGGCAGTTCCATTTTCAACATTTTGAGGAACCTCCATGCTGTTTTCTAGAGTGGCTGCACCAGCTTGCATTCCCACCAACAGTGTAGGAGGGTTCCCCTTTCTCCACATCCACGCCAGCATCTGTCATTTCCTGACTTGTTGATTTTAGCCATTCTGACTGGTGTGAGGTGATATCTCATTGTGGTTTTGATTTGTATTTCCCTGATGCCGAGTGATATGGAGCACTTTTTCATGTGTCTGTTGGCCATCTGGATGTCTTCTTTGCAGAAATGTCTGTTCATGTCCTCTGCCCATTTCTTGATTGGATTATTTGTTCTTTGGGTGTTGAGTTTGCTAAGTTCTTTATAGATTCTGGACACTAGTCCTTTATCTGATATGTCATTTGCAAATATCTTCTCCCATTCTGTCAGTTGTCTTTTGATTTTGTTAACTGTTTCCTTTGCTGTGCAAAAGCTTTTGATCTTGATGAAATCCCAATAGTTCATTTTTGCCCTTGCTTCCCTTGCCTTTTGCGTTGTTCCTAGGAAGAAGTTGCTGCGGCAGAGGTCGAAGAGGTTGCTGCCCTGTTCTCCTCAAGGATTTTGATGGATTCCTTTCGTACATTGAGGTCCTTCATCCATTTTGAGTCTATTTTTGTGTGTGGTGTAAGGAAATGGTCCAATTTCATTTTTCTGCATGTGGCTGTCCAATTTTACTAGCACCATTTATTGAAGAGGCTGTATTTTTGCCTTGGACATTCTTTCCTGCTTTGTCGAAGATTAGTTGACCATAGAGTTGAGGGTCTATTTCTGGGCTCTCTATTCTGTTCCATTGATCTATGTGTCTTTTTTGTGCCAGTACCATGCTGTCTTGATGATGACAGCTTTGTAATAGAGCTTGAAGTCCGGAATTGTGATGCCACCAACGTTGGCTTTCTTTTTCAATATCCCTTTGGCTATTCGAGGTCTTTTCTGGTTCCATATAAATTTTAGCATTATTTGTTCCATTTCTTTGAAAAAGATGGATGGTACTTTGATAGGAATTGCATTATGTGTAGATTGCTTTAGGTAGCATAGACATTTTCACAATATTTATTCTTCCAATCCAGGAGCATGGAACATTTTTCCATTTCTTTGTGTCTTCCTCAATTTCTTTCATGAGTACTTTATAGTTTTCTGAGTATAGATTCTGTGTCTCTTTGGTTAGGTTTATTCCTAGGTATCTTATGGTTTTGGATGCAATTGTAAATGGGATTGACTCCTTAATTTCTCTTTCTTCTGTCTTGTTGTTGGTGTAGAGAAATGCAGCTGATTTCTGTGCATTGATTTTATATCCTGACACTTTATTGAATTCCTGTATAAGTTCTAGCAGTTTTGGAGTGGAGTCTTTTGGGTTTTCCACATATAGTATCATATCATCTGCGAAGAGTGATAATTTGACTTCTTCTTTGCCGATTTGGATGCCTTTAATTTCCTTTTGTTGTCTGATTGCTGAGGCTAGGACCTCTAGTACTATGTTGAATAGCAGTGGTGATAATGGACATCCCTGCCGTGTTCCTGACCTTAGCGGAAAAGCTTTCAGTTTTTCTCCATTGAGAATGATATTTGCGGTGGGTTTTTCATAGATGGCTTTGATGATATTGAGGTATGTGCCCTCTATCCCTACACTTTGAAGAGTTTTGATCAGGAAGGGATGCTGTATTTTGTCAAATGCTTTTTCAGCATCTATTGAGAGTATCTTGTTCTTTCTTTTATTGATGTGTTGTATCACATTGACTGATTTGCGGATGTTGAACCAACCTTGCAGCCCTGGAATAAATCCCACTTGGTCGTGGTGAATAATCCTTTTAATGTACTGTTGAATCCTATTGGCTAGTATTTTGCTGAGTATTTTCGCATCTGTGTTCATTAAGGATATCGGTCTATAGCTCTCTTTTTTGGTGGGTTACTTGTCTGGTTTTGGGATCAAGGTGATGCTGGCCTCATAAAATGAGTTTGGAAGTTTTTCTTCCATTTCTATTTTTTGGAACAGTTTCAGGAGAATAGGAATTAGTTCTTCTTTAAATGTTTGGTAGAATTCCCCCGGGAAGCCATCTGACCCTGGGCTTTTGTTTGTTTGGAGATTTTTAATGACTGTTTCATCTCCTTACTGGTTATGGGTCTGTTCAGGCTTTCTATTTCTTCCTGGTTCAGTTGTGGTAGTTTATATATTTCTAGGAATGCATCCATTTCTTCCAGATTGTCAAATTTATTGCCGTAGAGTTGCTCATAGTATGTTCTTATAATAGTTTGTATTTCTTTGGTGTTAGTTGTGATCTCTCCTCTTTCATTCATGATTTTATTTATTTGGGTCCTTTCTCTTTTCTTTTTGATAAGTCGGGCCAGGGGTTTATCAATTTTATTAATTCTTTCAAGAACCAGCTCCTAGTTTCGTTGATTTGTTCTATTGTTTTTTTGGTTTCTATTTCATTGATTTCTGCTCTGATCGTTATGATTTCTCTTCTCCTGCTGGGCTTAGGGTTTCTTTCTTGTTCTTTCTCCAGCTCCGTTAGGTGTAGGGTTAGGTTGTGTACCTGAGACCTTTCTTGTTTCTTGAGAAAGGCTTGTACCGCTATGTATTTTCCTCTCAGGACTGCCTTTGTTGTGTCCCACAGAATTTGAACCGTTGTATTTTTATTATCATTTGTTTCCATGAGTGCCAATTCTTATATCAGATCAATTAGATTTTAAGCCAAAGACTATAATAAGAGATAAGGAAGGACACTATATCATACTCAAAGGATTTGTCCAACAAGAAGATCTAACAATTTTAAATATCTATGCCCCCAATGTGGGAGCAGCCAACTATATAAACCAATTAATAACAAAATCAAAGAAACACATCAACAATAATACAATAATAGTAGGGGACTTTAACACTCCCCTCACTGAAATGGACAGGTCTTCCAAGCAAAAGATCAGCAAGGAAATAAAGGCCTTAAAGGACACACTGGACCAGATGGACATCACAGATATATTCAGAATATTTCATCCCAAAGCAACAGAATACACATTCTTCTCTAGTGCACATGGAACATTCTCCAGAATAGATCACATCCTCGGTCCTAAATCAGGACTCAACCGGTATCAAAAGATTGGGATCATTCCCTGCATATTTTCAGACCACAATGCTCTAAAGCTAGAACTCAACCACAAAAGGAAGTTTGGAAAAAACCCAAATACATGGAGACTAAACAGCATCCTTCTAAAGAATGAATGGGTCAACAGGGAAATTAAAGAAGAATTGAAAAAAATCATGGAAACATATGATAATGAAAATACAACGGTTCAAATTCTGTGGGACACAACAAAGGCAGTCCTGAGAGGAAAATACATAGCGGTACAAGCCTTTCTCAAGAAACAAGAAAGGTCTCAGGTACACAACCTAACCCTACACCTAAAGGAGCTGGAGAAAGAACAAGAAAGAAACCCTAAGCCCAGCAGGAGAAGAGAAATCATAAAGATCAGAGCAGAAATCAATGAAATAGAAACCAAAAAAACAATAGAACAAATCAATGAAACTAGGAGCTGATTCTTGAAAGAATTAATAAAATTGATAAACCCCTGGCCCGACTTATCAAAAAGAAAAGAGAAAGGACCCAAATAAATAAAATCATGAATGAAAGAGGAGAGATCACAACTAACACCAAAGAAATACAAACTATTATAAGAACATACTATGAGCAACTCTACGGCAATAAATTTGACAATCTGGAAGAAATGGATGCATTCCTAGAAACATATAAACTACCACAACTGAACCAGGAAGAAATAGAAAGCCTGAACAGACCCATAACCAGTAAGGAGATGAAACAGTCATTAAAAATCTCCAAACAAACAAAAGCCCAGGGCCAGACGGCTTCCCGGGGGAATTCTACCAAACATTTAAAGAAGAACTAATTCCTATTCTCCTGAAACTGTTCCAAAAAATAGAAATGGAAGAAAAACTTCCAAACTCATTTTATGAGGCCAGCATCACCTTGATCCCAAAACCAGACAAGGATCCCACCAAAAAAGAGAGCTATAGACAGATATCCTTAATGAACACAGATGCGAAAATACTCAACAAAATACTAGCCAATAGGATTCAACAGTACATTAAAAGGATTATTCACCACGACCAAGTGGGATTTATTCTAGGGCTGCAAGGTTGGTTCAACATCCGCAAATCAGTCAATGTGATACAACACATCAATAAAAGAAAGAACAAGAACCATATGATACTCTCAATAGATGCTGAAAAAGCATTTGACAAAGTACAGCATCCCTTCCTGATCAAAACTCTTCAAAGTGTAGGGATAGAGGGCACATACCTCAATATCATCAAAGCCATCTATGAAAAACCCACCACAAATATCATTCTCAATGGAGAAAAACTGAAAGCTTTTCCGCTAAGGTCAGGAACACGGCAGGGATGTCCATTATCACCACTGCTATTCAACATAGTACTAGAGGTCCTAGCCTCAGCAATCAGACAACAAAAGGAAATTAAAGGCATCCAAATCGGCAAAGAAGAAGTCAAATTATCACTCTTTGCAGATGATATGATACTATATGTGGAAAACCCAAAAGACTCCACTCCAAAACTGCTAGAACTTGTACAGGAATTCAGTAAAGTGTCAGGATATAAAATCAATGCACAGAAATCAGTTGCATTTCTCTACACCAACAGCAAGACAGAAGAAAGAGGAATTAAGGAGTCAATCCCATTTACAATTGCATCCAAAACCATAAGATACCTAGGAATAAACCTAACCAAAGAGACACAGAATCTATTCTCAGAAAACTATAAAGTACTCATGAAAGAAATGGAGGAAGACACAAAGAAATTGAACAATGTTCCATGCTACTGGATTGGAAGAATAATTACTGTGAAAATGTCTATGCTACCTAAAGCAATCTACACATTTAATGCAATTCCTATCAAAGTACCATCCATCTTTTTCAAAGAAATGGAACAAATAATTCTAAAATTTATATGGAACCAGAAAAGACCTCGAATAGCCAAAGGGATATTGAAAAAGAAAGCCAACGTTGGTGGCATCACAATTCCGGACTTCAAGCTCTATTACAAAGCTGTCATCATCAAGACAGCATGGTACTGGCACAAAAAAGACACATAGATCAATGGAACAGAATAGAGAGCCCAGAAATAGACCCTCAACTCTATGGTCAACTAATCTTCGACAAAGCAGGAAAGAATGTCCAAGGCAAAAATACAGCCTCTTCAATAAATGGTGCTAGTAAAATTGGACAGCCACATGCAGAAAAATGAAATTGGACCATTTCCTTACACCACACACAAAAATAGACTCAAAATGGATGAAGGACCTCAATGTACGAAAGGAATCCATCAAAATCCTTGAGGAGAACAGGGCAGCAACCTCTTCGACCTCTGCCGCAGCAACTTCTTCCTAGGAACAACGCAAAAGGCAAGGGAAGCAAGGGCAAAAATGAACTATTGGGATTTCATCAAGATCAAAAGCTTTTGCACAGCAAAGGAAACAGTTAACAAAATCAAAAGACAACTGACAGAATGGGAGAAGATATTTGCAAATGACATATCAGATAAAGGACTAGTGTCCAGAATCTATAAAGAACTTAGCAAACTCAACACCCAAAGAACAAATAATCCAATCAAGAAATGGGCAGAGGACATGAACAGACATTTCTGCAAAGAAGACATCCAGATGGCCAACAGACACATGAAAAAGTGCTCCATATCACTCGGCATCAGGGAAATACAAATCAAAACCACAATGAGATATCACCTCACACCAGTCAGAATGGCTAAAATCAACAAGTCAGGAAATGACAGATGCTGGCGTGGATGTGGAGAAAGGGGAACCCTCCTACACTGTTGGTGGGAATGCAAGCTGGTGCAGCCACTCTAGAAAACAGCATGGAGGTTCCTCAAAATGTTGAAAATGGAACTGCCCTAAGACCCAGCAATTGCACTATTGGGTATTTACCCTAAGATACAAACGTAGTGATCCAAAGGGGCACGTGCACCCGAATGTTTATAGCAGCAATGTCCACAATAGCTAAACTATGGAAAGAACCTAGATGTCCATCAGCAGATGAATGGACCAAGAAGATGTGGTATATGTACACAATGGAATACTATGCAGCCATCAAAAGAAATCAAATCTTGCCATTTGTGACAACATGGATGGAACTAGAGCGTATCATGCTTAGCGAAATAAGTCAAGCAGAGAAAGACAACTATCATATGATCTCCCTGATATGAGGAAGTGGTGATGCAACATGGGGGCTTAAGTGGGTAGGAGAAGAATCAATGAAACAAGATGGGATTGGGAGGGAGACAAACCATAAGTGACTCTTAATCCCACAAAATAAACTGAGGGTTGCTGGGGGGAGGGGGTTTGGGAGAAGGGGGTGGGATTATGGACATTGGGGAGGGTATGTGCTTTGGTGAGTGCTGTGAAGTGTGTAAACCTGGTGATTCACAGACCTGTACCCCTGGGGATAAAAATATATGTTTATAAAAAATAAAAAATTAAAAAAAAAATAAGACAAACGTCATATGGGTAGTTACATGACACAAGATAAACATGTGTATATTATTATTTTTTATAAAATAATAATTTTTAAGGTATCAAGGCCGAGAGGCAGACAGAGAGAGAGAGAGAGGAGGAAACAGGCTCACTGCTGAGCAGAGAGCCCGATGTGGGTTTTGGTCCCAGGACCTTGGCCTGAGCTGAAGGTAGAGGCTTTAACCCACTGAACCACCCAGACATCCCTAAAATCTTTAAGTTATTATGAAATTTTGTCAATGGAGAGATCAACATAGAATTAAATAGCCAGGAAAAACTTCATGGAAGATGCAAGAATAGTAAAGGCTCTTGAAAAATGGCAGGGATTCTATATGAAAAGAGAACAAGGTATATTAGACAAAAAACACTGTAGGCATACAAAATCTTAAGGTGAAGTAATACTGGTGATTGATCATGAGGGCTTTACTAAAATTCCTTCATTAGATCACAACAATAATTCCAGTATGAACTGACAGTAGAATTTCTGTAGGGATAGGGCGCCTGGGTGGCTCAGTGGGTTAAGCCGCTGCCTTCGGCTCAGGTCATGATCTCAGGGTCCTGGGATCAAGTCCCACATCAGGCTCCCTCTCTGTCTGCTTAGCAGGGAGCCTGCTTCCTCCTCTCTCTCTCTGCCTACTTGTGATCTCTCTCTGTCGAATAAATAAATAAAATCTTAAAAAAAAAAATTTCTGTAGGGATAAAAAGTGAGATTACTCATGATGAAGTAAGTTCATGAGATAAAGGCAACAGGTGTAAAGAATTCTGGCATATAGGAGAGGCAAAAGTGACTAGTAGAAGTTTTCTTATCTTTTTTAAGGAAGTAAAATCAATTAAGTTTTGAAGAGAAAGGAGACCATCTTTAACTTGAAAATAAGAGATAAAAAGAGTATAAAGTAAATAGATCAAGGTGTGTGTGTGTGTGTGTGTTTTAATTTTTCTTGTATATATTTTAAAATAACTCCATAACATGTAGAGTTTAAGACAGCATTCAAGGGGCACCTGGGTGGCTCAGTGGGTTAAAGTCTCTGCCTTTGGCTCAGGTCATGGTCTCGGGGTCCTGGGATCCAGGCCCACAGAGGGCTCTCTGCTCAGTGGGGAACCTGCTTCCTCTTCTCTCTGCCTGCCTCTTTGCCTGCTTGTGGTCTTTGTCTGTCAAATAAATAAATAATATCTTTAAAAAAAAAAAAAAGACAGCATTCAAAATGGGCATTCCAAAGAAGAAATTAAAGAAAGATTAATCCAGTATATATACCTTCCTAGTATAAGGAAGATGTTTTCCTATTTAATGACATTTTAAAGTTTAATTACATCTAAGACTGTGATATTGGGTTCCCTAACTTGGCTTTTCATGTTTTGATTTGCTCCGAATCTATTTACTCCGTATAGCCCACTCCTAAAGTGTCTATTACTTAAATTAATCTGTTATCTGATCTCTAAAATATGTTTAATTGGAATTTAAGTCTCTAGTGTGCCACTGCTTTGGTATTACTGCTTGCAGTTCAATTAAGTCCATTGGTCAATTACGTTCAACTCCAAATGGGAAAAAAAAAAAAAAGTGGGGGGTTTCTTGGGTGGCTTAGTAGGTTAAGCATCTGCCTTTGGCTCAGGTCATGATCCCGGGGTCCAGGGACCTACTGAGCCCTGCATACGACTTCTTGTTCATTGGGGATCCTGCTTCTCCCTGTCCCTCTGCTGCTCCCTCTGCGTTTGTGCTCTCTCTCTTTCTCTCTGTCTGTCAAATAAATAAATAAAATCTTTAAAAACATGAAAATAAATTATCTTGCTATGTCAGGTCAGAAACCAATTTCTAATGTATAGAATTCACAATTCACACTACAATGGTAGTGATCAAGGCAAATTTCCAAAAGCTGAGAAGAGAATCCCATTTGTCAGGAAATTGATATTCTTCTTAGAAAGCTGAAGAATCTAAAACCATGGGCATGCGTATGATCATGAGGCATAATTATATATTTCTATAATTATCCTCTATTTAAATATTAATTTGTAAAATTCCAATATAGTTGCTTTTTTGATCTATTGACAACATATGCTTATAAATGGGGTACATATCCCAAAATATATCTTCTCAGATTATCAAAGTGATTTCAGATTACTACTTATAGTAGATAAAATTGTGACAAAGAAATCTGTCTTTAACAGATTTGAATAGCATTATCCCAAGATTGAGATTCCTTTTCTAACCCATTTCTGTGTAATTTGCTTAATCATATATTATGCATCATTCTGTCCTATAGGGCCTAATAATTTTGAAGGAGATCCTCCAAATAAATTTAAATTCAATAGTAAAATTAATTCATTGTACCCCTTATTGCTTGTCCAAAAATGTTTTGTTGATGTTCATTAAAATATCTTACTAAATATGAATGAATTGAATACTTCCCTTTGTATAAAAGATAGATTTCTTAAGCATTCATTTATTCTGTTTCTTAAACATCTGATTTATCAACAATTTAACACTTAACATCAATAAACATAATAACGTATTTGGTAAATAATATGTTGTTACTTTCTTTTGCTGATAGTTTGTCCTGCTTTCACTATATGTTCAGCAAATTTAGTTGGTTTTTAGTATACTGAATGGCTTTTTGGTTTGTTTGGGTTTTTTTTAGTATGTATATCTATAAACATAAAAGCATTTTATGTACTATAAATGTTTCATAAACTTTGCTATTTTTCATACACCTGAAGCTACACATGACATCCACTTAGTAAAATATTTGATGCTAACTTCAGAAGACATAGTGGTCTCTTTTCGCAAATTTTCTCTTAACTTCCTTTAATAAAGTCATACCAGTATCTCTTATGAAAAAATACAAAAAGTATTCTGTACTATATTTTTGACATCCAAATACTTTCCATTACCTGAAAAATTAATTTTTTAATTTAATTTCAAGCAGTATATACTGTATATACAGTATATGCAGTAACTTACAGTACAAACATACACTAGCAGTAACTAAGATTTTTTTTTAACAAATTTAAACTCTTTTAATCATATTGTATTCTGTGCATCCTTATTAGGAAGGTACTTAATAAAAATAATTAATAATATCATATTCTGTCTATTATTTACAAGTTAAAACCTAATCAGAAGTTGGAGTGTTAATTTTCTAAACAACAGAAAAATATTTTTTTCTCTGAAATGAATACTCTAGTGTCTTAAGTTTTTTGACACTGAAATACAAGGCTTAGTCCCACTGCTACTCTGAGGCCCCATCCCCTATTAGAAAACTGGTAGCCAAGCAGATATTTATCCCAATACAATTAGATTATTTTGAAGAAATTGTCACAAGAAAAATTAATTTTAAAACTGCTTTTTAGGGGCACCTGGGTGGCTCAGTGGGTTAAAGTCTCTGCTTTTGGCTCAGGTCATGATCCCAGAGTCCTGGGATTATGGGATTGAGCCCTGCATCGGGCTCTCTGCTCAACAGGGAGCCTGCTTCAGTTTTTCTCTCTTTCTGCCTGCCTCTCTGCCTACTTGTGATCTCTGTCTGTCAAATAAATAAATAATTTTTTTTAAACCTGCTTTTTAAAAACCTCCAAATAAAATCTCACTCCATGCCTGATCCTCTTTTATGGACTGAATTTTATGTGCCTCTCCACCACTTGTATATGGATGCCCCAATTTCCTGTATGGACATATTAGAAGATGAGGCCTTTAAGGAACTAATTAAGGTTAAATAAAATATTTAAGTGTGATTCCTCTTTCTCTCTCTCCACAGGCATGCACTGGGAAGAAGCTACGTGAAGACATAGCAAGAAGCTAGTCATTTACAAGTGTAGAAGAAAGCACCAGAAATCAGATCAGTAAACCTTGATCTTGAACTTCTAGCTTCCAAAACTCTGAGAAAATAAATTCATGTCATTTCAACCACCCAGTCTAGAGTAATTTGTTATGGCAGCCTGAGCTGCCTAATATACCCATCCTCTATTGGAGACTACCCTGTTTGAGAATCCCTGTTATATGAAAAAACTTCCATCTGTTCTTTAGGGCATTCTTAAATGCAAGTCAAGATTCAAGAGCCATGTGAGGAGATCCTCTGAAATAACAGATACCAAAGAAAACTATACAAGTAATGTTACAGAAAGAAAGCAATGTAGGGGATGAAACAAAAATGTAACATTAAAATTAAACAATAATTGCTATCTTCAGAGAGAGGAAAAAAAATGAGATGCAAATGGTACAATAAGAAAAAGTAAAAAAATAAAAATAAAAACAAGAGAAATGCACTTGGAACTTAAAAACATAATAAAATTGATTTAAAAATTAAAAGACTGAAAGGCAAAAATTCAGGTAACACCTAAGGTAAAACAAGAAGACAAACATCTGAAAAGTAGAAAAAAATCTATAAGAATGTTTGAGAATGATCATCTGACTAATAGGCAAAAGAAGTATAAGAACGAGAAGGAAGGGGCACCTGGGTGGCTCAGTGGGTTAAAGCCTCTGCCTTCAGCTCAGGTCATAATCTCAGGGTCCTGGGATGGAGCCCCGCATCAGCCTCTCCGCTCAGCGGGGAGCCTGCTTCCTCCTTCCTCCTCTCTCTCTGCATGCCTCTCTGCCTACTTGTGATCTCTGTCTGTCAAATAAATAAATAAAATCTTAAAAAAAAAAAAAAAAGAACGAGAAGGAAGGGAAAGGGAGGTGGAGGAGGGAGGAGGAGGAAACCTACAAAAACTGGAAAGGAGAAAATTATAGAAGGAGTAATACAAGAAAATTTCCAAAATAAAAAAGAGTAGTTTTTATATAACAATGACAAATTTGTTTGCACCATACTGAACAGTTAATTAAAAATAACCCATAGCTTCATGAAATTTTCTACACCCTTTGAGCAATGTGCCAAGTATAAGCAGAGAGAGACAGAGAGAGAGAGAGAGCTCTTACACAAATTTATCAAGCATCAAAATCCCATTAACTGTCATACAACTAAGACAACTGAGACAATGAACGCATTCCCTCATTCTTTTGATGAAAAATGATTTCCAAAATAGCATTCTAATTCCAACCACAATGTCATTCGAGAAACTAGGAAAAATTAAACTTGTGAAGCACTTTCCTTTAAAATATTTACCTTTTATATGTTTTCCTGGGAAACAACTGGAAGATATGGTTTTTGATCAAAATAAAAGAGTAAACTAAGAAAAAGAAAGATAGGGAATTCAGGAGACAGATCAAACACAGAGGAGAAACAGACGTATTTCCTCTTCTTGACAGTGACAGAAAATGCTAAAATGCCAGGTCTATGTCAGGTGTGGTAGTCTACACTTGAGTGAAGTATAAGTTCCAGGAGAGTTATATATAATGGTGCGCTGGTGAATATTTGCAAACCAACATTCAAGAAAAATAAGTAAATAAAAGTTCCATTTTTGTAACATTTGCTAATTTTTGTGGTATAAATATTTTGGTAGACTGAAAATGTGACATCACTGACCACTGATTTGGGAGAAAGGCACACAATTAGTTCTCAAGTACTGGTTTAAAACAGCTTCAGCATACCACTTGCACTCAAAGAAAAAATAATGCTGAACAAATTAATTATCTTATTTACTTGACAGTTAAATAAAGTGTTTTCTGTTCCATCAGAGTATTTGAAAATGAATTAATTATGGACATATAGAAAACTACACAAAAAAGAAAATAAGGCAATTAATAACACCAGGAAGGCCAACAACTAAATTAACAACCCAGGGGAGGAAATGCAATATAATTATTGATTTAAACAAAAACTGAAATGACTCTGTAAGTAGGAACACAAAAAGAAGGTGAAGGAGGGAGAATGTAAAAATTTTAAATCTATATCTTTTTAGTGGGAAATCAATGGATAATCTCTAAAACAAAAAGTAAGGCAGATATTTAAAAGCACAAAAAACACATTATAAGAAACAGCTCAAATAATTAAAAATAGTTTACTCTAGGGAATTAAAAAGAAGGACAAGAAATATTTCCCTCTTCTAAATTTGGTGGTACCATTTGCTTGAGATTTTAATATACATGTATATAAGATAAAATTAAAATTAAATTTAAATTGAATAAACAATGCATTATATCCTATTTTAGAAATAAGATAGTGTTCTGTTTTAAGTAATGTTCTTTTTTTTACCATATGTCTTCATTTTTATGTAGAATCTACAAACAAAACAAACAAATAAAAAACCCACAAACACAAAATGACCCATGAATAAGAGAACATTGACACGATACATTAACATTGCACAAATATCCACTCAACCGATAGCTCTCTTATGTAGAGAACAGACATTTCAATAAGGATCATACATTTTCATGCCCCCTTTAGTCTTCTTTCCTCTCCATCTCTCACGTGCATCAAACTTCCACAGAGAAAAAGCAAACACATAAATAAATAATCAAGCTATCTCACATTGAAGCAGTGGAGAGATATTTTAACTGATTCTTTCACTTTGAAATATTGCATTCTTTTTGAAGATTTGTTTGAGAGAGGCAGGTGGGGGAGGGGTGGAGGGAAAGAATCCCAAACAAACTCCCTGCTGAGTGCAGAGGCTGACTTGGAGCTCCATCTCACCACCCATGAGATCATGACCTGAGCCAAAACCAAGAGTTGGGTGCTTGACTCACTGAGCCCCCCAGGTGCCCTTACAGTTTTTTTTTTTTTTTTCTGTTGGATTTCTTTTTCTTTTCTTTTTTTTTTAATTTTTTATTTTTTATAAACATATATTTTTATCCCCAGGGGTACAGGTCTGTGAATCACCAGGTTTACACACTTCACAGCACTCACCAAAGCACATACCCTCCCCAATGTCCATAATCCCACCCCCTTCTCCCAAACCCCCTCCCCCCAGCAACCCTCAGTTTGTTTTTTGAGATTAAGAGTCACTTATGGTTTGTCTCCCTCCCAATCCCATCTTGTTTCATTTATTCTTCTTCTACCCACTTAAGCCTCCATGTTGCATCACCACTTCCTCATATCAGGGAGATCATATGATAGTTGTCTTTCTCTGCTTGACTTATTTCGCTAAGCATAATACGCTCTAGTTCCATCCATGTTGTTGCAAATGGCAAGATTTGATTTCTTTTGATGGCTGCATAGTATTCCATTGTGTATATATACCACATCTTCTGGATCCATTCATCTGTTGATGGACATCTAGGTTCTTTCCATAGTTTGGCTATTGTGGACATTGCTGCTATAAACATTCGGGTGCATGTGCCCCTTTGGATCACTACATTTGTATCTTTAGGGTAAATACCCAATAGTGCAATTGCTGGGTTTAAAATATGGGTCAAGAATGTATACAGAGGGCCATATTCCTTAATACTAGTGAGTGATATTGCCTAAAATTTTTCCAATATGGTAATAATACCATGCCAAATTTGCTGCCCTTTCATAACACGTGGCACTGCCCATTCCAGATGTTACTGATCTAGAACTGGGAAAACAGACTCCAGATGAGTGACCATTGCTTATTTTGTCTTATGGTGTCTGTTCTTACCCTTTTTCCTTTTAATGGGTAAGCGGAATACATCTAGATTTCTAACTATTTTTTTCCCTGTTTTTTTTTTTTTTTAAAGATTTTATTTATATATTTGACAGGCAGAGAGAGAGAGCACAAGCAGAAGGACCAGAGAGAGAAAGGGAGAAGCAGGCTCACCAAGCAGGGATCCTGGCCCCAGGACCCTGGGATCATGTCCTGAGCGAAAATCAGAGGACTGAGCCATCCAGGTGACCCTCTAGCTATTTTCTACTTTGTTTTTTAAGAAGGAAATTTATCAATTGTCTCACAATATCATTCTTCATCCGGGCTCTTTGGCAGATTATCTACTATAATTCATCCCACTGTGAGCATTTAGAATTTAGTTTTTACTAATTTCCTGAGATAATTCATCATTTTTTTCTATTTCTTTGTGCATTTCAACCAGTTGTGGAAGATAGTTTTAGGAACAAAGGGACTATTATTCTATTATAATTTCTGTTGGCTTTACATTAGTCCATAATGAGTAAGAAAAACTAACAAATTAAAAAAGAGAAATGAAAAAGTATTAAAATAAAAATCTCTTGCTTTGTACAAGGCATGTATTATAATAATGTGAATTACTTTGTGACCAAAATAGGGCCATATTTTAGTACCCTAGCCTACAGTAGATGTGAAATTCTGGCTTATGTTTTGATATGGTAACAAATCCCTTTCCAGAAAACCTATAACAATAAAGCAAAATCACTTGATAGTCTTTCTTTCCTATAATTTTACCTGTGTACAACTTTATTGCCCTTTTTAATATTGACAATATGTCATTATATTATGCTATACTTATACTCATTTTATTCCATTATTCTTGGTATTTTATGTATTTTCACTTATTTATAAGTAAATTGTATTTGTCTTTTTTTAAAAAGTCAGTTTTAGGGACATATTTCATTAGCATGTTCATCTAATTTCCCATATTACTCATGTTATTTTGTTTCTAATATGTAAGTTAAGCATTTGATATGACATTTTATATTTTAAAGTTTCATGGAAAAAATCTTTTACATAAATTGTCAAATATTTAGCAGAATTCATCTTCTTTAAAAAATAATGATAGGACAGAAGCCAAGTTTATTTGTTCATTTATTCAACAAATATTACTCAAGTACCTTCTCTATGCCAATACCCTCCCAGAAATTTGCAATAGAGTAGTGAACAAAATATGTGAAGGTCTTATTCTCATTAAGATCACAGTTAACACTGTATTGATAAAACCTATGTATACTATCTGAAGTGTATTAATGCACCCTAAATTCTTTTTTTTCCCATTTATCCCAGTTTAAAAAAAGAAAAAGTTGATTTGCAATTCTGTGATGTCTCACTAATTAAAGCTTTGTTTATAGCTTAATCTTAAGAATTACTTAACCTGGGGGAGCCTGGGTGGCTCAGTGGGTTAAAGCCTCTGCCTTTGGCTCGGGTCATGGTCCCAGGGCCCTGGGATGGAGCCCCGCATCGAGACCCGCATCAAGATCTCTGCTTGGCGGAGAGCCTGCTTCCCCCTCTCTCTGTCTCTGCCTGCCTCTCTGCCTACTTGTGAGCTCTGTCAAATAAGTAAATAAAATCTTAAAAAAAAAAGAATTACTTAACCTGTCTAATATTAATTATTATTATTATTTGAGGTAATATAATTCAGGTATATATACTTTTCAGTGTGTGAAAATTAGCATTGGTGTTAGGGTTCTACTTAACTCAGAAGGTATTTATTACATATTTTGCTTCATTTGATGAATCCCAGTTGTGTCCATGTTCCATAAGAAACTCTTCCTTGTGGACCCAAAGTGCTGCTTCATATTATATATAACATGAATAAGTCACAATGACCTCGTAGCCACCATAACACAAAAAGGTGCTACATCTGATGTCAGAAATACAGTTCTGGGGTTCCAGTTAGTGCTCCAACACTTGACTTCAGCTGGTGTCAGGATCTCAGGGTCACGAGATTAGACTCCACGTGAGCCTCTGCACTCCGGAGTCCACTTGAGATTTTCTCTTCCCCCCAGTGTTGCCCTTCCCCCCACTCTTCTTTTCTCTCTCTCAAAATGAATAAATAAAATCTTTAAAAAAGTGGGGGGAAAGAAATATAACTCTACTGACCTTGTTCATTGACTCAGCCTGAAATACTTGTCACTCTGAGTCTCATTGTTATCACAGATTAGAATTTATGGAATGAGATGTCTAGCTAGAAAATCTCTAAGTAATCACAATTGACTTTAAAAGTCTAAGATTATATATTACATGTAGACATGGATAGGTAGGAACATATATATACAAAAGAAATAACTGGGGTGCCCGGCTGGGTCAGTTAGAAGAGTATGTGACTCTGAATGATGGTGTCATGAATTCGAGCCTCACATGGGATGTAGAACTACCTGAACAAATAAAACTTAAAAAGATAAAAGAAATGACTAAAACAGTAGAAGCATAATCCAAAATACCAGTGTCAGGATGCCTGGGGGACTCAGTGGGTTAAAACCTCTGCCTTCTGCTCAGGTCATAATCTCAGGGTCCTGGGATAGAGCTCTGCATTAGGCTCCCTGCTCAGTGGGAAGTCTGCTTCCTCTTCTCTCTCTGCCTGCCTCTCTCCCCACTTGTGATCTCTCTCTCTGTCAAACAAATACAGAAAATCTTTTAAAAATAAAATAAAATACCAGTGTCTCTTCAAAGATTTTAATTAAAGTATCGAAAGTTATAATTGTCAGATAGAATTAAACTTCTCCATATCTTGGAAGCAATGTATGTTGTGGATAAAGAGAAAATCTCTGGAATTAGATGTTTATTTATTAGCACAATCAGGGTGATACCAATAATTAGATCATAAGATTGCTATATTGCTTAAATGAGTTAAAATATGCAGAAGGTATTGTACTATGCCTGGCACACAATAAGCATCAATAAATACTATCTCACAGTATTATTGCCACCAACATTATTGTTAAATAAAGGCTTCAGAAAGTCCTTGTGAAATTGTACATTTTTTAGAGGTTTAATGTATTCTCTCAAATGCCAGAGATTACAACTCAGTTAACCATGACATAGAATCTCTCTTCCTATCTACAAAAATGTTGTTTACTTATTTACAGCAACTGAAATAGAAATGTGTGGTAGCTTTGCCCTGTGGAATGTGGTTTTTCTAAGTAATAAGTTCGCTTTTTAATATAATTGTTCCTATCTTTTTCTTCATATTTTAAAAGTATTTGCAACTTAAAAAGTCACATAAAATATATAAATATATGCAGATACACATATCAAAAACCTGAATGATTCAAGGTATTTAAGATGTGTGCACTTTTCTATATGCTTATTATACTTCAATAAAACTTTTGCTGAAAAATAGTTCTTTCCTTGGTAAAATGCAATATAAACTCAACATGAATAGAAATTGTAAAGCTATGATGGAGAGCAGGTATATTGTGGTAAGAGGTAGAGAAGATTATTTCTTTCATATAACAAAAAAAATTGAGTTTTGTTCACGTTAATTCTCAAGTGAAAAATGTCAATGGCAATGAAATTTGCATGTCATTACCTTAGCCTTCAAATAGTAAAATCTCTGGAGAATTAAATATTTAAGTGCCTTCTTTCAGGTCTACATTCTATTTGGCAGTCTCAGAGGGCTATTCCCTTTTCTTAAGTTTATGTTCCTCATTTTTGTGGTAAAGAATCATGTGAAAATGTTCATAAGGAAAAATAGAACAGATATAGATCTAACATGTGATGGAAATATGAATACAGTTAGCCCTGGTTCTGAGTCATTTGCTACATGCCCTAAAAACGCTTTTCTCATGAAAAAGTTGAATGTGAATTTTTAACCATACAGATTCATATATTTATCCAATTGTGTTGGAAGAAAATGTCCTGTTAATGTAGTTTATATATATAAAAAATAAATAAATATATTATATGTAATGTAGGTTTATATGTTCCTAACAAATAATAGAACATAAAACAAAATATATATCCATATATTACTTTATATAATATTTAATTATTTAATGGCCATATTCAAATCAGAAACATACATGCAACTTATATCCCTCTATAATAATTTATGTCTGAAAGAAGGAAATCATTATATATGTCTTGAATATTAAGGTTTTATTACATAAAACTGGTCAAAATTTAAGAGGATAATGTTCTATAGTACTTTTTGCATCATTCTATGAAATGATATAAAATCATGTAGCCAGCTCACAAAAATGATGAGAGAAATAGAAATTTTCTTATTATAATATATGTATTATTTCATTAGTACTACACCACAGATGTTTTATTTATTAACTTTTTTAATAGAATAGAAACTATAGGTGCTTTTATTTTTATAGGTGCTTTTGATAAAGATATACATTCAAATAAAGTTATTCAAATTAGAGTAACATATTGGTTGATTCTTCTTGTTTTGCTATAATATTTATCAATTCAAATCATATCATTCTATCTTTTCCTAAACAATACATCTTTCTAAAGTTAATTTTTCTTAGACAATTCAACAAGTAGTGTAATAGTTAGGTACACAGTTTCATAGGGAAGCTGGATGCAATTTACATCTGTATGATATTTGTATATACATAAAATCATTAATATTAAAATGGTTATTTACAGCAATGCTGGCATGAGCATGCCTATTAGAGAAGAAGTGAGTTTATATGGTGAAGCTATTGTGAAAAGTATTACTGTGTAGAGGTTGTAGAAACTTACTTTTCTGGAAAATTCTTTTTCTAGTATGGTAACCAAAAAGTGCACAGTATTGTGTTCAAGTGAAGTTAGATTTTTATCCTTCAAGGACCATGCACTAGCAATTTGACTTTGATAAAGTAGTCATTGTTCTCAATATCCATTTTGCCACTGACTACCCATGGGCCTTTATGTTTAGAAGCTCAGTTTCTTCAACAAAAAATAGTAATAAAATGTGCAACTTTTAATATTGTAGAGATTGTGAATTGAAATAAAATATTTAGCTCACTACAATATATTTACCAAATATCACAAATCTTATTATTAATATTGAAGTTATCTAAGGGTGCATATGATGAATAGTATATAAACAGAATCCATTAATATATCTGTCAGACAGTGAAATGCAGAAAAACATATACAGTTCCAATCTTATGTGTTCATGTAGTTAACCATATGTTAGGAAAAGCAGGCAGCAAATATGTAAAGGAACCAATAATTATAAAACTTAGAACAAATTTTGAGTTCTGTGAATGTAACAAACAAGGCACCCTGATGGACATAAATTAGTCAGAGTTGGCAATATCCTTAGATCAGATCATCAAGACTTCTCTAAGGTGTTAACATTTCAATGGATATATAGAGAGAGGACCACTCATGCAAAAAAAAAAAAAAAAAAAAAAAAAAAAGGAAGAAAAAAGACAACATGTTGGCAAAAATATGGAGAAATTGGAACCCTTGTGCACTATTGGAAGGGAAGTAAAATAGTGTAACCATTATAGAAAATAGTATAGTGATCCCTCAAAAAGTTAAAATTAGAATTGTCATGTGGTCTAGCAATTGCACTTCTAGGTATCTAAAAGAATATCCAAAAGAATTAAAAGAGGTTCTGCAAGAGATGTTTGTATACCATGTTCATGGCAGCACTACTCAGGAAATGCCAAAAAAATGGAATCAACCCAAATGACCATGGATGATGAATGGATAAACAAACTACAATATATACATACAATGAAATATCATTCAGCCTTTTAAAAAGAAGGAAATTCTGGCACATGCTACAACATGGATGAACTTGGAAAGCATCACACTAAGTGCAATAAGCCAATCACAAAACAATGAAAACTATATGACTCATCTAGAGTAGTCAAATTCACAGAAACAGAAAATAGGATGGTGATTGCCAGTACTGGAGGGAGAGGGAAATGAGAACTTGTTCTTTAATGGTACAGAATTTCAATTTCACAAGATGAAAAACGTCTGGAGATTTGTTTTGCAACATGGTGGATATACTTATTACTACTGAATTGTACAATTAACAATGGCTCAGATGCTAAATTTTATGTGTATTTTCCTATAGTTTTAAGAGAAAGCATCATGATGCTCATGTTTAAAACAAATAGAATAGCATTAGTCAATATCAAGAAGGGTGGGATATAAACAAAACAACTTGGTACATTCTAAGAAAAAAATCCAAAAGTTCATGGACCCTCAATTGTTAAAGATTGTCCAAAGTTTTGTGAACCATTATTAATATCACAAAATGAGTTTTAATATCACACAATGTAAAATAACAATGCATTGAAGTGTTCCAGATCAATTAACAACTTGGAAAGATGGCATTTATATCTTACTGGGACCCTGACCCATTCACAAACTGTGACAGATCTTTAAAGGTGGTCTCTTTTTACTGAATGTCCCAATACTAAATATCAAGTGTAGCACTGAAGAACATGTCATGAGTTGAATGAAGAGAAGGATGATTTTTATTGTTTATATGCATAGGGTTTATAAGGCTCCTATATAGAATAAGGAAACAAACAAACAAAACAAAACAAAAAGATATATGTCTGTATAGACATATATCTAGATAAACATATATCTAGAGAAACAGATAGATGATAGATGATAGATATTTCCTCATCACCACCGTCCTTCACTCTATCTAAGGCAAACTTTGTTAGGAGACATAGGAACAAATATATTTATAAATATTAATAAAACTTGGGAGTCAGAAAGAAAAAGTAAAGGAAAAGGAACTTATGAGAGGAGAAGAGGAGGGATAGAGTGATATCAAATAGCAACAAGGCAGGAAGCAGAATCTTCAGGGAAATTTGGTCAGGATGGTAAATAGGCTTTTTAGGAAAAGTGTGTTTAGTTTTCAGTTTTACATTGTTTGCATTGTCACTTGGTAAATGTTCTCCAGCTTCTTAAATCTTCAGTTAATCTTCCACATATATGAATGGCTTGTGTAAGTGTTTCAGAGAATAAAAACCAAGGTTCAGACTGGGTTTCTTATCTGGGTCAATGGGATACTAAGAAAACATAACAGCCAGATGAGTGAGATATATTTGAGAAAGGGAGTTCATCAAAAGCTGAAACCTCAAACCCCTGAGAATGAAACCCCTCAGGAAGTTACAACACATTCAGGAAAGACACTGGATCACCCACTTGGCCTAGGTAAGTCCTCCTGACCAGATCAAATCTTAGAGGGCAGTATGACTTAAGTTGACATGTGAATTTAAAATAATGGAATAAAAATTGAGTATTGAGGACTTCCTGAAGTTTTATTTTTGCACTGTCTTACAGACCTCTCAAGAACACATGTGTGTAGCTCATCAATGTTTACACATGATTTGTGTTCAACAAATATTCGTTCAATAAACAACTGAATACCAATACCAGTGTATTACTAAATAATGTCACTTTCTCGATGGTCTTCTACATTTGAAAACTTTTCTTAACAAAATTTGCACCCACGGCAACTTTCCATTTCAAAATCACACTCTGGGGGAAGACATGCTGCTTATTGTTCTCATGTTAAGGTCACACATCTTCAACCTCTCTCCATCTCAGGTATTTATCCTTCTAATTCATCCAAATTTCTCCTCTCATCCTTCATCCGGAACGTTTTTGCCTAAACAATCTCTTCTCCTAAATCATATAGTTTCCTTTTGTTGTGTTTTTCTCCTGCTTTCCATAAGAACATGTGTGAAAGCACCACTTAAATAATAATAAAAGATAAAATATGAGTTTTGCTAAATAAATAAATGAATAAATAAAATATGAATTTTGTTAAGTTGTTCAGCTATAATCTTACTCTGGCCCTTTATTCTCAAATGTTTTAATAGAAAATATTACTTAAGGGGCACCTGGGTGACTCAGTCAGCTAAATATCTGCTTTGAGCTCAGGTCATGATCCCAGGGTCCCGGGATCAAGGCCCTCCTTGCTGGACAGGGGGCCTGCTTGTCCCTCAGCCTATTGGTCCCCTGTTTGTGCTTGTTTTCTCCCTCTCTCTCTGTCAAATAAATAAAATCTTAGAACAGAAAAGAAAAGAAAATACTATGTAAAAAGAGCCTCTAAATATGCCTATGTTTTATGTGTCATTAATTTAATAATGAGTATTAAAATTATTCAATATATAGTCTTTTAGCAAAGGACCTCTATCAACATAGGGAGTCCAACAATATTTCAAATGTTTTCATAAAAGGTAATGTACTTCAACAATTTGACTAAATATGTCTACATAGTAGAGTTTCTATGAAAAGCTAGTGTATAACGCTACAGCTCTGCAGATCCTTGTTCCAGTCAATTGGCACATCTTTAACAAAAGACATATCTTGACATCTCCAATATCTGTGTAAGCTCAGGTAAGTTTTGCACTTACTTTTTCTCATGTAAATCATAGAAATTATATCTACTTTATAAGGTTTTAAATGATCTTATATATATGATTCATCAGACATAGAACTGATATTCAATGCATATTTTTATTAATTCACTGACTGTGTTTCTTAATTTAAGCTTCTAAGTATAATCTTTTCCTTTTCATAAACAAATGTACTTTTTTATGAAATTAAAGAAAAAAAAACATGTTTTAGACTTAGAGATAGACAAAAGAGTCTGAAAGCTGTAGGTAGATAATAATTTTCAGTACATGAAAATTTGGGAGACTATACAAGGATATTTTTCATACATCTAGCTTCCAAACTGCAGGAGAGAAGCCCTGATATATTATTTAGATGGAAGGGAACAGATTCACTTAAGTAGTTTAAAACAGTTATATAGGAGAGACTCAGTCTAAGAATATTGATGATTTATAGATTGAAGGCAACAGGACACAGAAACAGAAATCATTGCAAGCTGGGGCCTCAGCTAGAATAAGGCAAGGCGTCTCCGGGTGTCTCAGCCGCAACACTTTGTCGCTCTTCCCCCTAGTGGCTGCCACGACAATTACATGATTGGTGCGACTAGCACAGTCACTTAGATTAGACAGAGGGTAAGGGGTTATGTGCGAGTTTTCTTGGAGCTGAGACTGTTCTCTTAAACTGAATTGTTTTAGAAACAGAACATAAATGCCTTCAGACTGAAACAACTTCTAAAAACCAGTGTACAACATTAAAGAAGAAAGTAAGAATTACTTTAAATTAATTGTGGTATAAAATTCATAGAAGAAATGAGAAACTTAAAAACCAGCATTCTTTTGTTAATGGGGTAGCTTCACTATCTAAGCTACATCATTTTACCTACAGCATTTTACAAATTGCTTTTCTACACCATCTAACCTCAACTAAGGCAGGTAAAAACTAATATATGGCTTATGATATTAGATAATAATGTAATGTGATACTTTGCTTACTAATTACAAATTTAAACTTAAAAATCATCAGTTATTTTGTTTCCATCAAGTACTTATTTAGCTCTACATTAAAAAAATAGTTGAAGGAATATTTACAAATACAAGATCAGGAAATTCTTCATTGTCATATTAAGAATCATGTGCTACATTAATTTTTAAGAATATTGGAAACATTAATCATATAAAAAAACGGGTAAGTTATGTCTGTTCTAACTTTAAGTGACTCTAACATATGTGCATCTAACCTAAACAAATGGTTAAAATGTGTCAAACAAATCATGAAGTTTAAAATAATTGTAATGGCTAGAATGAGTCTTTATTCAAGTACATTTTAAAGTATGGATGTCTTGAAGTACAAATATAGATTTGTGAAATGTTTATTTTTGTAAAAGTAATTCTGTTTGTTTAACAAATGCATTTTCCTCATTGAAAGAAAATTCAGAAAAATGTTAAAATGGTATTGTCAATACTTAGAGAATCAATAATATTTTAGTACTTGTTTTCCACAAATATATACTACTTATACACACACATGCATACTCACACGCAACTATATGTGATTTTAAAAGATGACATCATATAAAAATTTTACAAAGCTTGGTTTTTCACTCAGTATATTAACGATCACTTCCTGTGTTTCTAAATATTCTTCTAGGTTGTAATTTATAATAGCTGATACGATCTTATTACATGCGGATACCGTACTTAGACTCATCTCTTCTGTTAGGCATTTGAGTTTCTATCAGTCCTTCACAAAATCATGCAGTAAAGTTCCTATTTAAGAAATAATCAAAAATCTATAAGTGGCATCACAAAACATGATTCACTAAAAATGATAAATTGAACTCCATGAAAATTAAAACCTTGCTGTTCTTGGAAAGGCATTGTTACTACAATTTACAAAAAAAAAAAAAAAAGAGAGAAGGAAAGCAAAAATTGGGAGAAAATGTTTGCAAATCACATATCTGAGTATTTAGAATATCCAAGCAATATTAAAAACAACCTAACAAAACAATGGATAAAAGATATCAATTAGAGTGTTAAATAAGACCATAAAAATATGTTCAACATCATTAGCCATTAAGCAAATAAAAATTATAACCATGATGAGCTTCCACTACATACCTATTAGAACATTTGGAAAAAAAAAAAAAAAAACATTTTGACAATGACAAGTGCTAATGATATGGGGACCTGGCTCACTTACGTATTGCTGGTTGGAATAAAAAATGGTACATTTATTCTTCTCACAAAACAAACTGAGGGTTGCTGGGGGGAGGGGGTTTGGGAGAAGGGGGTGGGATTATGGACATTGGGGAGGGTATGTGCTTTGGTGAGTGCTGTGAATTGTGTAAACCTGGTGATTCACAGACCTGTACCCCTGGGGATAAAAATATATGTTTATAAAAAATAAAAAACTAATTAATAAAAAAATAAAAGTAAAAATAAAAATAAATGGTACAGACATGCTGGAAAATTGTTCTGCAGTTTCTTAAAAATAAAACTTACACTTACCTTATGACCCAGGAATTCCAAACCAGAATTTCTACTGTATAGATGCAAAAACTTACTTTCACACAAGAACCTGCATAAAAAAATGTTTATAGCAGCTTTGTTCATAATGGCTAAAAACTGGAAATAGCCCAAATGGTCTTCAGTAAGTGAATAGGTTAACACATGTGGGCATATCCAAACAATCTAATAATACTCAGCGTAAAAAGGAGCAAACTTTTGAAACACATAATAACTTGGATATATTCCATTGACATTATGCTAAGTGAAAGAAGGATATCCCAGAAGATTATTTACTCAATATTTCAGTGACTTGACATTCTAGAAAAGACAAAATTGTAGTGTTGGAGGACACATTAGTAGTTGCCAGAGTTAATGGGTGGGGGGAGGGAGTGAATATAAAAGGATAGCACGACAATAGACTTTGGGGAATGTTAGAGCTATTCTGCACCCTGATTATGGTGGTGGTTACAGGTGTTATGCAGATGTTAACATTTTCAGAACTTCACTCCAGAAGGAAAAAAGACAGTTCTGTTCTTTGAATATTAAATAAAAAAAAAGAAAAAGAATTCTTTCAGTCACAACATACTTACTACTGCTTAAAACAGTGTGGCATCATGTTAGAAATATACATATATATTTGTATCACTTAATATTGCCTTCTCATAATTCAAATGGAGTCAATGAGCCAAAAGACATTGTAATTTTTTAATAAAAACATATTTGTTGGGAATTTACACTTACCCTAAAGTATATGAGATTGTACGTTTCTTGTACTTTCGGCAATATGAAATCTTAGTCTTTTGTTTTTGCCCTGTTCTAGGCAAAGCCAAACTATAAATACATTTATATTTATTTGCGTACTACTGAAGCTGATGTTTGATTTTATATTCTAGTCCATTTGTATCATTCTCACTGTTTTCTTTTCTTCTGTGACATTTTGTTGAGAACACTTCCACCGCATAAGAATCTGATACAACCTATTCGTTTGGCATTGCTTTTGCCTCCAGTGGTCAGGAAATTTTAATTTGTTTTGACTCATTCACGAAATGAAGATGCACAATTAGGCTGCTACTTTGAAAACATAACTTCCTGCATGTTATTAGTCGTTTATGTCTCGTTCATCTGCTTAGCCTTGAATAACAGTGCTGTGAGCTGTCAGCGACTACCGCACAGGCTGTGAAATTACACCATGAAGCAAATGTGATTGTACTGAAAAGACTTTCCACAGGACAAAAGCATAGATCTCTCTTCACACAATTTTGGACTCGTGCTAATGACTCACACTGTGGCAGGGCAGCCGCCAAGAAATGGTGTAAGAGGCCTAATGAATAGAAAAGCTATACAGCCTGAGTTCTGCTCCAGAGCATTTTAGCACCTGGATCATAGGGTGGCATGTAAAATCAGAAGTCTCACTAAATTGGTTCACTCGCATACTCTGGGACCCAGTGCAAATTATTTTATTCCATAACATGAACAGGTTATGAGAATTTTTTTTTCCCCAGTTCATTACAGTAGGTTACATTTTTCTGTTTAGGAAAGAACAGGAAATTTCCCTCAATGGAATTTTGAACATTTAGAAGTACCCTCAGACACCGGGAACTTTTAATTTATTAATAGAACTCTTAACTGAATGTATGTTTGTGTATTTAGGTGTGCCCTGAGGGCAAAGGACGTAAAACATTGGAATTGAAGGTGGACTTCTCCATGAAGTCCCTTAGTTTTGATTGTTGCTATGACCACAGGTCCAATTTAAAGGTGTATGTCTTAACAGAGGCAGATAATATGATTGTATAATATTATGCAGCCTATCACATTTAGACATGCTACAATTATTGGATTTTTTTTAAGTCTTTGAGAAAAATGATAGAGCTATTTCATTATTTGTGGTGACAATTTAAGATAAAATTTCTTTTCATGGGTGCACTTCTATAGAAATGGTGTAATGTATTAGTTTCAGCAAAAGTTTAACATCTTTTCCATTTACTGTTTGCAACATTTGACATCCTTGGTTGTCAAGGCAACAGGTATGATTGTCCTATAAATAAAAAGCAGTAAAAATAAAGATTATATATTTATATAAAACTAATCTCCTGACTGGTATTTCTTTTAAGAAAAACAGTAAATTATAAAGTTAATTACGAAAAGTTACTTACAGGGCACCTGGGTGGCTCAGTCAGTCAAGTATCTGCCTTTGGCTCAGGTCATAATTGGGGGAGGGGCTGTTCGCTGCTCAGCAGGGAGTCTGTTTCTCCTCCTCCTCCTTTCCCTGGATTGTGCTCTCTTGTGATCTCTCTCTCATACTCATTCTCAAATGAACAATAAAAATCTTTAAAAAAAAGTAATTTATAAGTATGTCTCTTATTACTTAGTTATGACCCCCTTAAAATAATTTCTGGAAGACCAATAATTTATCATTTTCTAAATAACATAGATAAACTAACACCAACTTTCCATAAAATGTTTAATTTCAGTAAATCGTATCCACCAAAGTAAAATATACTGTAGGAAAAGATGATGTTTGACTGCCTTTAGCATGGTTTGTCATACCCATCCTCTTCTTATTCATCTTCAAGACACCCGCCTGTCGTTTTCCCCTGAGCAGAGCCCCAACTCTATTGTCCTGCTGCCTGTTCTAGTTTCTTTATCAGCCAACACAGTCAAAGCATCTATTAGGTCTTTAGTGCCATGCTTTGACTTCCCAGTGAAAGTTCTTAGCTTAACAATTTATTCACTAATGATGTTGACAGTGTATTCAACTGCAAATTCATGTAAAGTGTAATCTTTGAGGTTTATTTTCCTGAAGACAGTAATCCTACCTTTGATGCTATGAAAGTTGATATCACTTTTAAATCACATCTATATAAGGCAGATACTGCGACACCTATGGGTATGAGTTTTCAACGTGAGTTGGTATTCATAGTCCATTTAGCCCTTCAATAATACCCTAGTTATTGCTTATACTTAAAAAAATTATCAGTGATAACTTGAACAATGCTATTACTGAATTCTGAAAATTCAAAAGTTCAGTAAAGAAAATTATTAAACCCAAGTTTTTAGTTAATATACAAAATATGGAAAAGAAAAACTTAATAAATTATATAACTGTTAAAATGGATAAGCTCATTAAAAATCCATTACTTCTATTGCAATATCAGTAAAAGCTTAATAGGTTGTGATTATGGGCCAATTTTCCAGCTGAGGCTTCTTGTTCTTGCAAAATGTAAACAGGAAGAAAAAGCAGTTTGACATCAAAACTGTGGTATAACCAGATTTAATTCTACTTTGAAAAGATAAGCTGAGTTTGGCACACTTTATTTTTCATTAATTTTTAATCTTTTACATTTAACATGGATGGGAGATTTTATGTACATAAGGTATATGTATGAAGTAACATCTATGTGGCCACATATTTTTACAGCAGATGCTTAGCTACCTTGATTATGACCTCCTTGTGGTAGAATGGTTATAAAACAGACCTTATTCCCACTAATTTTTCAACCATTGCTACTCTATCATGTGCCTGGTGTGACTATCAAACTGCTTGCTGGACAGACATTTAACTACAAATATTGTTTAGAACAACCATCAAAAAAACAAACAACAAAATAAAGGTTTAATTTCTTGCAACTGCCTAGCACATTCGGCTGCTGTTATTTCTCAGACAATTCAGGTTTGAACTGAATTTGTGGAGCCTGATTCATTGAGACTTTAAAATACTTTTGTTTCCCTAACTTTTGATTATTCTTTAATCACAAACTAGTAACTATGATTTATATCATTCCGCTATGATATCTCCACCCACCATATTTCTATTAAAAAGAATGGCATTTTGGTGATACGATAATAACAGTGTTCCATGACGGGGCTCCTGCTTGGCTCAGTTCGTTGGGCGACAGCCTTTGGCTTAGGTCATGATCCTGGAGTCCCCGGACCAAGCCCCATATCAGGCTCCCTGCTTAACAGGGAGTCTGCTTCTCCCTCTGACCCCTCCCCTCTCATTCTCTCTCTCTCTCTCTCTCTCAAATAAGTAAATAAAATCTTTAAAAGAAAAGAAAATAAAAAACAGTGTTCTATGATTTTTTTTTAATCAGCTATCTTGACTTGCAACTTAAAGTTTAGTAAAATTCATAGTCTGTATTGAATGTATTGTAAATGTGCCAAACATGGCATTTATGACAGAGCTTCACTACTTTAAACATCTTCATTTTATCTAATACATGAAATCAAACCTGCTAGTCACTTTCCAAAGAACATAAAGATTTGAGATACTTAATTTCTGTAACCCTGAATAAGATACCACAATATTTTAAAGCTGTTCCTATCATCATTATTGTAAAAATAAGCGGTAATGCAGAGGATGTGAAAACTTGGTCTCTGTTCTCTACAGTTTAAAATCCCTTGGGAGCATATTTTCAGTGTTCTTGAACTCCAGATTAAATTTAGGCAGCTATCTGGTAAAGAACACATGATGTTTTCTGAGCATCAGCTATACAAAAGATGTAACAAGCCAAGCAAGAGATTAATACCACTTAAACACCTAGAAGACATTAACAACCATTAACGGAAAAGAACCCTCCAAGCAAATATCAATATCGCTACATTTGAAAATATTCTACGGTTAATCAAAGTTTATTTTGAAAGATTAGAGAACACTGTAGATATTCCACTGTTCTAATTTTATTTATCCAGATTTCTATGGATGAATGTGTTCCTAAAGTACACATAAAAGGGGTGATTAGGAACATATGATTTTAAGAACTCGGCCTAGCACTCTGTAAACTGAAAAGAAGGAAAAAATATCAAGTATAGTCTTCATTTTGATCCTGAACACAGTATATGATATCCTAAGGAAGCAAGAATTTAAAGCTCAATCTGTCATCTTATTCATTTGCTTGTGATGCATGTTACTAGCCAATATAATAGACATAATTACTTTAAAGTCTTTATCCCAAGATGCAAATCTTGACACAACTCACTACTGAGGTTACAAAATAGAGCTTCACTAGTTCACAATGCTATAGACTTCTCTGGGATCTTTATTAAAATGAACAACTATAATACTACATTAAAAACTCCAACCATACTATATTGATTAGAGACACAGCTAAAGCAAAACAAAACAAAAAGTTTAAAATATTAAATGGAAAACAGTATGCCATGGATAAGTCTAAAAATAGAAATTCGGTTATGATCATTTCAGTGAGATAAAACAGCAAAGAGCTCTATACCAAAAAAAATGAGATTTTTATGATAATAAAGGATACAATCAACCAAGAAGATAGAATAGCTTATTGTGCATATTATAACAAAGCATTGAATATGTTAAAATTATTATGAATAGTAGGATAATTTTCCTTTTTTTCTAACTTTCGAACTGAAAAATGTTATTTAAAATCTATAATCGTAGTGAAAGAAATTAATAATCTTTTAAATGGACATATCATGTAAATGGAGCATAAGCAGTGATTTGGAAAGTATCAATTAGATAATAAAGATTATTTTTTTTTTACATACACATACACAAATTTGAATATATATGGATGATACAATATTTCAAAACTCTCCAAATATACACAAAACTAGTTAAAAGATAATATTTTTACATTCCAAAAGGCAGATAACATTGCACCCATGTTCCTTATTACAAAGTAGTAATATTTGAACTCAGCAAAAAAACTAACAAAAATAATCCATAATCGGGAAATTTTTAAAAATGTATTTCAAAACTATCAAATTAAAAAGACATCAAAACTAGTGGCTGCCAATAAATATTCAGAGTGGGGAAAGCCACATAATGTTATACTCTTCCTCATGTTTGAGAAGCCCTGGGCTTGAGTCCCAAATCTGCCTATACTAAATGTATACCTTTGGGTAATTTACTTCACCTTACATAAGCATTGAAAGTGCTTAACATAATGTCTGTACAAAGACACCCAGGAAATAGTAATTGTTAGAAGAAAGAAAAATGTGTATCTTTAAGATTAATTTAAAAATAAGAAAGACTGAAAAAATATGAAAAAAGTAAAAATAAAAACTGGAAGTAAGTTAACTAAATATTCAACTCGAGTACATTTAAAGAAAAATATGCATTTAAAAAAACCAGAGGACATTAATTAAGATAAAAGGAGAAATTAATGAAAAAGATGACCAAAGGACCCATTGATTTGATCAATAATATCAGAGGTTCTTTCTGTGGAAAGATCAATAAAATAGACAACTCACAAACTTTTAAATCTAAGAACAGAATCCACCAAGGAAATATTAGAAGTGAATATATAAAAATGCTACAGCTGTCCTGAATGTCAATAGTAACAGAACAGAGAGTACCATGTGAATAAAAGAACACATTCAAAAGAGCTAGGGTAACTGTAAAATACTTATAATGAACCTTAACAAATAACCTGCCAAACAAAATATGAGAACATGAAATTTTATAAAGGATACATACCAAGAACTGAATACATGGAAATGCATGTTAAATATCAAAATATGAATCTGAAATCTTTTAGATATTTTATTTTATTTGTTATTTCTAAAATATTTTATTTATTTATTTGAGAGCAAGAGAGACTGAAAAGGGAGTGGGGCAAAGGGAGAAGGAGAACTAAACTCCCTCCTGATCAGGAAGCCCAAAGCTTCAATAATATCACCTCTTCAAATTTAAACATAAACTATGAGAACTTGTTCTCCCACATCTAAAACATAAAATTATTACATCAAAAGATATGAATAATATTTGTGCTACAATAGTCATATAATTTATAGCAAAATTATACAATTTTTAGATGTTATTTAAGTTTAGCAGATGTTTTGTATCAGTAGATATAATATGTTCACCGGTATTATGTTCCTAATAGTATGTTCACTTGTCTACTCAATAAATGAATGGTCAATTTAATTTGGGGAAACAAACTCATAAGGAGCACAAAGCAAAGTTCTAAAACTGTTCTGTTGTAAAAGAAAATCAGAAGTCATAGCATACAAAATATAAAAATAATTATAAGGAATATTTTTATGATCTTAGCATCAAGACATTTTTCTAAGCAAAACATCCTACAGATTTCTAGTTGGAAATAAATTATTAATTTAATTAGATTAACAATTTAAGCCTTTTATCTATCTAAAGACTTAAAAATAACTTCCTGACTAATGTCAGAGTTTGAGAAAATATTTAAAACATAAACAACAGCAAAAGAATTAAGATACATTGTTTATAAATCTTTCCAACACATTAAAATACAAATACACACCTGCACATATACACACATAAAGTAGCAGAACACATCTTGGGAGTGTAGATATCAAACTGTTCACCACAATTACTTCTATGAGAGGAAGTGATTCAGAAGGAAGAAAATTGGAAAATGTTAGACTCTTAATTATTTACCTAATGCTTTATTATTGTTTAAATTATAACCATGTGGATATATTTCTTTTGTACAAAATTTAAAAGAAAGTTAATATTAATTATTAGAAATTGAGAAATATTCACTATTTTCATTGACCTTCAAGAAAAAATAAAACAGATACCCCTCCCCAGCATATCAAGGGAAAATGGCTGAAAAACAAAGAGCAAATGACTGAAAAGCAGACAGGAAAATGGATAGGTTTTCAAAGAAGCAACAACTGGACTTTAAACTGACCTCAATTTAGACAGTGGACATCAGAAATCAATATCAGAATATCTTCAAAATTTGAAACAAATGCCAAAAATAGAATTCTATCTTTACTTAAGTATACTCCCCTCAAAAATTGAATAATTTTTTTTCAGACAAACATTATCCAAGAAAATATTTCTTGTATAAAAATATTTCTTAAAAACATACTTTAAGCAAAGGGAATGTTCCCAAGGTTCTAAGATTAAAGGAATAAAGATAAAACAGAAGGGCAAATATATGAATGAACATTAACATTATTAATAGGAGCTCAAAATATATATACTAACACTAGATTATAAGTAAGGAGTGTCCTTATAAATCCCTTGCACTGCATGAAAGAGGAAAAATGCCAGTATTTAAGATTTGATGGGTTGAAGATTAATAATTTTGGTTACAATTGTAATCACTAAAGAAGAGTGAAAGAGGGTATACCTATCAGGTTAAGAGGAGAGAGACAATGATGATAACCCAGTCATCAAAATTGATGTGAGGAAGGAGAGTAAAAATAGTATAATAGAGAAGCAGAAAGCAAACTGCAAGTGATTAGACTTTGAAACAAAACTGTAACTACATTAAAGACAAATGGACTTATTAATTCAATTGTAAAATAAAGAATGTTAGAATAGATAAAAGTAAAACCAAATTATATTATGCTTATTAAGATTCATCAACTGGGCAGCTGGATGGCTCGGTTGGTTAACCATCTGCCTTCTGTTCAGGTCATGATCCTGAAGTTTCAGGATCGAGTCCCGCATTGGGTTCTCTGCTCAACTGGGAGTCTGCTTCTCCCTCTGCCCTGTCCCCCTCTCGTATTTTCTCTCTATCACTCTTTCTCAAATAAATGTATAAAATCTTAAACAAAAAAAAAAAAAAAAAAGATTCTTATCAATGGGGGTACCTGTTAAGCATTTTATACTCAGTCAGTTAAGCATCTTATTCTCTTGGATTCAGCTTGGGTCCTGATCTCATGGCTCATGAGATTGAGCCCCACATTGGGCTCTGCACAGCTCCACACTAAACAGGAGTCTGCTTGGGTATTCTCTCCCTCTGTCCCTTCTCCCACTTGCACTCTCCCACTCTCTCTCAAATAAATAATCTTTCAAAAAAGATTCACATCAACATATAGCTATACAGATAGTTTGATTATAAAAAGGAAGAAATAGAATGTTTCGAACACTAACCAAAAACTCACATAGTTCTATCAATATGAGATGGTGTTGATTTTAAACCAAATATTTCCAAGAAGTGATAAAGTATAATTCTTAAAGTTAATTTTATTTGGAAGATATAACAGTTATATATCTGTAACCTAATAATATGTTCACAAAAATATAAAACAATATTGCCAAAACAAAAAATAAGAAAAATGGAAAAAGTCACAATTATAGTAGATTTTAACAGAGCCATTTTAAGAATTGATAGAAGTACACTAAAAATAAGGAAGCATATAAAACTTTGAAATTATGTTTAACAAATTTGACTATACTGATACATGCTGAACATGACATCTCAGATTTGTAGATTACACATTCTCTACAAGTATGCACTAAAAATTGTTAAAGTTGACCAAATCCCTAAACAAACCGGAAGCCTCAATGAATATAAAAACAATTCAAATTGTACATTTCTGCAATTAATTAGAAAAAAATAATGAAATTTAATTAGAAATCTGAACACTTTAACATATATACTGTTAAAGTAACATGAGGTCAAAAAGATCATAATGGAAATTGGAAAACTTTAGGATCTTGATAGCAATAGAAACACAAAGAGGGTTTCTGAGCTGGGGGCAGTGTTTTATTTACTCACCCATATACAGGGTTGGCTACAAAGTTTTGTGGGGTCCAGTGCAGAATGAAAATTTGGGGCTACTTGTTCAAAAACTATTATGAATTTCAAGATTGACAGTATAGCATTAAACTAAGCATGGGAACTTCCAAGAGCATGACAAAACCCTTGAAGCCGACCTTGCCTCTATATTTTGTAGTAAGTTACTGAGATACAGTTTATGCTTTAACCACTTTTCTCTATGTGTGATGTACTTCACAATAAAAAACTATGTTTTTAAGGGACGCCTGGGTGGCTCAGTCAGGTGAGTGTCTGACTCCTGATTTCGGCTCAGGTTATAATCTCAGAGTCTTGGGAAAGGGCCTGCTGTTCAATGCAGAGCCTGCCTGTCCTTTCCCTCTGATCCTCCCCACACTCTAGTGCCCTCCCCTCTCCAAAATAAACAAATAAAATATTTTTTAAAATTATATTTTTAAAAATACTGAGGTTAGTAACCAGGCAAATAAAATGAAGTCACCTATAATAAGACCTATATCCTTTGCCTTTTATCAAATAAATTTCTATATTTTACCCTATTTTTTTTTCTGTTTAAACATTTTGTTTCCAAAGATAAAATCAAAGGCAGAGCAGCCTATAAGCAATCCTCACACCAAGTTTCTTGAAACTTATGTTATCCTAGGAGATGATTATCTAGAAAGCCCTATAGAAAGTTTTGGGACTAAATAAGGAAATGTATTTGTAATGGAAAAAGGAGGAAGAGTAGAATGAAATAAAAAAAAATATTTCTTCGCAATTCAGTTCTTGACATTATATTCAATCAGTAACGTTTACTAAAACGCTAAGTACACATATATATTTTCAAATTTCTACTTGACTGTGATAACATAAAAATAATGCCTTGGTATGTGACCTCTTTTTAATATTTGTTAAAAACTTCTTGCAAGAAGTATCAGGTATGTAGATCAGAGAAGTGATAATTAGCAAGGTTTTTACTCTACTTAATCTTACACCTCTCTTGCATAAAATGAGGTATTAGCTTTCTAAATTTATCCAAATGAACATCAGTCTAGGTTACAAGATGAAAAAAAAAAAAGAAAATACCATGAGAAAGTTGGTGAATTATGTCAAATTTCACTGCTGAAAATTATACATATATACATATATATTTTACACATTATTTATATATAATACACTATTCAGTTTTGTTTTATTGATCTGTTTCACTTAACAGCCAGTTTGGAAGGAGAAGCATCTGGATTAGTAAACTTACATGTATTGATTTCTCCCAAACACAGTATTCAAATAAATCAAAAAACATTTTTTATTGCCTGGAAAAAGTGTCACAGAATAATTGAACAATGACATATCTTTGAAATCATAGAAGGCTGAATTCAAAAAAGGAAATTAATATAGATTCAATATCATGTATATACAAAGGACAAAATATTGAGTCGATTTCATCTCATGGAAGGCGTCATTCTATCTGTAGGAATTCAAATTTGTTAATCCCTCAACTGTTCAAGATTCTATGTAGTACAGAAAAATCTGAGCAAAAAAAGAAAGAAAAAGCTGAGCAAAAAGATTATATATTACTGGAGTTCTGTACAAGAGATAAAAGTTCTGAAAAATTTGGAATTTAGATTTTACATATACAATGTTACACATCTTCTTTATTTATAATAAGATTTAAAGCAAATTCCACCTACCCATCCAATCATTCATTCAACAGATATTTTTAAGCACCTATTAAAAAGTATAGGTGAGGGACGCCTGGGTGGCTCAGTGGGTTAAGCCTCTGCCTTCAGCTCAGGTCATGATCCCAGGGTCCTGGGATCAAGCCCCACATCGGGCTCTCTACTCAGCAGGGGGCCTGCTTCCCCCCCTCTCTCTCTGCCTGCCTCTCTGCCTGTTTGTGATCTCTGTCTGTCAAATAAATTTAAAAACAACAACAACAACAAAAAAAAACCTTAAAAAAAAAAGCATAGGTGAATCAGATATCATCGAAACAAAGTGACCATTACTAGGAGGTTGAAAAAATATAAATAAAATCATTAATAGAAATAATTTATTCTTTATTGAAAATTTAATATTTTGCCAAATATTTACACACAGAATTTAAAGGAAATGTGTCTACAACCTTCTTAGATGTGGCAAAGGGAAAAAGAAACACCTCTCCACCCCAAATCTTGCCTGTTAGCACCAAGCATGTAATTTAAAGAAGAATTCAAATCTTCCGACTCCAGATGATGCTGTAAGCATTATGTTAGATTCCTGTGCCAAAGTAAGATGGCCCTCACCTTAAGAGCATTATGATTGGGAAAGACATTTTGCTTACCTTCTCTCTGGACTGAGAGATTACATGACCAGGATGATCAAGCATGATGCACATTCTTATCCATGCTTCCCTACAGCATTGCTGACCTTTGTTAAGTCAGGTAAATTCTAATTACCTCACTTTTCTCAAAATGAAGTTATCTAGGTATGGCTTCCTTTGATTCCTTCTTGACATGAAAAGCAAGAATTTACTAAATAGATAATTGTCAAATCAGAAATATCTGTTGCCAGTTAACAATAATAAGTTTTTTCCCGAGCATACCCCCTACACAGCCATTTTATTATTTAACTATCAAGCAATTGTCAGCCTCCTCTTGCTTTCAAGGTGTTATTAAGCACCATTTCTCCCATAGTGCATCTCCAGTTCGTGCTTTACTCAAGAAACTATTCATATATTGTTTTATTTTACTATATAATTATTTCATTATACTGTACTGACTCTTTTTGCTCTTGATCATTATTGATCAGAATTAGCATATCTGTTCTACTTTTTCATGATACCATATTTGACGTTTAAAATAGTGTGTTGTTAACATATAATGAAATAGCAGACTTTAAAACCATAGTTACAATGCTCTTTTTTATCTTTCATTGGAACTTAATTGCATTTCACTCCAGTATCTTATTTTCTTCCTCTACTGCAGATATCAGTATCATAGAGTATCAGATACCAGATATCAGAGAGTGTGACTTTAACATACTCTCTCAATAAAAATTTATTTCTAAAGGAGGGCAGGAGTAAAAGAAGAAGAGAAAGAATTAAATAGTTTGACATTTTCTTACCATCTACAAAAGGGCAAACACATCACATCTTACTGGGGACAAATGTCTGGTCTTTCATTTCACTTTCCCAGTGATAGTGTATTCTCTTCTTTACTTAATACTTAGTAACACTTGAACTCTTTCACTGGTCTGCAAACAGAAATCTTGTGTGCTGAAGGAGGAAACAAAGTTGCAAGGATGCTGGAATTGACCCAAATCCAAACTTTATGTGACATTGTATCCACCTTTTCTAAGGATAAATTGGCCATATGTTTATTCTTCATTCACGCTAAATCTACCTTTCTTGCCCCTATTTATTTTAGGGCTTTTATTTTTATTCTTATATATGAATTTTACACAAGCTTCCCTCAAATTTGATCAAGGTAAAATAACAGAAATTAACTATTCAATGTTGTTTTGTTCTGTTTTTTATTTTTATTTATTTTTTTAAAGATTTTATTTATTTATTTGACAGAGAGAAATCACAAGTAGATGGAGAGGCAGGCAGAGAGAGAGAGGGAAGCAGGCTCCCCGCCGAGCAGAGAGCCCGATATGGGACTCGATCCCAGGACCCTGAAATCATGACCTGAGCCAAAGGCAGTGGCTTAACCCACTGAGCCACCCAGGCGCCCCTTGTTCTGTTTTTTAATTAAACAATCCTGGATTCTAATCCAAACTTTGTACCAAACTTAATTCAGCAAATTCTAAACTCTTTTGATACTCAGTTTGTTCAGTTGTAATAACTGAATGGAATAATACATAGAAAGCACTTCTAACATATTGTGAAAAATCATGTTTATGTATGATAATCAGATTGTTTTCAATTAATTAACTTCATGCTAACTTACTTAGTTTTGAGTAATATAAATTACTTTTTATAATATCTTAAATAAAGGGACTTAAACAACATCCTCTATAATTTTCATCATCAGGAATCCAACTTACGACATTTAGTACTAATAGTGAAGAAAATTCACCACTGTTAAGTCTACAAATTCCATAGCTGTCAAAGGTTTACATAAAGCCCACATTATCTCACATCATTTTGGTGTTAGTCACAAATGTTTGGTCTAGCTTCCAGATTTCATTCTTTAGGATTTTAGCTCAGTGGGAGAAAGCTACTCTAAGCTTTCAATTTTTAGAACTATGTTATTCTTGGCATCTTTATCAACATCTGGTATTTGTCTCTACCCATGGAAAAAAAAAATGGGGAAAAAAAGGGGGGGCACAGGCTAGCTATCTATTTACCTAAAAGATAGAACACCATAAGTATGATTTCCAATCTATTCAAATGAATTTGATGGATTTTCTTTTTAAAATACCTACTACTGTTCGAGTGAGTGAATTAGGGTAAATCCGAGGGGGAGACAAAGCATGAGAGACTATGGACTCTGAGAAACAAACTGAGGGTTTTGGAAGTGAGAGGATAGGGGGTGGGTTAGCTTGGTGGTGGGTATTAAGGAGGGCACATATTGCATGGAGCACTGGGTATGGTGAATAAACAATGAATCTTGAAACACTGAAAAATTTAAAAAATAAATAAATGTTTTCTTTTCAAACTCAAAATAAAGCTGTCACTTTAGTATACATAAAAATATCAACATGCTAGAAAATATCTACATATCCCTTTCAAACAATTGATACATTATTCCAAACCATAAAGAATTAAGGATACTTATTTCCATCTAAATTGTAAATTAATATTTCAACAAATACAAAATTACTCAAGAGAAATTCTTGAAAGTTTAATCTTATAACAGCAAATTTAGATCAAACCAAATTATTCTCAATTGATCTTCTCCTATCATTCAAAGTAAAAAATTATGTAAATCTCATTAAAAATTCAGCATTCCTAACCCAAGACTAAAGGAAAACAAGTGAGAAACAGAAAATGATACATTCATTGTACTCAATTGTCAAAATGTGTGAATCTGGGAAAATTGCATTTATCCCTGTTCATCAAGGTAGGGAGTTGTGCTGGAATGTCGAGTCCAGTGGGATAGATTAAAACATCAAGTTAAGATGTTTAAGTTAAAACATCATGCTAAGGCTAAATGTTTCCATCACTGTAGAGGTAGTACCTATTATTTATTAAACTAATACACACTCCACAATATTTCATAGCATGATTACTTATAGTTATAATAGCTTATATTTCCATATTTTCTATTATAACACCAAAGGAACCAACCATCATTTTCACTATTATTCAGATGCTACAGAGACACAAAAGTGAAAGAAAATACATTATCCTGAATATTTTATAGTGCGACTTCTGCAGATCCCACATTTTCAGTGATCCTGCTGAATAAACAAAACTACTTGCAGTTTTATCAACGATTGCCATGATTTCAAAAAGAAACTCCAATTTATTTTGAAATGATGTTTCCTGAAGCACCCAATAATTTCTGAAACACAGAAAATGGATGGAACAAGAGTCCTAGATAATCAAATAACTTCCTCATTTTTAAAGCACAATGCTCATAACCTACCAGTATGACTGTCAGTCCTTGAAAAATTCACCAATTGATTATATATTTTTGAGCTCTCTCCATTTTTCCACATGCCAGACTATGGTAAAAAGATCCACTTCTAGAATGGCACAAGGAGATCTGCATACACTTCCCAGCAAAATGACCAGAAATTGTCAAAATTATTTAAAATTAAAAAAATAGGATGGTATTTAGCAAATGAAGAAACATTTATTCAAGAAAATCAATAAATCCCAGTAAAGAAAGAGAATCTGGGGCACTTGAGCCAAGACCTGTCTCTTTTCTTTGCCCGGCTTCACCTATTCAAGAAGACAAGGCTCACTCCCCTGCTCTCAGAGTATGACTTGCAGGCATCTCTCTGGGAAGGACATACAACAAGCACTTCTTATTACTTTCACCTCCATGCTGCTGAGGCTAAATTTCAAACAAGTTCGGCCAAAAGTTTGAGGGCTTCCTTCTTCCACATGACCCCACCCTTGGGGCATGGTGTCTATTCCAGATGTGGTTGGGCAAGAATTTGGAGGCCTGGTAACAAAAGCTAGAGCAAGTAACTAGTAACTAATCTCGGGCTCCAAAATCCAATCTCTGGTTACAATCAATGCATGCTAAATTTAATCAATTCAGTTTAGGACTTTTCAAGTCAAATAAATGTTGACAGCAAACTTGGGTGTAGGTAGTTGTGAGGGAGAACCTCCCTAGCCATTTCTTCATGAAGCTTCCTCCTTGTCACACTAGTTCTCTGCTGTGACATCTTGGTTCCCACCTGGGTCTCAGTCAGTGGGGCTGAGAAGACATGGAAACATCCTCTTTGTCCCAGTTGGTTGTGCAACCTCTCCTTTTCCGCCCCTTTAAGAAACAATTAGGGAGAGTTATATAAGGAAGTGATTAGCAGCACAAATTCAGATCTGAGTTTAATTGAGTAAATGACTATGGACAAGTTACTTAACCTCTTTTACCCTCAATTTTCTGATCTGTAATATAATAATAATAGAAACTATTTTATAAGATTATTGTAAGTGTTTAATATACATAAATTACATAAATTCATGAATACATAAAATACATAAATTCAGATAGTATCTGGTTCTAGATGCATTTGTTGGATCTGTGCCTGATATGTACTAAAAGGGTATTTTAATAAATGTAAATTTTTTTCAAATATCTTTACAACTATTACGTTGTGAGCTAACCTTTTTTTACTATTTTTTACCTTTTCTTTTTTTACCTTTTTTATCTTTTTTTACAAAAGAGAAAATGAAGGCCCAAGGATATTAAATTTCATGACTAAATGTCACCCTGAGGATATCAAAGTCAAGATTTGAACAAAAAGAGTTGAGATTCCTAAATACAAGTCTCTCATTTAAGTTATTGTTATTGTTGAATATGGTCCTCAGCAATAATTCACAGATATACATTTGTTAGCCTACTACTTTCTTTATGCTTATATATTTAGTCTGAAGTATACTAAACCATTTTAAAAATAGAATGATCAAAGCAGCACTCTATAATGATCCCAAAATCTCTGACAAGAAAACGTGTATTTAAAAAGAATTCTATTGGGAGGGAGACAAACCATAAGTGACTCTTTTTTTTTTTTTTTTTTTTTAATTTTTTATTTAATCTCACAAAACAAACTGAGGGTTGCTGGGGGAAGGGGGGTTGGGAGAAGGGGGTGGGATTATGGACACTGGGGAGGGTATGTGCTTTGGTGAGTGCTGTGAAGTGTATAAACCTGGTGATTCACAGACGTGTACCCCTGGGGATAAAAATATATGTTTAAAAAAAATAAAAAACTAAAAAAAAAAAAATTCTATTTAAAATAAATAAACAAAAAATAAAAAGAATTCTATTTTATAAGGATGTAAGTCACTGATTCAGTGAATGACTCAGTGTTTTGTTTTGTTTTGTTTTGTTTTTTAAGATTGTATTTATTTATTTGATAGACAGAGATCTCAAGTAGGCAGAGAAGCAGGCAGAGAGAAAGGGAGAAGCAGGCTCCCTGCTGAGTAGAGAGCCCAATGCAGGGGCATTAATCCCAGGACCCTGGGATCATGACCTGAGCTGAAGGCAGAGGCTTTAACCCACTGAGCCACCCAGGTGCCCCGTGTTTTTTTAAAATAAATGTCCTAGGTGCTTTATTTTCATTAGCTTTTATAAGAAGGAGATGTCCAGCTTTTTAGCATAGGGCTAGGGAAATTTTCCTTTTTGTTATTCAGTCTTTATTCTGTGTGTAAAGGGGGCCTGTCATAAAGCCAGAGAAATATATGGGAAAACATTTTTCTAACTTTCTCCTATAAATACCACTTTCTCTCTCTCTCTTGCTCTCTCCTGCTCTCTGTAACACACATACACACATGCACTTTTTATTGGCACATATCCGCACAGGGACACATGCATATACATAGCTGTGCACCTAGGCAAAAATAATACATGGAAAAAGAAGACCTCAGAGAACTTCAAGAAGAGAATTTTCATGTTTTTCACATTGTACTGATTTTATAGTGCACTTTTCAGGTTTTTACTGTGGTTATTTTATTTGTTCATATATATGATTTTTTAAATACAAAAATACTTTTTACCAACAGACTGTTATTGAAATAACCTGGTGCTCAAGCCTGGATTAAAACCTGACTCTACTAATTAGTTTTGCATTACTTAACTTCTTTGGGTAATTTTTAGTGCTTTCATTTATAAAGTAAATATGACAACAGTAACTACCTCACAATCTTATGAGAATTAAATTAGTTTCTGTTAAGATATTAGAATAAGGCATGGCACACGACGTTTATTTCTCTCAACTATTGTTTGTCTTAGATTTAACTTGTTGAAGTTTTGTTAATTAAATTCAGTGTGTGTGAGTTCATTATTATCATTTCTACATCTTTGTTTTTTTCACCTATATTCTAGAAATTTTTCAGTTTTTTTTTTCTTTTCCATCTTGTGTCTAATGCGATTTCCCTGCATTATTTTTACTTGTTTCTAACCTGTCATGGATATAGTTTACTATAAGTGTAGTGTTTCCTTTTCTCCCCTTACAGTTCACTTCTTATTTTGGTGTATTTTTTGTACAATTTAGTTTTTGTGCATGTTCAGCTTTTCTTTTGTTTCTTTCTTTTCTTTGAGTATTTCACATTGCTTTACCTTCCTTTATGCTGGATTCCTTATTTCAGGCCCACAATGAATTTCTTTCATGACTGGGAGAAGAATTTTCTGACCCTATGTTTGTCAACACACGCTTTGCCTAGATTTTCCTTGGGCTCTCATTTCTATGAAAGAGCTGAGAATATAAAGATACAAAAAAAAAAAAAAAGTGAACAAAAACAAATGGCTTATCATGTTTAGAGCTGGAGGACTAGTTGATTCACACTTCCTAATCTACTTGTGCCTATAAATCATAGAGGAATTACATCTGCCCTAAATGGTAGAAAACCTGTCCCCACTCCCAATCATTTATTCTATTTTTAAGAAGGGATACACTGAAATTTACACTCTCAAATATGTCAGTTACCAAAACACGTTTCTCTATCATTGGAACTTTATATTTGAAGACCTCACTAAATTATTCTCCCATCAAACTGTAATGAGGGTTCTTCAGATGGTCCAAGAATATTCTTTCTACTTCAAAAGGCAACTTTGTTGTAAAAGGATAATAGCTAGGAATTTTCACTGGCAGAAATTCTGATCTCTGAGACAGTAGGAAACGTTAAAAGAATCTTGGCAGGTTTTTGTTCTCTTTCACATAACACAATAAGCCTAAACCACTAAGCAGTGTTCTCAGTACATCACAATAGGTTTTATATTATGTGACCATTCCTTTCCTATTTTCACAACAGATTTAGCATTAATTTTATTGTTAGAACTTGCAGGGTTTTGTTGTTGTTGTTGTTGTTGTTGTTCTTGTTGTTCAGTTTTATTCATAAATATTTCTGCGGGCAACTGAATAGGTTTTATTGGAGATCTGATTGCAGGTTGATGTATCTGTTGGGAATACTTGAGAGTTCTACACTATTTGATGAGGTGATAGATTCATGCATCTATTCCCCTCAGTAATTATTTTATTTTGAATAAATAATGCCTGGAAATTTTGGTGTTTTTATCCACCTCAGAATTATTTAAACATATCAGTCAAAGTAGTATAGGTGTTTCATAAAAATACTCATTTATTTGGTTTACCTTTAACATCCTTGGAAGATGTTTTAAAGATTTGTTCATTTTTCTTTGTGTAAACTTCCAAAATAAGTTTGAACTGTGCTTTTTGTCCTGCTTCCTTTTGAATTGTAATTCCTCAGAAAAATGAAGAATCCTGTTGTCTAGAAAGATTTCAATTCCAGAATGTGATAAACACATGAAAAGTTGAAATATGGAATATATGACTTGTACTGAGGAAGGGACTCTCTTTTTATCACATTCTTTTAGATAACAACTACCATGTGAAGGTAGAAAACTCCTCAAGTATAAAAGAGAAGAGTCTGGTTCAATTGATGTTCAAAAGTCATATATTTTTTTAATAAGTTCTATATAAATCCTAAGATGCTATTTTAGACCCTAATAAAAGTATTTTCTTCAAAAGAAACAATGCACTAGGGCTTTAGAATGTCTTTTCTGAGAAGATAACTCTGAATCCTTAAGTAACTTACCTTTCAAGAAAAGGTAGCCATGGGATATGTTCACAAATGCACACATCATTTACAGCATGTAAAAGCCCAACATGGTGTTTTATTCATTGAAAGTCATGAAACTGTCATGAAATTGCCCTAAAAGCTTTTTCAAAACATAACCCCTTGTTTATTTCCTAAAGAACAACTGATAGAATAACTATATTTGAGAAGTGAAACACAAATGTATTTCTCAAAAAAGACCTCTATCATCTTCTAGCTTTTCCCTTTCAGAATGCAGCACTCCCAAAATATTTTGGATATTTCATATAAAAATTTTCAATTGAACTACAAACTATAAAGCTAAACTACAATAGAGCAGCCACAATAATTTAGAAATAAAATTGTTTTCTTATCTCAGAATGGGACAAGTATTATGGCTGTAAAATAACATTTTATGTAATATAAGAACACAGGTCCCCATAGCAGTTTTAGGAAAATCCTCTTTTGTGCTATAATGGACCCCAGCTTCCTCCTAACAAATGCTACAAAGAATTTGCAGGTCCTGTCCTATCATCCTTGCTCTGTCCTAATTCCAAGTTATAAAAAGATTGGTAAAAATCAGAAACAAAATAAAAACTTCTATTTATTTATTATTTCTTGTTTGTTTATTTATTTATTTAAGAGAGTGAGAGAACATGAGCAGGAGGAGGGGCAGAGGGAGAAGGAAGGGTAACTTGAGCCAAAGTCAGATGTTTAACCAACTGAGTCACCCAGGTGTCACAAAGTAAAAACTTTAAATCCAGGAATTATGTTTCAATATTTATAGTTCTGCTAAATCATTACATCTACTATCTATCACAGAATTCTGTCCATGAGAAACAAATGTTGAGATGAGAAAGAAAGCAACAGTCCTTTATTTATTTTTTCATTGTTCTTGTCTCCTTCCCAGAATAAAATAAACCTAATGAGAAAGGAATTACTAATGCACACACACACACAAACACACACACACACACATACATACAATATGTCACACAGGTTAAAAAACAAAGTGTAGAACTTATTCTTGGTCCTGCAACCATGCAAATGGCCTTATTAATTAGGTTAATATAGAACAATATTCATTTCTTGTCCCAAAAGAAGGTTGTAAGACAAACTTTGTTGCTGTAGTTAAGGTTGTTAGTAGTAGTTGTAGCATTTAATTGTCATTTTCAGTAATTTAAACAACCATTACACTACTTTCAGATGCGGAACAGGTCCCTGGTTAAAAGAAAACATTCACACAACGAAGACTGGTCCTTGAGAAAAGTATTCACTGGGAGATGAGAAGTTTTTGGATTTGAGGCAAGAGCAAATCAGGTAAGTATCTCAAGGTACACAGGAGGGTCAAATCTATAAAAGGACATAATTGGATGTCCCTCCCATCCCAGCAATGTGGAACCATTACAAGCAGATTGAACATGTAGATACATGCAAGTATGCTAAGAATGCTTTTAGACTTCAACAGAAAACATGTGTGCAACGCTTGAATCTGGAAAAGCAGAAGTGTCAATGTGGAGTAGAAAATTTTCTGGGATAGTGCAGGACTAACCTTTAACAGTCAGGGGAGACTGAAGAGTCCAGCATATCCAATACTGTGTGATCTACAAATCTTTTGCCTCGGACCTGTCACCAACATCAGAACTCTGGAGGAAGAGCTTGGGAATTGTTAACTAAAAATCCAAATTAATTTCATGTATGCTGAGGTTTGAAAACCATTGGATTAGATTCTCCTGCCCTCTCTATATTTGAGCCAGATGAGTCTGGGCAAATAAGAAGAAAGGAGCCTCCAAAGGAAACATACTATATTCTTTGCAAATAAAACTAATGGATGGACATTCAATTGTTTCTTGTAAAAAAAAAAAAAAAAAGAAGAAGAAGTAGTCTATGTTCTATTTATATGCTCAAGTGTGTGAAACAAATCTATGCAGTTCATATCCATTTATTATCAAGCATGTCTTCTCACTGCTCCACAAAGCTGCCATTTAAAGCACTATTTAATCTTGTTTGCAGTGAGAGGTTATATATCTATATGTTTTTATATATACAGATATATTTGCTTTCATCTATGAAGAAATCTTCTCTAATTATACAGATTCAAACCCTATCTATCTCTAAGGATGCAACCCAATGTCAACTCCTCCATGAAGCTGTCAAATAGAAAGGAGATTTACTTCTTCTGAACTCCAATATCATATTACCTAGACCTTTCATGTGGTTTCATAAGCTGTTTCCAGGATTTATCAGTCACAATGCATTCTGAAACCAAGCAAGACCCACCTGAAAATAAACAATATATGGAAGTTGAACAAAAGTTTGGGCAGAAATAGAACTCTTTTCAGGTCATTGTTCAAAGGTCATTTTAATCAAATATGAGGAAATAACCAAAGGCCAGGCAAACATAATTACCTGAAAGAGCAGCATCAGGTTATAAAATCAGGGAGCTGGAGGAGACAAATTGGAGAGGATGGGGTAAAGCCAGATTTCATATCAATTCTTCCACAGACTTGGAAAGGATCAGCCAGAACTAGAAGAGTGCTAAAATAAGCTTTTCTCAAGTGTTGTGAGTGGTGGAGAGAAACAAGTTATTATCACTAATAGGAGCAGAAATTCCATACCGGAGATGCAAGGGAGTCCCAAGGAGATAAGCTCTGGTTAGTTGGTTTCTCCAGATCATAACCTTTTGACTATTAGGGTATATAACATTTTCACACTCTTGACGTGAGAATCATAACAGTAATTTCTTTCTAAATAATTTTTGTTAACTGAGATTGCTTCAAATCTAGATTCCAATGTTTCAAGATAAAAAATCAGGAGATGTGGCATGAGAAGATGATTTGAAATTAGAATTTGGTGAGAGGAAGTTCTCACTTTTTCCTTTTCTCATTAACTATATTGTAAATCCCTTAAAATTATGATTTAATTCTTATTGGACCCCTTTAATACTATCCCAAGGTTTTTAGTGCTATGCATTTCACAAACAAGAGACTAAAATATATTTTAAATAAAAGATTAAAGGGCGCCTGGGTGGCTCAGTGGGTTAAGCTGCTGCCTTCGGCTCAGGTCATGATCTCAGTGTCCTGGGATCGAGTCCCGCATCGGGCTCTCTGCTCAGCAGGGGGCCTGCTTCCTCCTCTCTCTCTCTGCCTGCCTCTCTGCCTACTTGTGATCTCTCTCTGTCAAATAAATAAATAAAATCTTTAAAAAAATAAAAATAATAAATAAAAGATTAAAAAACAGTATTTTATGAAATAAAACTCTGAAACTATTTCTTAGTTATACAGAAATCAAGTGACAGACAATGAAATAAAGAGAAGACTCATGCACTATGTCATGTCATGTCTTATTTAGAATACAAATAGAACAAGAATGTTTTACAACAGAAAATACCATCTATATGAAAACACATGTTTATATGAATATGGATATTAATATTCCTTCTATTCAGAACCCCTGCATTAATGTTTAATTTAATACATTACAACATGGTTCTCTATACCCATTTTATTAGTTTTTTTATAAAAACTATCTGCTTTATTATTAATGAAAGTATTACATATAACATAGTGAATAGGGTGGCAATTATCTCTTCTTTCTATAGAAGAGTTGGATCCCTTTCCCATGTAATTGTATGAATTTTTTTTAAGATAAGCTCTTCACCATGAGTGAAAAAGCAGATAATATTCAACTTGCAAGTGGAATTGTGTTCCAAGAGCCCTATGTGAGTCAATTATTTAGAACTAAGAAAGCTTATAATTGCAGCAATGATTATATACTGGTGCCAACTCACAAAATCTTATTAATGGCCAATAAATTGTAATAATAGAAATTCAAGTATACCTGAACAAATTTCTAAAATTATCTCCAGGGACATGCAGGGGAAAGGAATTTAATGATCCTATGTGAATGTGAGGCATGTATCTTCCCACTCCACTCCCATTCCAGGTGGCAGTTTTCCCAGCAGTGACAATAGACAAGAAATTCATTTTTTGTTTAAATACTTCTGGTCAACAGTAATTTATTAACTCTCTTATTGTCATAACAAAAAGAAATGATTCCCTGAATTTCTATATACATCTGCGAAAGAAAGGATGTCTTCCGGCCAATCTCTGCACCATGTTTTGCAAAAAGTAGTTGGCAATAATTCTAATTAATTGCCACCCTTATGAAAGCAGGAACAATGGTTGGTGTATAGGCCTTGACTATAAACAGAATGCTTATCATATTACTTAGCACAGAATATGTACTCAGTAAGTGTATGCCAAATGCAATTACTAACTGATTGAATGAAAAGAGTAGGGTAAGAACTGCAATTGTATGTCCACTTAGATAGAAAATTGACTACTGTTAAATCAGAAGCTTATTTACTAGTTTTCTTAAGTCAATAAATTTGTCAAATTCCTTTCACAATAGATAAAATGGATCACAGAGAGGAACTTGTATCCACTAGTGGGGCCGGGGGAAGAAATCATGAATATTTTCCAAAAAGAATGCTGCGTGTTGACTGTTACTTCCTTTGACATGTTTGCTACCTTCCTGACTCAATATATTCTGCATATATCTCATTGAGTTCTAAGGCTTATTAGTGCTTCAAATATGCTTTAAAACAGAGAAAGATTCCCATGTGTTTTCTAACTAGCTACACTTTGCATAGCCATTTTATAAATGTATACGGAGAGTGTTTCATTTCAGATTGAAGGACTGCCATAATGGACACAGCAGCATTGTTTCTGAATCAGCAGTAACAGGAACGGTGTTGCCATTAGTGTGACAAGGGCTAAAGCAATTAGATTTAAACTTGATGAAATAGCTGTACCATCCATTTACTAGATCATGTTGAAACATTTCCACATCCTTTTATGTGTTTGTAATGGCAGGTGCCCTGTGTGTTAGCCCTAGTGTTCTTCTCTGGCACCCTGACTTGTAACCGTGCATACAAAGAACACATTATAGCCTTGAGAGACTGATTATCTCTATTGTCACATCTCTCCATGGTACTATATAATTGTTTCAGCTGCAAGTACATTCCTGAAATACTCAGTACTGCACACTGGATGAATGTCTGCTCAACCTTCCAAAAATGCTAGTGATTATACAAAGGGGAAAGGAGGTCCCTTTAGAGGCATTAAGGTTGCAGTTCATTCTTTAAGTGCTGACCTGTGAAAACACAGATGTTGCCAAAACTAACAAATCAAATGAGGAATTTATACAGACTAGGTAGTGAAGAAAATTTGTCTTCAGTGATTTGGATTGTATATTGCAAAGGAATGATTGCATATACCATAAACACATTTTAGTCTGAGCAGATAAAAATAAATGCTACTTGGATATTTGGCAATTGGATTTTTTTCATTACTTCATATGGATAATATATGTAGATAAATTCACTGCCAGGTGTTAATGGCATAAAATATCAGGAATGAACTCTTTTTCCCTAAATTATGTATGTTTGAATTTGAAATATAGTACTTTGTTTGAATTTTTAAAAACAAGAAGAGAAATAAGAAAACTTATTCAAAATAGAATTTATCTTTTAATTAATCAAATTTTACTCAAGATTTTCCAGATGTTTTTAGTGTTATATGTAATTATGACTAAGTGAAAACATGGTGCTTTTGATTATTAGATGGGACCTGAAACCAGTGATCTTTTAATTATCCTAATTTTCTACTAGTGTGATAGCTAGACAACTCTTATATTGGTTGCAGAATAAAGTTGGGATAGATTTATAATATCAGTATATGAAACAGTAGCACCTTGTTATAGAATGGGAGGGGGGATTACTGAAAGTATACAGTCGTATTGGTGTTTATATTTTGAAGCTAGTAACCTGTCCAAATTGAGTGCAAGATGAATCATTAACAGTTATAAAACTCAGTTATGATCATGAAGTAAAAGATTAATGTTTTAAATGTAATTATCTAGATATCATTATGAACCATACAGTTGAAATCAGTATCCATAGGCTACAAATATTGTAGTAAATATTGCAAGAAAGTGGAATAATATGTATTATACCATCTTTTGACTCTGAATAAATGTTTCCATTTAATGATAAAATACAATGGCACCATTTCTGGAGGCTGCCTACTCTTCTTCAATTTTCCTGCTGTTTCTATGCTTAAATATTTTCTTTGCAGGCTCTAATTTGTATGCCAGTGTAGTGCTGGATTGACAGGTAAATTACCCTTTATAAACATTAAGAATATTCACCAGATAAACTATTATACTAAAATACATCACAGAGCTTAGAGTTTTTTCCTGACCTTAGTCGTGAAAAATATTACTTTTGAATCTGCAATGGAAATGAGCATAAATTATAACATCACTTAAAAGAGAGATTCCCCCTTCCCCTTTAATAGAATACATGAGAAAGCCAAACTTTCAAAAAGAAAATAACTAAGCCCTGATTCTCCCTTTTTGAAATCAGTATGCACAACCTCAAATTAACTGCAAAATCCTTGTATATGACCGAGGCAATAGAATATACACCAATTGTTATGTTTGATAATCCAGAGAGTTTTATTTGTGGATTTGGCTGTGGTGTCTGCCAAATATAATTTTGGGTTAATACTACATTTTTTTTCTCATTGTAACATACTTCATTGTACTTTCAGTAGAGGTTTATATCCATGCTTTCCGAAGGCAAGTACTAGACTGACAATTGGAAAGTAGTATGGTAGGTTACATGAAAGTTTTCAATTTGACAAATAAAAATTTAGAAAATCTTCAGAGGCTTCTATATAACTTCTAAGGGATTTATATTACATAAATTATTAGGGTAAATTTCCTGTTATATTTCTATAGTTATATTCCTATATAGTTATATCTTTATAGAGTCATAGTTACATTTCTATAAATATATCTACATACATTTCAGTGGTAATATTTATAATAATATTTTTATCTCTATTTTTTTAAAAAGTTATTATCTTTATTATCTGTATCTTTATTTTATAGTGTCAAGTGGGAAATAACCCAAAAGTCCACCAACACTAAAATTAATAAAGCAATTATAGTATATTCCCACACTTATTAGTATCTAGATGCATAATGAATGAACTAGAGTTATATGCGAAATATGGCAAAATCTGGGAACAAATCATTCAGATATTGAAAGACCCACATAAAAGAGTACACATTGTGTGCTTCCACTTAAATAATACTAACAACAACAACAACAAAAAAAACAAAAAACAAAACAAACAAAAAAACAGCAAGTTTAAAAGTCAGGATGGTGTTTACCTATGAAGTATGAGAGTGATTGAGAGGGGGCAAACCATTTCTATGTGAAATTATACATGCTTCTGGTTTTTTTTTTTTTTTTTTAAAGATTTTATTTATTTATTTGACAGAGAGAAATCACAAGTAGATGGAGAGGCAGGCAGAGAGAGAGAGAGGGAAGCAGGCTCTCTGCTGAGCAGAGAGCCCGATGCGGGACTCGATCCCAGGACTCTGAGATCATGACCTGAGCCAAAAGCAGCGGCTTAACCCACTGAGCCACCCAGGCGCCCCATGCTTCTGGTTTTAAGCTGCAAAGTATTATGGCATTTAGCTTCACAATAATGGATGCATGCCCTGACTTTAGAATACAACTGTTTTCAGGTATATCTCTGGCTAAATGCAAGACCCCTTTCACAAAGAACAACTATCATTACAAAATATGTATAATATGTTGAATGTCAGGGGTGTTATTCTCTCACTTGCATCTTTACTCTCTTCTTGAACAGTCTGAGTTATTAAATATTATCCTTCCATTGAAGAGTAGAGTCCACAATTTATACTCATTTCTCCTAATTCTGTGGTTACCTGATTCTAATTAGCAGCACACAGAGAAAGGTAACTCTTAATAAGACATAGCCTCACATTTGTGAGAAGCAAACTGGTAGATTTACTTTAGGTATTTATACCTTAATGGCTTCTGCATACATATACAAAATACAAGTTCAGCACTTCTGCTAATTTTACCCACTAAAATTTTCCAGAAGGAAGAAATTCTAGTGAATTCCTGCTAAGAAATGCCAGACCAAAAGGATTAGTACTGCCCCAGGTTCTAAAGGTCAATGGGTTTGTTAAAGAGGGAGAATGAAAGATTTCCTGAAGCCAAGTCTCCACCATCAAAAATGCCCTCTCTGGTTTCCAGAAGCCCAGATCTTCAGGCTGCTTACAAGTCAATATTTATAAATCATTTATGAAAAGGTCAGTGCTAGGGTATTGCAATGCAAGCTATCATCACTAGAAATAATGTAAAGGTCCTGCTAAAGGCTGGCGGGGTAGGTCCAGCATAAACAGTGACAAAGCAGTATCACCTACGCTAGTCATGTAAGAGCTATGAAGATTATTGTAATTAAATTTCAACTTTCTTAATAAATAACCTATACTTAACTGCATAATGACTCATATTGGAATATTTTCAAATAGTCCTCAGAAAAACCAAAACATGTTCACATTTTTAACATTTTGTATCTCAAAATGCTTAAATTAATGATTAGAAGTCGTATATAAATTAATTTTCAAAGAAAACCTTGTGATACTGAAGTCTGAATAACATTCATAAAATCACACGGCCTTGATTCCATATAAATAATGCAGATAGATTGTTCATTTTTAAAGTGTTTGGAAAAATAGACCTCAAAAGGATTTCTATTCTTGATACTAAGCAGATTTGATATCTTAAAAATTAATCTTGTTAACTAAGTAAAATTTAAATTAAAAAAGAAAAATGTTTAAATAAAATAAAATAATAATAAAAAATTAACTTAATTCATAATACCAACAAGTATTAGAAACAAGAAACAGAAGTTTCTAATGATACTGACTGGGGTATCTATAGCCCATGAAAATTTGAATATATGGACCTAACTACATGGAGTGTTGGAGTTTGAATTTAAAGTCTGAATGTATTACGGGAATTCCCAAACTAAGAAACTAAGAAAGTAGCCTAAAATGAGATGAGATAGTGGCATCTCAACTCACCTAAAACAGCAACTTTTCTCTGAAGAGACATTAAAGCAGGCTTCACAAGCTTTCTGCAAATAACATCCTGCCTTAAAGGCTCATGACCCTAAATCATCAAAGACACAAGGAAGCAACTATGAGTGAGACTGAATAGAAACAATACCACAGCACAATTAATCTGCTCAAAAATTAAGGTATTAAGTAGTCAGATATAAAATACAAATAGGTACATGTAAAGGTTTAAAAGAAATGGAAGGTGGAGTCACAGCTATGATTTAAGGATAAGATATTATGAAACAAGTCCAAGTATATTTGATGATGAGTCAAATTCATTTTCTAAACTTGACAAATGTAATCTTACAATAAGAATCTATGGCTAAGTTAAATAGTCAAGTAGTATGGATGACAAGAGAAGTAATGATACTGGGTACACACTTGAAGAAATTACTCAGATTTGTAGCACATTTTTACAAGAAGCAGAAATAAGAGCTGATAAAATAAAAGATGATAAAATGGTCTTAAATTTGCCTTACTGGATTTCAAAAAGAAGGAAAATGAGAAAATGAGGGGCGGGCTATAATGAAAGATAATATAATAACTGAGAATGACGCAGAATCGATAAACACAAAACCAAAAAAACAAAACAAAACAACAACAAAAAAAAGAAAAACTAATTGTCTTATTTAGAAAGCATGACACATCCCAAACAGAACACATTTTTAAAAATCCATCCTATGAAAGATTATATTTTACAAAGGTGTCTTATTTTCCAGATGCTTTTCTATAGTGTAACCATACTATAGAGGTATGGTTACATACTTCCCTCCAAGAGGAGGAATTGAATTCCCTTCTTGAATCTGGGATGGCCTTGGAATTTGTTTCAACCATAGAATGTGGAAGAAGTGATGCAATTTACCTTCTGCAGCATGGTCAGAAGAAGTCACGTGACTTTTGCCTCTTTTCAGATACTTGTTTTAGGGAAATTCCCTCCCAGAAACCTCTCTCGGAACTCCGCTGGACACTGTGAGAAGCACAGGCTTCGTGGAGAGGCCATAAGGTGCATCACTCAATGGTTCAAACTGAACCTTGCCTTAGAATCATGGCAGCTGAAGTGTCAGATACTTAAGGGAAGAGGTTCCCTAATGATTCCAGGCCTTAGTTGTTCAAACCTTCTCTGGTGAGGACCTGGACATTTTGGAGCAGAGAGAAGCTGTCTCTGCTGTGCCCTCCCTGGATTCTTGACCCATAATAAGCACAGTAATATAGCTGTTTTATGCCTCTACATTTAGGATGCTAAAGAAAATTTACCTATGGTAGTTACCTGTAGAATAATAAAGGAAATTAGATCTTAAAATCAGTCTTGTGGTGCCTGAGTGGCTCAGTAGGTTAAGCATCTTCCTTTGGCTCAGGTCACGATCTCAAGGTCCTGGAGTGGAGCTCTATGTCAGGCTCCCTGCTCAGCAGTGAGTCTTCTCCTTCTCCCTCAGCCCCTCCCCTGCTCCTGTGCACTCTATTTCTCTCTCTCAAATAATTAAAATCTTCTTAAAAAGTCAGTCTCACAATTTGCTATTCACATATTTATTAAAGTTATTCTATCAAGAATATCCAAACAAACAAACAAAACTCTAGAAAAAGACACAAACTTGATAGAAATAGATAGTCAAAATTGAGAAAAATTTTAAAAAGACAATAATACAGGATACCTATATGGCCAATAAGCACAAGACACTCGACTTCATCAGTCTTTGAGGAATGCAAATAAAAAACACTTTTCATAGAACTCACCATGCCGCAATGGTTAAAACAAAAAAGATGAAAAATATCAAACAATGGTGACATAAAAAATCAATTGAAACCCATATAACCCATATAAACTCTTGGTGAGAGTGTAAATTGGTACAATTCTTTTAGAAATGTTTTTGAGGTATCTACTCAGGTGAAATATGCTTAACCTATAATGCAACAAATTTAACTTCTAGTATTACACACATAGGTTCACCAAACAAATAAAACCAAACAGGTGCTAGGATATTCATAACTGCTCTTGTGAATTTGAATGTCATCAAAAGTAGAATGAACAAATATATTTTGACATAGTCACACAATGTAATACTCTAGAACAATGAGAATAAACTACTTCAGCATAAATGCATAAATCTCACAAACACAATGTTGAACAAAAGAAGTTAAACACAAAAGACTAAAGACTAAAAGACTACATGCTACATAATCCTTCTTATGTAAATCCAAAAGCAGGCAAAAACTAATAAAGTTTATTAGAAGATTTAGTAATGTGTACCAGTGAGAGGAAAGAACTAATAATTCTAAAGCAGCTTGAGATTAGAGGTTCTGGGGTATTGGTAGTGTCTTATTTCTTCATAGATGGTTGTATGGTTCAATTCATTCAGATGTAAACTCTTAATACCATCTTATATATTTTATATACTTTATAAAACAATTAAAAGTACTCATAGAAACACAAACAGCACATATTTAAATATTGGCATTTACAATTATCTAGGACCAATCCCATAACTGTTTTGCCTCAATTTTTTCAATTGTATATATAGGAAATACTAATACAAGATAATTATATGAGTTAATTTATATAGAGGAAATGCTTGAACATTCCTTTAACCAATAAACAATGATTTTAGTAATTAATATTATGAAAAATTCTTTGCTACAAAATTATCTATATATTTAAAAAAATCTCTATATTTAATTTGTCCATAATTTTCTTCATTTTAACTTGAGTTTTTTCAGGATTCGAGTATATGTCAACAGTTCAAACATTCCATTTGAAAATGTAACTTAAATTATTCTGTATCAAAAAAATTTTAAAGTGTTACCTTAAAAAAATAAAATAATAACTATAGATATAACCATGATTTAATTTCAATTAAATTCAAATTATTTCTTTTTAATAATTTTGGATCATTAATTTCTCCCACTTCATAAACTTCTAATCATGTAAAATATATGCATGAAATAAGGTTTAAAAAATCTTTCCATAATTTCCTTTTAAATCTTAAATTTTGAACCTCTTCCAAACAAGGCCAAAAAACTAACCTTCTGAGATAATGCAGGAAAGAGTTATTTCAGATGAAAGATAATGCCCACAAACTTGCCCACTTCTGACCATTAAAAGGTTTTGATCATTTCTCTACTTATGTTTGATGATGAAGGTGAAATACACTAATTAGGCTTTTCAGTATTACTTGCTTAATCTTTTTCTTATCCAGATTTCAGGGAATGTGTTTGATCTAATGATGTGATTTAGAATAAATTTCAGTGAGTACAAGATGGAATTTTAAAAAGGTAATGAATTTAACTACTGATGAACTGGAAATTTCATATAATCTTGTATAATATCAATTTGGAATATTCAAACAAATGAAAATGTCAAGATAGTATATATTTATAAAATTGCTAATTTTATGTTAGCAATTTTATGTTATTTCTATATAAATTTCATTAACTAAAAAATTGTTGATTCCTATAGTAGAAACTATACAAAATGGTTAAATCATCATACATGAAAAATAATTTGAAATAATTTTTGAAACATTTTTGTTTTGCAATATTTAACTGAAAATTACTAACATATAAAATATTACACAGTTAAGGAAAGGAAGAGAAATTTAATTTTCTGAGCTCTATTTTAAAATATATAACGGTAAGGATTGTTTGCAGTTTCCACAAGTGGGATGTAAAATCTTTTTTTAAAAGATTTTCTTTATTTGACAGAGAGATAGAGACAGAATGCACAAGTAGGCAGAGAGGCAGCAGAGGGAGGGGAGAAGCAGGCTCTCTGCTGAGCAGGGAGCCCAGCGTGGGGCTGGATCCCAGGACCTGAGCTGAAGGCTACCGCTTAACAGAGCCACCCAGACACCTCAATATTAAAATCTTTTATATAGCTTTTGGACTTTCATTTTAAAGTGTTGCTAATAGATCTTTAATCCAATTGAAAGATTTTAAGGCTATAAATCCAAAACATATATCTAATCAACAATCTACTCCACAAGAGATTAATACCCAATCAAGTATTATCAAATATCAGTAAATAATTCTAGAAACAATGAAAAGTTTCAAAATACTCAAGAGCATAGTTGTAAAAGTTGATATGTTAGCTAACATCCTCCAGAGAAACAGAATCAATAGAAGACCAATGGATAGACAGATAAATAAAATTCATGTTTGTTTGTTTATTATAGGAATTGACTCATGCTTTAATGGAAGCTGAAAACTTCTATGATCTACTATGGGCAAGCTATAAAACCAGGAAAACCAGTAGGAAATTCAGTTTGGGTCAAAAGGCCTGACAGTCAGGAGTGCTGATGTCCGATGTCTAGGGGATAAAGAAGATGGATGTCCCAACTCAACCAGAGAGAAAATTTGACGTTCTTCTGTCTTTTTGTTCTATTCAGGCTCTAAACAGATAGGATGATATAAACCTGCATTGGTAAGGGTGCTACTGTTTACTTGGTCTAGTCATTTGAATGCTAATCTCTCATAATCATACCCAGAAATAATGTTTTACCAGCTATCAGGGCATCCCTTAGCCAGTCAAACTGACACATAAAATTAATAATCACAACTACTTTATACTTTGTGTTTTAGAATTATGAAGAGACTGAGATGAATAAATTTTAAAACAATATGCAAATATTTATTACTCAAAAAATATATAAGTTGAAAAGGAATCCAAGCTTCCTAAAACACTCTATCAATTTATTTATCATAGTGTACAATAAGTATATGGTCCTGATTAGACATTTACATCTCTATAATAAAAAAATGAAAGTTTAACTTACTTTAATCTCATGAAAACATCTCTAGAAACTTAGTACACTTAAGCCATTAAAAGAAAAATAAAATGTGGGTCTAGCATGTAACTTTTGATCTCAGGGTTGTAAATTCAAGCTCACATTGAGGGCAGAGTTTGCTTAAAATAATACATTTTAAAAATGTGGGTCTTCGGTGGAACAGAGTAGGCAGCCTAGATATGGACCCTGAACTCTATGGTCAAAGAATCTTTGACAAAGCAGGAAAAAATGTACAGTGGGGGGAAAAAAAAAGTCTCTTCAACAAATGGTGCTGGGAAAATTGAACAGCTATGTGCAGAAGAGTAATACTTGACCATTTTCTTACACCATACACGAAGATAAACTTGAAATGGATAAAAGACCCCAACGTGAGGAAGGAATCTTTCAAAATCCTAGAGGAGTTACATAGGCAGTAACCTCTTTGACATCGGCCACAGCAACTTCTTTCAAGATGTATCTCCAAAGACAAAGGAAACAAAAGTAAAACTGAACTTCTGGGACTTCATCGAGATCAAAAGCTTCTGCACAGCAAATAGTCAACAAAACAAAGAGGCAACCCATGGAATGGTGGAAGATATTTGCAAATGACCCTACAGAAAAAGGGCTGATATCCAAGATCTATAAAGAACTCCTAAACTCAACACAAACAGAACAATCATGTCAAAAAATGGGCAGAAGACATGAACAGACACTTCTCCAAAGAAGGCATACAAATGGCTAACAGACACATGAAAACATGTTCATCATCCTTAACCATCAGGGAGATTCAAATCAAAAACACACTGAGATATCACTTTACACCAGTTAGAATGTCCAAAATCAAGAACACAGAAAACAACACGTGTTGGAGAGGATGTGGAGAAAGGGGAACCCTCTTACACTGTTGGTGGGAATGCAAGTTGCTGCAGCCACTTTGGAAAACAATGTGGAGATTTCTTAAGGAATTAAAAATAAGAGTTTCCCTGTGACCCTGCAATTGCACCACTGGGTATTTACCCCAAAGATATCATATGGTTTCACTTACTTGTGGAGCGTAAGGAATAACATGAAGGACATTGGGAGATGGAGAGGAGAAGTAAGTTGGGGGAAATCAGAAGGGGAGACAAACCATGAGAGACTCTGGACTCTAAGAAACAAAGTGTGGGTTTTGGAGGGGTGAGGAGTTGGGTAAGCCTGATGGTGGGTATTATGAAGGGCATATATTGCATGGAGCACTGGGTGTGGTGCATAAACAATGAATGCTGGAACACAGAAAAGAAATAAAATAAAATGAAATGAAAACAATGAACATTTGACACAAGGGATTGTCTTATTATCAGGATGACCTTATATTTAGGTATATTGTGCATACAACTGACCACTGTACAACACAGGTTTGAACTATAGGTCCAATTGATATGTGGATATTTTTCAATAGATACAGTATAATACTGTAAAAAAATGTGGGTCTTTATTAGAGAAAGAAATAACTTATTAGTCACTGATTTTTTTTTCATTTAGTGATTGTCATTTATAAAAATTAGTAATTTAGCACTCTAATTTTCATATGACTCACAAAAAGTAATTACCAAGACAGCAGAATTATTATAGAAAATAATACTGGATGTTAATTTAAAAAACAAACAAACAAACAAAAAATCTATGTTTGGAGTTTTGTCTCCCATTTTATAACTTTGTGTCCTTGGGCAAGATAGTTAAGCTTTCTCATCATTAGTTTCTTCACATGTAAAATGAGGATACTAAAATAGGATATCTCTCATAAACTTAAAGTTAAGTACTTTACCTAAGCCAGAAAATAGATATTAGATTCTATTTTTAGATGGAGTTTCTACTTTTCAATCAAAAGGAAGTCCTGGATGTAGTAGGTCTTGTTTTCTAGAGGGGAGAAAAAAATGCACTGGCTAGTCATTTGTCAGGATTCTAAGAGTGGATAAAAAGGGATGATGACTTCCTTATGTGGCCTCCTCCAACTCTTATGATCTGTGACCACATCCTTTTCAGTGCCATCCATTGGTTTATTGTGTACTAGATAAGAACTGAAGTGGGTGTGTCACTTGTTCAATGATACAATTTTATTTGAATTCTTAGCTCTGTTTACTGTTTACCCATTCATGTCCTGACTTGGTTTTGTATTCTACTTGCTTACCTGACACAGATTAGCAATCAGTACTGAACTTCAATTTTAACTTGAGAATCAAGCCAACATAATCTTGTCATATAGAGAGAAAAATAAAATATGTGATGAAATCTTTAGTGAGGATTTTACTAACACTCCTATATTGTCTTGGCCTTGGTCTTTGTACACTGCCTATAAAGACATATATAGGATATTCAACTAACTGTATGCTCTAAACAATGTTTATCTGTTGCCTAAATGTTATCAAATGTGTACTGTCATGTCCCCATATATGTCTTATTTATAGACCATTTTACTTACTGTTACCTAAGATATTAACCTTGAAATTATTGTCTCCATGCTCTTAACTCCAAAAGTAATTATTAATTTCTCTCAAGTTTACTTCCAAAATTCCTTTCAACAATATTTAATTTTCTCAGTGTCTGTTGTTGCTATCCTATTCTGGCCATGTTCTCAGCCGTAATAGAGCAACAAGCTTAGACTGGTCTCCTTGGACCCTGTAGTTATCTCAAGCCTACCAGTCAATCCATCCTTCACCCAATCACCAAAACCACTATAAACCCCAAGTATGACCATACTCATCTGTTGTTTAAATCCTTAAATTTTTCTGATTTAAGTCAAAACTTAACATGATTTGCAAGTTTTTCATGAGCAAGAGCCAGTTTTACATGCCAAGTACCTTACTGAATTATTTTCAGTGCCATTAAGGTATCATGTTCATTATGTCCTAACTTACCTCTTTGCCTTTTGAGAAAGCTGTCTTCTACCTGGAAATATTTTTCCATCACATTCATCAACTTTTTCTCAACCTGCATGATTCACCCATCAGTCTAAGTTTTCCTTCCCTGAGACTGCCTTTTCTAACTCCCAGAACACTCAATCTGGAACATTCAAATGTGAATTTATCCAACCTTAGGACCAAGTCCCTACCCTTTAAGAGAAATTGCCCTGTTTGCATTTTCTTATGTACTCATTCCTTTTTTCTAGCAGAATCTTTAGCACAGAGTGAACATTTAATACTGTTTTTGAGAGAAAGAAGGATTAGACGAAGGGAGGGAGGAAGAGAGGCAGAAAGTGAGGAAAGGAGGTGGGGGACAAAAGAACAGCTAAAGCAAGAAGAAAAGCAAGAAAGTAATCTTTTTTTTTTAATTTCTTAATTTTTTTATAAACATATAGTGTATTTTTATCCACAGGGATACAGGTCTGTGAATCGCCAGGTTTATACACTTCACAGACTCACCATAGCACATACCCTCCCCAAGGTCCATAACCCCACCACCCTCAAGAAAATAATCTTTTAATCAAATAAGAAGTATTTAACTGAGTTATCAATTTGTATTTCATTTGCAAGAATTAATTCAATAATAGTAAAAATAATACAATGTTCAATGAAATAAACATATTTCCATTTTCTTCAATATGACATTCTAGGAATGACCACTAATGACATTTTTTAATATACGAAAATTATAAGCAGGTTATAACCTTTTTTTTTAGATTGTTCTTAAAATCTGTTAAACGGGGGCACCTGGGTGGCTCAGTGGTTTAAAGCCTCTACCTTTGGTTCAGGTCATGATCCCAGGATCCTGGAATAGAGACCCTCATCAGGCTCTCTGTTCAACAGGGAGCTCTGCTTCCCCCTCTCTCGCTGCCTGTTTCTCTGCCTACTTGTGATTTGTTTGTCAAATAAATAAAATATTTTTAAAAATAAAATAAAATAAAATCTGTTAAACTGCAGATGCATTAATTCAATTCATTGGCTGGGTTAAAAAAAGACATTCCAAGTGATAAAACTATAATTTTAAGAGAAAAACAGAAAACAATCTGCTAGATATCTTTTTCTTAGTAACACTACAACTTTTTAATATTCTAAAACTTTGTTATTTTAAATGTTATAATCATGTATTTAATTGAACAGAGCTGACAAAATATTAAAACAAGTAATATATTTGCTCATTTTTTCAATACTTTTACTAATTCAATGAGATTCCTATTCAGATTAGTAATTTGCTCAACTGCATGATTCATTGTGAGAGAACACTAATTTGAAAGTCTCAGAGATAAAGTGATGATAGTCTGTATAAACATGCAAGTTAAATTATCTTGCTAATATGAAATTTAGAAGACATTAGACTGAGAACATAAGACACAAAGTATAGAAAGCTACAGTCAGAAAATACTAAAATAGGTTGTGATTTATAAAATGAGAGAGAAAAATTCCAGCAATATAATTATGTCAACTTGTTTTCAAATGCAGGTCCTAGCTCAGTGGTTTGAGGTGACTAATTTTTTATTCACATAATAAATATTGAATCTGTAAAAAGGTAAAAAAAATACCTGAAGTCAGTGCTTAGTAATTCTTTGTGACCAAATTATTAATTCAACTTAGAAAGAAAGACACTATATAAATCTCTCACAAAATAACATGTTTGCTAAACTGTCATTTAAAATTCATCATGGGGAGGACACCTAGGTGGCTCAGTTGGTTAAGTGTCTAACTTCTGCCTAGGTCATGATCTTGGGGTCATGGCACCTCATGGCACCGGGCTCCCGGCTCAGCAGGGAGTCTGCATTTCCCTCTCTCTCTCTGCTCCTCTCCCTGCTCTGTGTGTGGACACTCTCTCTCAAATAAATAAATAAAATCTTTACCAAAAAATTTTTTAAGGAATCATCATGGGCACTGTGGAAATATTAATATAAATTTCAGAAAACAAAGATGTACTTGTGATTTTTTTTTTATTCAACTGTAAGTGAGATTAAACTACCTCAATATGTTCTTTAAAAAACGGGGGGAGGAATTTCAAAGAACTGTTCTTCTCCCTCCCCCTCCGGCCATCACTCTATCCAACTGTTCAGTTTGCTTTCTGTCCCTCATCCGTGTCCCCATCCCCCACCCCCTTTTCCTCTGTTGTCTGTGTTTCTGGATGTCCTTCTTTTGAAGTATCTGCAGACCAAATACTTTAACTTGACAGGGGCCAGGTCTACCAAAAGCTCTTAGCACCTCACATCTCTTTACTACCAGAAAAGAAGTGCAGGTCACTGTCCTGGGAAATCTTGCTGATTTGCACTATTTGAGCCAGATCCCCATGCCTGGGATAAGCAGCTGTGAATGGAGGCGGGAATGACAGCCTTAGCCTAAATCAAATACTTACTTCCAAACCAAAGACTCTAAGAAAATAAGAACTTCCATTTGAATGCATGTTTAGGAGAATTTTCCAGACACGGGGATGCTGTTTTTGTCAGAAAAACTATAGATGGCATTTCACAGGGCATGCTGGGTTATATAGGAACTGAAAGAGGCAAAGATAAACCTATGACATTTTTCTGAAAAATATTTTCTAAAGGAGCATAATAATGTCAATATATCAAGGGAAGAACCAAGGCTATTTCTCTGTAAAGTGATCTAAAATTAACTAGAATTAGTAAATATATCCATGTAAAACTTTTTATAAAAACTACTTCCTTCTTGTTCTCTTTGTACAGTCCAAACTCCTTTGGCCTGACCACAAACTATTATACTTTGGCAAAATTACTTTCTGACATTCACAGGGGAGTTGCACACAATCAAACAGCAGAAAGGCATGTCTGTGTCTATCCCTGTCCTAGGCTAGAGTGAAAGCAAATAAAAAGGCTTGCCAGGGCATAATGCCTCACAAACCCATTTCTGGTTTGGGATTTTGCCCAAAGTAGAGGAATGGATATTTGGGCTGCTGGTTTGCCCATGTCCATCTCAAAAGTTTGTTTACTTTTTTGTGACTCACAATAGTTTCAACAGTCTCACAGTGCCTTAATTTTATATCCACAAATTTATTACCTTTTTCATTTCCACTTAATCAGTTAGTATTATCAATACTTAAAACAACTTGAGGTTTTATAAATTTTCCAGATATTATGTTTACATTTTCTCTTCAAATTTTTTCTTAATCATTACAATGGATGTGTCAGCTAGTTATTTTTATTCTCATTTTTGAAGTGTGTGAGTTTTACTCCTGTGACTGACACTGTCACCCATGTTCTTTATGCTTTAACAGCGACAGCATCCATATAGATCTCAAACATATCATTATTGTCCCCTACCACTGCTCTTATTATGCAATGTTTAGGCATTCTTTAAGTATGTAGTCTATCTCAGGTATCTCCTTATTCATTCTGTTCTTTAGATCCCTGCCATATCAGAGTTCTTCCACATCACTGTAAATGGTGGCCATTCCCAAAAACCATCAGGACCAGATGGGATAATTTACATACCATTTTCTTATATGTTCCTAGTGAGAAATAGGTATCCAATGTAGCCCTCAATAGATTGAACACTGGTTATTAATTGCAGTCATAATCAAATCTAAATACCTTCCAATTCTACTCTATATTTAGCTAAATGAGCACTTATTTAAGGCCACCTTTGAGTCTCTACACCCTTGTGCTGCCTGCTCTGGACCAGAAGCCATTATTAGCTCTTTTAAGCTCCCATAGAACTCCCTTGTCATGTCACATGCTGTCTAAGACTCTCATATTAATGCTTTATGTCGCTGTTTGTCCATGTACTTGAGACTTGAGGTTTGGAACTGAGTAAAACTTTTTGTGTACTGAAGAGCATTTACCAATCACCTTGGACATGGATGTTCTGAAAAAAAAACTAACTTTCTCTTAGTTGTTCTTGACCTTATTTAATTAATCATAGGCAGTTTCATAATGGGATTAAAGAATTTTTGTTTTTTAGCTAAGATTTTACCATAAACCTGCTTAGGGAATTTTTTTTGTTTTTGCAGTTTTGTTGTTGTTCTTTGTTTTGTTTTGACTTATTTTGTTTTTAACTGCAAGAAATAAAAGAGATGAATTCAAATGGGACAAGCAGAAGGCTATGATGCTATACAGGATATCTATACCAGATACAAATAAGGAGTAAAACAGATATTTCCATTCCTGTAAGGAGAGAGAGAAAAAAACGGGGGAATTCATATAATTAGACAACTTTGTTCTGGCTGCTATCCTCCATGACAAAATCCTAGAGAGATGATACATAAATTAGATAGCAAGGCAAGAGATTGTACTTGGATCCAGTTTTGGAATTTTGGAGGTGATCACTAAGCAGGCATTCCCCAAAAATCTGTGGGGGTTGGGGGAGGGTCTAAAACAAACCAAAAATGCATCATGACATGGCAGGGTGAGAGAGGACCAGAGAAGCACTCCAACAGTTCTTACAAATTCTGTTCATCAGGAACATCCTCCAATTTTCAGTACATCTTAAGGCTGAGTTGAGACCCACAGGTCTGTCACGGAAGGGGAGAGATGACCCTGCTCTGGAGGATGATTACGGATGGACATCCTAAGCCAGACTCCAGGTGGAGGCCATAGCTAAAACTCAAGAGGAGTTTGCTGAGTCTGTGTGATTCAATCTGGGTTTGGCTGGGAGAAAGCACCAGGCATTCACCCAACAAGAGAATGGAAAATGTCATCAGTGGCCATCCTGACAGATAAAAGTACCAGCAATTTAGAGATCACTCAAGCCAAAAGCCTTGCAGCTGAGTCCAGCTCAAGGACTAAGAAAAAGCTCTGTATTATGTCACGGAGCCTCCTCCTCCATCCAAGGTTTATGGAAACTTTCACACTCAAACCCCTTCCAGGACAGGGAGAGAGAAATGGAGGTGGTTATGAAGAGCCTGGTTAACACAGAAATACTATCTCAAATAATAGATTAAGATACCTTAACTGGAAAGTTTAAGAATGCCTTTATTTTTGTGCCAGTACCATACTGTTTTGGCCACTAAAGCTGAGTAGTATATCTTGAAATTTAGAATTGTGATAATTCTAACTTTGTTGTTCTTTCTCAGCATTGCTTTGGCTATTAGGAGTCTTTTTCAGTTTTATACAAATTTTAGTATGATTTGTCCTAGTGCTGTGACAAATGCTGTTTGTATTTTGATAGGGATTTCACTGAATCTGTAGATTACTTTGGGTAGTATGGGCATTTTAACAATATTAGTTCTTCTAACCCACAAGCATAAAATTTTTTCATTTGTCTTTTTGTCATCTTCAGTTTTTTTCATCAATGTTTTATAGTTATCAGAGTATAGGTCTTTCACATCGTTGGTCAGGCATTTTTTTTGTGGTGAAATTGTAAATAAGTTGTTTTCTTTTTTTTTTTTAAAGATTTTATTTTTTTATTTATTAATTTGACAGAGAGAAATCACAAGTAGACAGAGAGGCAGCCAGAGAGAGAGAGAGAGAGGAGGAAGCAGGCTCCCTGCTGAGCAGAGAGCCCGATGCGGGACTCCATCCCAGGACCCTGAGATCATGACCTGAGCCGAAGGCAGCAGCTTAACCCACTGAGCCACCCTGGCGCCCCAATAAGTTGTTTTCTTATTAGTGTATAAAAACACAGCTGATTTCTGGATAGTAATTTTGTATCCTATAACTTTATTGAATTCACTTATTACTTTTAATAGGTTTTTGGAATGAATACATCATGCGATTAAAAGGCATAGCACAGGGAATATAGTCAATAATATTATAATAGCATTGTATGGTGAAAGATGACAGCTATACTCATGGTGAACTTATCTTTTTTTATTAAAATTTCTAATAAAGCTTTAAAAAACCCTTTTACTTTTTTGTCTAGAATATTATTTATAAAATGACTTGAAAAAATTCAAAATGGTTACCTGGGTTAGCTCCATCAGTTAAGCAATTCTTGATCTTGGCTCAGGTCTTGATCTCAGGAGCATGACTTCAAGCCCCAGGGTGGGCTCCACTTGGCACATGGAGCCGTCTTAAAAAAAAGAAAGAAAGAAAGAAAGAATTCAGAATGTTCACTGGAAGCATATTGTAACTGGTGATAACCTGTTAATAAATTTTTTTCCAGAAGGTATCACTTAATAATTCACATACTTTACAGTCCAGAACTTAGTCACACCCCAGGTAAAAAGGTTGTCAGGAACTGGAGTATTTATTCTGAATGACTGTATTTCATTAAAATACTTAAAGGTTTTTATTTCTAAAGTAATAGAGGACAGTAAACATTGGAGTAGACATACACCAGTCTCTGACAAGGGGTCTGTTCACATTTTTTCCCTCAAATTTTGGATTAAAATCTTTGACAAAAATGTTTCACTATCATTGTTAGAGTCTAGAAGAGTGCTAATAGAATTCTGTGAATCACATATATAATTTTAAAAAGTTTATAGTCACATTAAAAATGTAAAAAGAAATAGGTGAAATTAATTTAATAATATATTTTAGTTAACCCAATACATTCCAAATATCCTTTCAACATGAGATAAATACAAATTATGATATATTTTTCATTCTTTTTTTTAATACTATGATTTCAAAATATGGTACATAATTTATGCTTACAGCCCATCTTAATTTGAGCACATTTCAGACACTCAAGAGTCACATGTGACTATTAATAACTACATGTTGAATTGTATAGCTCTAAGACAACTCTGTCTCCTTGCACCTATCTTCCAATAATTACAAAACATTTAACTTTACCAAGTTTCTTCTCTTTGTCATTATAAGTGGAAAATGCAAATCTGAAGTCTCAACTGTGTTCAGTAAAAGGTAACAGCAGACTGTCAACTTTCTTTATACCTCTTGAAATAATGATACAATACCTGGGACAACTGAAAAAGAACACCGAAGGATGGCGACACTATTATAGCATCTTTTCATATACCATCTTTTTTTCTTAGCATGGCTTGGAATAATTGATGAGTGATGAAAGAATTCCTAAGATGACAGATAGCAAAAATTTTTAAGACATAGCAAAAAGAAGTTAAGAACGTAATGTATCTAAGATTGATAAGAGGATCTGTGGACACAGACAAGTGATTGCCAGATACAATAAATTTGATTGTAATACAAAAGAAAATGATGTTTTTTCCTCCGATCTTTGGAAGACCTCAAAGAAAATAATATATTAATCACTATGAATAGTTAGAAATGCTCAAAAATAGAAACAAAAAACTGAAACTAAGTACAATGCACACTTAGAGTCAACTGAAAACTAAAGATACATATTGCACACCACTTCCCATTTTGTCTTTGTGTGTTCCTCCATTGAGCTGCCTATGGTGTGACGTAATTTTAGCAAGTACTGCAGTCATCTTGACCCATAAGCACAAAGTTCACATATTCAGAAATATTAGAATGCTGAGGTCAAAGAAGCTGGTTACCAAACCAGAAACTACTTCCTGACTTTTTCTTATTATTTTCTAACACTTGGTTGGTGCCCTCAGTATGGCCCTCTTACAGAATGGTGTCGAATGAGGATTATGCCCATGTTTTCAATGTTATTTCCCCACCCAAAGAGACTTTCACATAGGGCAATAATAAAGTCAATGCTAAATTACATATTAAAGAATAAAAAAAACCTCTTATTTATTTAAAACATCTTTCACCTAACTTCAATTTTCTTCTCATCTTACTTTCTACTTTACTGAATGACTGGACAATTCAAATGTCAATCAGGGTTTCTTTCATTTTTAAGAATGCATTGATGTTGAAATGATGAGACCTGGTGAACAATAATTACCATGTAAAGTGAAATTTATTGTAACAGTACTGATAGATCTTTGAACACATGAAAATTCTATTTGTATGTTTATTGCCATCTCAATATAGTGCTAGTTTATTCAAACAGGACTATAGTTGTTATAATATGACTTTTAGCCATTTTATTTTATGCTTTCTTAAGTCTAGGCACTGTATCATCTATACTTGTTTCATGGTTGACTATGAATAAAACATCAGAAACTAAGTTATATGTCCAGGTAATATAAAATTGCCTTAACCTCTTTGTAAATATCATCAAATCTTGCAGAAAACCACATTTTCTTTATTTTCAAACTATAGGGTAGTTTCTTTTGAAATGAATAGGTCAAAAAATAAATCATATGCATTTTAAAATATGGATATAGGAAACTACAAAGAAGAAAAAGATCAGGTTAATGATCATTTGCTTATCACAACCAGACCAAAATCTACAAATGGTAAAATATTTTTAGGTTATTTTCTCTGCACAAAGTATATGAAACCCTGCACAGAAAAACTGTTTTCTAAGCACTCAGCCCAATTTTCCTTTTGGTGTTAACACATCTAAGGAGATATATAACACCAGGTTTAGGAATACAAGGGCTTTGATGAAGAGAATTAGAATGACTAAATCTTATAAAAAGAATTTTTTTTTGCATGAAACAAAAAAATGAAATGAACTTTTCTTAAGGAGGGAAAAAAATAACTAAAAGCATCTTGCATCTTTCTTCAAAAGCATTTTTGTCTTAGTAACTTATAGCATGACAAAGATGAAAGGTGAAATTTACAAATAAATTAAGATTTTGAGTTTTCATGTCTGGATTATTCATATTGAGTACCTGAAAAATACTTGTAACCTATATTGTCCTTTTATTTTAAAAATAAATCTATTTGTGAACAGACTCTACAGTTGGAATTAATTTATTGAAAATTAAAGGCATGGAGACAGAGAAGACAATAACTGCATTCTGAGTTCTACTCTGACCTTTATCTTTCAAAACAGTAACTCTCCAAAATTGCTGAAAGGTTAACTAATCTCTTAAAAGGTCACCTGTCTTTAAACTAACTCCAGTGTATAAATGCTTTTCTGCTATCCTGGAGCAATTCATCAATAACTCATTAAAATGGCACTGTTTCTTTCTTAAAGTTTTTATTTTCCTGAAAGGCTATTTCCTCTCGGTCAACATAACATTTAACATATGTCATAATTTATGAAAACATGATTATATAAGGCTATTATAGAGTCACTTTGTTCATTAATATTATTGAGTACATAGTATATGCCCAGTGCAGGTCTGGTTGCTAGGAAAATACAGCAAAGAAAAAGTCATAGAACAGAAGAAATGTTTGCTGTAATATATGTTTATAGATCATGAATATGGTGTATAAAAACACATGATATTTAAGCTAATATAATGTTTCATGAAGCACTTTAAAGGAAAAGGTACTTATTTTATTTTATTTTATTTTATTTTTTAAAGATTTTTTAAATTTTTATTTATTTGACAGAACACAAGTAGGCAGAGAGGCAGGCAGAGAGAGAGAGAGGAGGAAGCAGGCTCCCTGCTGAGCAGAGAGCCCGATGCGGGACTCGATCCCAGGACCCTGAGATCATGACCTGAGCCGAAGGCAGCGGCTTAACCCACTGAGCCACCCAGGCGCCCAAGGTACTTATTTTAATATTACTGAATTGATTCAAACATTTTCAAAATTATTTTTTTTCTAACTCATTTGAGGCCCTGCAGTGTTTCTTAATATCCTTAATGTTAAATATAAAGTAATGCAAAACTTTGTCTTCTGAGGTTAACTGGATATTTCGATCTGATCAAAAGTCACTAAAATTTAATGGGTTGAGTAAGGTGACTATGGTAGATGAAAAGGGGCTCCTAATTGTAGACAAGGAGAGGATTCTAAATAATAACACAGAATTTGCTTCTACTTTCTGCAAGTTGATCGAGAAGCTTTTTTTTTTTTCTTTTTTGGTACTGTTATTCTGAAAAGAATAAAAAATATTTTTTTGTATAATTTTTGTTTATTATTTAAAAATGAATCTCACATAAGTCTATGAACATGTATTAGAGTTAACCATAACCCACTGATTAATTAAGGCCTGGTATGCAATTCTACTCAGAAGGACAATGATATGCTTTATGAAGAAAGATGTCTTTCTTTCAAAGGAATAAAAATTTGTCCACCCTATAGATGAATAATTATAGTTAAAAATAAAAGTGTAAGGTGATATCTCAATGTGGACTGGAAGAGATTATGCTGAGTGAAATAAGTCAAGCAGAGAGAGTCAATTATCATATGGTTTCACTTATTTGTGGAGCATAACAAATAGCATGGAGGACATGGGGAGTTAGGAGAAGGGAGTTGGGGGAAATTGGAAGGGGAGGTAAACCATGAGAGACTATGGACTCTGAAAAACAATCTGAGGGTTTTGAAGGGGTGTGGGGTGGGAGGTTGGGGTACCAGGTTGTGGGTATTATAGAGGGCACGAATTGCATGGAGCACTGGGTGTGGTGCAAAAATAGTGAATACTGTTATGCTGGAAATAAATAAAAAATAAATTAAAAAAAAAAAGAAAATATGGCAGAAAAAAATAAAAGTGTAAATGCAGTTTATAAATCCATTTTAATTGAAAGTGTCTTCATTTTTGGCATTTATTAAATTCAAGGTTTTTCAAACAGTTTTTCAAACTGAAAAAACATTTTTTTTTCAAATATACGGATCTGCCATATATTACCTAGTTTTTCCTCAGCATAAAAAATTATAAAACAGGGGCGCCTGGGTGGCTCAGTGGGTTAAGCCACTGCCTTCGGCTTAGGTCATGATCTCGGGGTCCTGGGATCGAGTCCCACATCGGGCTCTCTGCTTGGCAGGGAGCCTGCTTCCCTCTCTCTCTCTGCCTGCCTCTCCATCTACTTGTGATTTCTCTCTGTCAAATACATAAATAAAATCTTTAAAAAAAAAAATTATAAAACAGAAAATGCACCAGTAGATACCAGGGTGTATCACATATAGTAAAGCCAAAAAGTGCTTGGAATCTTGTGTTTCAATTATGTTTATTTCTGTGTCTCTATATATGTATTTATGCATAATAGGTTGTAGTGTAAATCCTTTCCTTAACAAGTTTTTTTTTATTTGAAAGACACTAAATTTGAATATTAAGTCAGTCTTGAAAACATCAATAGGATATAATGTCTGATTTTCACAAATACTCGTTAATATCACATCTCTTGGGTTGCCTGGGTGGCTCAGTGTATTAAAGCCTCTGCCTTCCGCTCAGGTCATCTCAGGGTACTGGAATCGAGCTCCGCATCGGGCTCGCTGCTCAGGGGGGAGCCTGCTTCCTCCTCTTTCTCTGCCTACCTCTCTGCCTACTTGTGATCTCTGTCAGTCAGATAAATAAATAAAATCTAAAAAAAAAAAAAAAAATCACATCTCTTACTTTTCCTGCAAATAAGCTTGAAAGTTTTAGCATTCATATAAAAATTTGTGTTGATTTGAAAAGAGAATACAAACTTGTGATCTGAGTCATAGGAAAAGAGAAAAACAAACAGAAGTTATTTAAAGGCACTTAACTTATATGGGCATTCAGAACATAAAAGCTCATTCATTACAACATACAACTTAGCTCATGACCAGGAAATAAACTTAAATAATACAGTTCATTCAGAAAAGCACTTACAACTTTAGTTATATTAGTTATCTAACAAAATTGTTTTAAATACAATTTAACATATCATATCTATGCTTTTTAAAATATATGCACTCAGGCTTCCAATTCCCTATGGGAAATTGAGGCAGTAGTTTTTTATGTTAGTGCTGTTATTGTTGCTTTATAACTATCTAAATGTAATCCTGAATTATTTACTTAATTCCTTACATTTGAATTCGCCTGCTTGCCTAGGAGCAAGTCATAACTCCAATGACACTCCCTGTGAGAAATTTTCCTTTTACTCTCCAAACTAAAGTACTATTGCCTTTTGTAACGCCAGTCGCTATTTAGAATGTCATTCTGTTTTATTTTCTTGATAGCAATTTTGTCATAGGAATGACAGGACTTAATTTAGGAAACCAACAAAAATAATGAAAGGCTGGAAGTCCTTTTAATATAAAGACTTTTTTTTTAACCTTTCTGTAAAAAAAGAAACGATACAGACAAAACAGAGGACAGATCAGTACATTGCATTTCAGATAACCTTCCCAAGCCCTTAAACTCTAGCACATTCTATGTTTACCTTCATTCAGGAGGAAATGAGGCAATTTAACTGGAGAAAAAGAAATAGGCTTCAGGCTTGCTTGAAGTCCTTTCCTATAATCCAGCCCCCCTGTGATTCAGTATTTTTGCAGTTCCACTTTGCTGGTTCTATCATAACTTATCTTTCTAGAATATTTCTTGTAGTTTGTATACCTATTGTTTTTACTATGATAAACTCATGCACTGCATACCCAGGAAGGGTAGGGTATTATATTTAATTAAATAAATACAAATATTCTACATTTCTTTGTGAATTTAAGGTAGTTCTCCTTTTTCCTGTGGAAAAATAGGCAACAATTGACTATCATCAGTAGGTGTGTATTTGTTATAGCATTCCCTCCGCTACTTATCCACTTGAGGATCATTATGGCCCCATGGCCATTCACAAACTCATCTATATACAGTGTTGTTCTCTGCCCTAATTTTTAGTAGTATATATATAATATATATTATATTTATATATGTGTTATATATAATGTATATAAAATATTAATATCATATATATAGTTTGATATGTATATATTTTTTGTTTGCTTGAAATATTTTTGTTTGGTCATATGAATAAAAATTGGAGGTCTGTTGAAGTTTATGTTGAGGCTAATTTTTAAATTCTAAGATCTTTGTATCTTAATATCATAGTATTCTAACTTCAGTGGTTTTTCTTTTTTTCCACCAATAGATGATTTAGGATATGAAATAAATAATACATAGAATTAACAGTGGAAATAAATGTAGTGGACTAACACTCAAAATACCACATTGCTGAATAGCTTTCGTCTGATTATCAAAGTTAATGAATGTAACATAATTTTTCCCAGGTGAAATTCACAGTTAACTGTACATGCTAACGAAATACATACTTCTGAGCTCTCAAAAGATGGCAGGAGTTCTAGGGAATAGACCCCAAGAGGGTAATATAAAAATGATAAGTCTAGTAGACAAATGACATGTCTAAAAGGATGCTCAACAGTTCACCAGAAAACTGCAAATTAAAACTACTTTATATATAATGACACACAGCAAATGAGCTAACAATTCTGATACTGCCAAGTGTTCACAGAGATGTGGAGCAACTGAAATTCTCATATATTCCTGGTGGAAAATTTCTATTCTACTCAAGCCATGTTTCTGTCATACAGCATAGCATTGCCATAAAGAGAGTAGAAAAGACAAGACTACAGTTCCACACTAAGCAATTGTCAGTTGTCAGCATCACTGCTAAGAGACCAAAAATCAGGCGCCTGGGTGGCTCAGTGGGTTAAGCCTCTGCCTTCGGCTCAGGTCATGATCTCACGGTCCTGGGATTGAGCCCAACTTCGGACTCTCTGCTCAGAGGGAACTCTGCTACCCCCTCTCTGCCTGCCTCTCTGCCTACTTGTGATCTCTCTCTCTGTCAAATAAATAAAAAAATCTTAAAAAAAAAGAGAGAGACCAAAAATCCACAAAAGTTTGAGCAATCAGGATGGTGATACTTGGACATAAATTCCAATCTCAAGAAATTAGGCCTGAGCAAGAAGTCTAAGGAAAGAGATAAGGGTAAGAGCAGAATGTAGCATGATCCATTCAGGTCTGCTAGACATTTTGTGTAAATTGTGCTTTCTACATCTTTAGAGGGCATCATTTCCATGTTGGCTATGTTAAGGAGTACTCTAGAGCAGTGCAGTGTACTATCTGACCATATAAATGGTCCTCCTATGTAGAGGCAGATATCTAATCACAGATATGCAAATTTAGATCTTGGATCTAAAGAATCATATATTAATAATTTATATTTTTATATCCAAAAATAAGAGTTGGAAAACAATTGAGAGCAACCTCTATCAAATAGAATTTTGTAAACTTTTTTTTGTAGACAATAACAATAACTAAGAGCAATTTAGTCCATAACCAAGGTGTATGGTCCAATTGTGAATAATAGATCTATTATTTTTGTACAAACTTCTGGATTTAATTATAAAATAATCATTAAATAGCAGCAATGTCATAAAAGATATGTGATATTATATATTCAAGAATTTATAAAATAAAAGAACAAAATTAAAAAGAGAGTGTGCAAACGAAAGAACTTTTACATCTCTAACTTCATTAATGGAAAACAAAGCATGAAGTCTTTTCTGCCAGTCTCTGTTAAATCAGATTGAGAGTAGTAATATCCAAAATATTACCAGATAACTTTTCCTCCTGTTGTGTGGTACATACAAAATAGGTTATACAATAAAAAAACACATTTTTCCTTTCAGTATTAGTGAAGCAGTCTCTGGAAACTTATTTTCCCATTGAAGTTTTTTCTAAATAAATAGAGGATTTTTCAAAATAAAGTTATTTTAACACCATGTTATATTAGAAAACCTAAAATATATATGGAAATTAGCTCATAGAGTGTTCTGTTCGTTCTGAAACTTAAATCACTGCCTAGTAAAAATATAGATACTTCAAAAGGCACATTTGCTCTGAAATGTTACTGTCACATGTGAACTAGCCCACTGTAGCAGTAGTGTGCTAAATGGCACCGATTAATGTCTCATTATGTAGAAGCTTATTTTAGGAGAGCTTCTACTCTCTTTCAGAACCCATGGAAAGGACACAGAAAACTTCATTTTCAGTACTAACCACTAAGTAAATTTGCCAAACTTAAGATAAGTGCTCATTATCAGTGTAATCAATTTTTTAAAGAAAGGAGCTAATTGTCGGCTTTGTGGCCAAATCTTAACAGAGACAAAGTATTGAATATTTTTAGAAACTTAGAAGTGATCTATAAGCTCCCAATAGAAATCTGTTCCTTACTCCTACTGTTAATTATTCCATAATAAAAAAGTAATATAGAATATATTTGGGAAACTCTATAAATCAAATATTAAATGAAATGACAGAGTTTATATTCACTTTTCAAAAGAAAAGGCACAGATTATGACCTATTATAAAAGACATTAGAGGACTTTCTCATATTATTACAAAGGTAGAATCGGAACATGGAATTATCTTCCATTATCTCCACCAGGTAATATTTCTTAGATACTCAAATCCTATACAGTGGAAGAAGTAAGAATTTTACCATAGATCATTTCAAAATTGATTTAATTTATTCGATATGCATTTGAAGAAAAGTTATTAAGTACCTTCTGTTTTAATCAAGATGCATTTTGTAGCAAAGAATAGAATACCATTGCAAAGTAATTCATGAAAAAAAATCATTTATCTCATCTGGATTCTAAAATGCAAATAAATAATGTCATCAAATATCTTTCTCTCTCATTTGCTTAGTTTTGCCTGTCTTTCTTTTATTTCTTGTTTACATTATTTTCTTCTTCAAATAGGCTGCATTTATTTTCTGGAGAGGTTAGACTACCAGCAGCCCACCTTAACACCCTTATGAGATAAAATCCCCAAAGAAAAAGAAACTAACTTTTCTATCTACTAACTACTAACCTCCTCACATTTCAGAAAAATTTAGACAGTGGGAAACTTCTACCTTTCCACCAAAGGCTACACCCCAAGTCTAGGTTCAGTGAATGATAATCACATCAATACCACAGATGGTGGGAAAATTCTCTAAAGGAAACTTGGTGGGTTACTCTAGAAGAAAATATATGGGAAACCATGATAAGCAGACAAAATAAACAAACAAATAAAAAATACAATTGCTACATCTTCTACAACTTTTACATCTTTTACATCTTAAACATCTTTTTTATTTAAAACTTCTACAGCCTTCTATGAGACATATAAAGTTAATATATTTTTCATACAGTATAGCACTTACAATTTTATTTTGTTGCCATAAAATAATAATATACAATCATAATCATCAAGTCAAGCATTTTTAAAAAACACAAACTCAGGAAATGACAATATTTTTAAATTTATCAGTTCTGTTTATGATTTCCAAATTATTATTATTTTTTAAGATTTTATATATTTATTTGAGAGAGAGCACAGGCTTGGTGGGGTGGGAGGAGCAGAGCAAGAAGGAGAAGTAGGCTCCCTGTTGAGCAGAGAGCCCAATGCCAATAAATCATAGTTCTCTAAGATCATGACCTGAGCCAAAGGTAGACACTTAACTGACTGAGCCACTCATGGCTTCAAAATTATTATTTTTCTTGATTTAATATTAATTTTAAGAACTATATGAAGAAATAAAATATTTTCTTTCACATTATAATTCAAAAGTTATTATTATATAAATCATGATATCTAGCATATGCAAGGCCACTTCTGGACTATTTTTATGTGCGATTTGGAGGGCCAAGATTTAGGAGAGATGTGGGTAAGTTAATTTTATTCAGAGGAAGCTGGCCTGATTTTTAAAAATGTTTAAAACTCATATTCTGTAATTAATTAATTTGAAGAAAAGAAAACAAGTCCTAAGTGTCAGAAACTTTAAGTATAAAGGATTAAAAAATATCAACAAATAGTTGAAGAATCTTTTGTTAGAAGAAGATATTCATGGAAGTTCCAAAGGCCACGAGGAGTAATGAGTGGAAGTCATAAATAGGTAGAATTTGACTCTAAATATAAATTTTAATAGCATAATTAATAAAGAAAAATTGAATGGGTTTCTCCTAAACTATCTTTCACTCAAAATACTTAAACGGAGCCAGAATAGGTGTTCTAATAGCAATAGAGAAGACTTTGAGTTGTTACAAGTTAGGAAAATGAATGCCTGTATGCTTAATAATTTAAAAAAAAGATTTATTATTTCTATATTTGTTTTAGGTAGGTTATTGAAATTAAAATAAAATAAATGTTCATCTTGATCAGTAATGGAATAATTGATGATATTTTAGGAAGAATGTCAGTTAAGTATTGAATGTGTAAACCTTTTGACTTCATTCATAGATATTTTTAAGAGTCAATTTTGTTTAAGAGAATAATACCTGAAATATAATCAACTTAATATATTATTACTGACAGGAAGTGATATTCATTGTAACTTAAAGAAAATGTTCAACTAATTAATGATGATTTCCCAGTAATGTGTAATGAATTATTAAACTATATTAATATTAGGGAGCATGTAATACTAATAGTATGGTAGTATTTTATTATAGTATTATATGAAGAGACCTAAAGGTAATTTCTAGGTACAACTTATCTTATTGATGAAAAAACTAAGGAATAAGTTATTAATAAATAATTAATAATTTATTTCAAATCAATGACATATTCAAATTTCTTCACATTATTAATGATCTCACATACTGATACTTTACTGATCCACTTACTTGGAGTCTTTTTGTTTGTTTGTTTGGTTGGTTGGTTTTTTTAGGACCACATTTTTCAACACTATCAAATTAGCTTTCCTCCAGGAAAGTGCGATTAAAATGCAGGAGGTTTAGAGGAAACAACATGTGAGAGACAATTTTGGAAACTAGGGATCCTTTTACTGAAATCAGCAACAATATCTCAGGTAATGAAATATTGAGAGCTCAGGGTAATTCTTTTCTTCTTTAAATCCAACAAAGTCCAAACCTATTAAAACCAGCTTTCCACAACCTTCACTATTTTAGCCCTTGTCCTAACCAACATTCTCCTACATTAATGTTGTGGTGTCTCAACTAGCTAGCATTCCTGATGGTAATCTTCTGGAGACCTAATACTATGCCTTATATATAGTACAATATGCTTTAAAATTTTGTGATTCTACATGCTAATGGTTCTCAAAGAATTCTCCAGGAATTCTCAAGGTCTCTGAGACACTTTTAATGGGGTCCACAATGTCAAAGCTCTTTTCTTAAAAATAGAATCTGAAGTTTATTGACACTAATTCAGATTCTGCATTACCACTAACCTTTAGAAACAACTATTTGTCAAGTTTTAGTATGATGTCAAAGAAAAATACCCATAATTATCCCAAAAGACTACTGAAATTCCCCTTCATTTTCAACTACATATCTGTGTGCCTTATAGAGACATTTACTTCATATTGGTTAGACATAAATATATAGTAAGAGATTGAGTGTGGAAGGAGAGGCTGAAAATCCAACTTTCTTCTAATAGGCAGACACTAAAGAGATTTACAAAGTTGTGAAACAAGGTTCCTTAAATAAATTCTTAAAATGAAATATTTCATATAAATTGAGAAAGCATTAATACTTACCTAGCATATAAAACCTCTGAATAACTAAGAAAATGTAAGTTTCTGGCATTACCTCCCTTACCATAGCTATTTACCTTGACAAGCTCTGCCTGTGAAGAATGTAGGTATTCATTTATACATTCATTCACTTCATTGATTTTGACAAATATTTATTGAGTCCCTACCTTGCCCCATGCACTCCACTAAGTCACAAGAATTCAAATGGAAGTGCAATGTCTCTGTCTTGTGGTCCACCACTGGAATCTAGTCATATTCCAGAAATTATAATCAACACTTTGCATTCAAGAGAATGGCAATCAAAGTCATTATGGAAACCTGAGATGGGATGTTGGAGAGACTTCCTGGAAGTTAGGAAACATTTTGCAATATTTTTTTTCCATTTTCTATTTCATTTCTTTTTTTTTTTTAATTTTTTATTTTTTATAAACATATATTTTTATCAACAGAAGTACAGGTCTGTGAATCACCAGGTTTACACACTTCACAGCACTTACCAAAGCACATACCCTCCCCAATGTCCATAAGCCCACCCTCTTCTCCCAAACCCCCTCCCCCCAGCAACCCTCAGTTTGTTTTGTGAGATTAAGAGTCACTTATAGTTTGTCTCCCTCCCAATCCCATCTTGTTTTATTTTGTAATATTTTAGATGAAACTAGTAACAGAGAGAAAAGGTAGGGTAGGCAAGGGGAACAGCGTATCATCTAATTGGCACATTATTGAAAATACTGTGCCAATATTTTTAACAATAAACTGAAAAGGTCAGCAGTAAAGGGAAGAGAAGTAGATATGAAATCATGGACAGAGAAAAGGATAAGGAAGCTATGTGAGTAAGGGAACTCTCTGAACTAAGGCAAGGACACTTTGGATACAAAATGGCTTCCAGATTTCAGACTTTGACATTTTGGGACAGCTAATAACATGGCCTGGAGGTGCTAAGGAAAAACTGGGAGGGAGATCTTAAGATATCCCTGTGGGGATTAAAGGATAGGCAGATATGGAGAAACAATGAAATTCAATCCCTAATGAATAGTTATATCAATGATCGCTTAAGACATGAGTCTTAAACCCAACAAGAGTAAAGAGAAACTTATATCACAGGAAGAGTTCAAGAAAAGAAGTATATAAATAAAGGGAAAAGCGTGTATATACGAAACTGATTCAATACAGAGGTAAACATAAAGAAGTAATAGAATACAATACCATGAAAACCAAAAGAGCAATGTGTTGTGAAAAGTGGAAAATTAATGGTGTCAGAGCATACATGGTTGAAAAGCATCACATTTAAATACACTCTGATACAGTGATGCAAGATGAAGGAACAGAATATAGCAATTTGTCTGCTATCATGAGTAATGGTCATAATTTTCCTAAGAGAATGCATAGACTTTTGAACAATGTACTTCAAGAGAAAGTTCTTAGAGGAAAGTTTGAAAGATAGTTAAAAATACTATAATATTTGACACAGCAATGAGAGATTAAAGAAAGTAGAAGTCTTCATTCTATAGAAAATACGATTTAATGTAGTTCTTCAAGTAGTCCTTACATGAAGGCCTCTTACATGGACTCTTCTCTGGAACATACCTATGGAAATTAAGAAGTTAATACCAGAAAGATATTTCACTGGGAAATGCTGAATTCTAATTTGGAAAAATAGAACAGGTTTGTGACTAATGAAGTAAATTATGTGTTTGAATTTGTTTGAAATAGAAAAAGGTAGGGAGAAGTTATAAAGATACATAGTGTGGTACCTAAGGGAATGCCAATGTTTAATTGAGGAAAATAGTATCTTACTTAAGTGGTTTTATTATCACAAAAATAAATATACATGACTTTTTTTTCTTTTTTCAGACTAACCGAACGTAACAGTTTATGGAGATAAAACAGATTTTGCTCCCAGTTATAAGAGATTATATACTATGTCATTTTTTTGTATTTTCTCAAAATATCAATTGTTGATGAAGTTTCATGTTTCTAGAACAAGTATGGTAAGCACAGTAAAATTTTGCTATCAGCTTCAATTATTTGTGAACCTGTAAAGCATTGTTAAGTATTAGAATTATTATTTAATCTTTATTAGGTACTGTAGCTTGCATTTTCTGAAAGCATATGAAGATAGAAATTATAGGTCAGTAACAAAAGGAAGTATAAGCCTGCTAAATTAATTTTCTTTTTTAATCCAAGAAAATAATGTAGATCTAAATCATCCTGATAATTCCAAGTTTGAGTGTACAATTATTTTGTGATCACTTTAATATGAAAATGATAAGAAATAGTCTGCTTAGCTCTATATAAAAACTATTTGGGACTTAAGTGGTAGAATAGTATATTTTAGGAGATATGATTGACCTTTCATGACTAATGGTTTGTGATTTATCATTTTACCTCCCTTCCATAAAAATGGACTGTAAGAGAGTGACAGACACTTAAAAGGAATCAAGGGTCTTTTTCCTGGCCAAATTTATGATGGAATTTACTATGCTTCCAAGAAAGAAAAGGATATCTTCAAGGATGGTCATCTTGGGCATAAATTTAGACATTATTGATTATATTGTCCTCTAGTTGAAGTAACTAATCCTTCAGCTGATGGCAAATGGAAGTAAAATGGTCTGATTATTTCACTTTGAATTTCAAAAGGCACACAGTCAAGTTTAAACTTAGCCAGCTAAAAATAAAATAATGGGAAAAGGTGTTGTCAGCTAACTGAACAAAAATAGAAATGTTTTCATTACTTTAAAAATAATGAAAATATATTTTAGTAAAGAAGAAATCAACACTCCATTTCCCAGCATTATTTTGGAAACAGATCATAGGATGATAATGTAAGAAGACCAGATGGGAAACACAAGAAACAAAAATTAGACTTTCAAAATAATTCAGTATAAGGTACATGGGAACCTGGAAAATAACTCCGTGCTTTAGAAAAAAAATTATTATTAATTACACTAAAATTTACCAAAGATCCTTTATGTTAGGAGCCACATGGAAAAAATTATGTAAAGCATATGTGTGTGTGTGTGTGTGTGTGTGTGTGTGTGTGTGTGTATGAGTATGGATATATACATGTGTGGATATACTCTGTGTGTGGACATATATGTGTCTGTGTGTGTACATTTATACACACACACTTTAAACATATTTTATTCTTAATTAAGTGAAACAAAATGAAAATGATTCACTGATTTTGTAGAATTTATTAAAAATCACAAAACCTTTCTGAATGTTGTAACACATAGTATGGTGCTGAATTTAATCAATTGTAGCATATTATAAACTTTTCCACAAATAGCTCTCTATTATGACTATAAGGAAAATTATGGCTAATATTCTCCTCATTGGAACTTGTGCTTTATATTTTAAAAGAATTCAAAAGAACAATAACAAAGAAAGAAATATGTACTACTTGATGTAAGGTGTAACACTAGTTGCAATTTAGAGTAATGCTTTTGAAAATAACAGGGTCAATCACTTCTTTTCAGTTCATATGATAAAAAATTGCACACCACTTAAATTAGGGTTAATACATCACATATTCAATGTAACATTTGGTTAAATAGACCATTTACCCAAATTTCAGTGCCCACTTTTAAAAATCAGAGTCTGTAATTTCTTAATCAAATACTATTGAACAAAGTTATTTGTGAATTTTTCACAGCTGTGAAATATCAAATATGATCATAACTCCACAGTTAAAAATAAATAGAAAATTTATGAAATTATTTTGATACTTGAGACTAACTTGCCAATATGTATATTTTTTTCATACGACTTCTTTTGCCAAAACAAAACAAACCAAAACAACATATGTAGAGAGGAATTATGGAATTGATGTAATTGACAATTAAAATTAGGCCTTTATGGTTTCAAATGACATGATTAACTCTAGACAAATAATGCTGAAAATGAAGATTACCACTCATGAGATGATTTTGACCTATTAACGTATGTTCCTGTGAATACAGTTAAAGTTATTTATAAACAAGGAAATCACAGAGCTCTTTCATATATTTATATAAAGTGTTGTCCTTAATTCACTCTTTAAAAAAAAAGAAAGAAACTTACTATCAGCCTAAGACTGTGCAAGGTATTTAGAATAAAGAAATGCATAAAAAGTTACTCCTCAACTTAAGTAACTGAGGATCCTGTACCTCCGAATCCATCATCCACCACACCCCATCGTCCTCACTCCTAGCAAGTCATGATAGCCTACCTTTATTCTTCAGATGCACAAAAGACTCTCCCACCTCAGGTGCCTGTGCTGGAGGTTGTCTCCGCCTGGGATGCTTGACATGACCAGCCAGCTATTTCTCAACCTAAGGTCTTTGGCATTCACGAAATAGTTGCTAAATCCATGTGCTTATCTCCTTCTTTTTGGTTAAAATTTTGCATGGAGGCAAAGATGATGTTCATTCAAAGCCAAATATAGCAAAGAAGTCCTCCTTCTTAAACTCCTTTGCTATTAGTACATTTACATAGTTCCCAGTTGTGGCAATCCAATGTAAGTAAAAAGCTGTTGGACACTTCTCTGGGAAATCTGTCCTTTCCCTAAAGACACGCAACAAATGTAACTATTCTCTAGTTCTTTCTGCTTGGAACAGAAGTGGGATGGTTGGAAATGCAGTGGCTATTAGGTAACCATGAGGAAACAAGCACCAGGGAAAAAGCAGCAAACTAAGAATAAGTAAGTCACTGGTTTCATCATCCTCTAGCTAAACCATCATACCAACCACCTACCTTTGGAATTCTCAAATGAGGAAAAACACTCTTTTTTATGCTAGTTAAATGCCATTACTTATTGGTACAAAGCCCCAGTTCAAGTTCTCTGCTCAAACATAGAGGATGTTCTCTAAAATTCCTTCCCCAACTAGTTATGTTCAAGTGATGAAACTTTCTATTTATTTCCAAGCATGTATAATAATATGTGATTTTCTCATGTATTTATTTGTTCACCTGTTTATTGTCTCTCTCCAGCTCTGGATGGACTTTAATCTCCCTGAGAGCAGGGACTTTGTCTTTCTGTGTATCCTTTTATTCTCAGCACTTAAACTTATCAGAGCGACAACACAGAGCAAGTGAAAACTGCCGGAACCTAAGAGATAGAAGAGAAATTTTCCATGTACCTAGAAAGGAAAAATATTCTAGGCAAGAAACATTGATATGGGAAAAGTCAAGGAAACATGAAGAGAGGGCAATCTATTCTCCCCAAGTGGAAAGTGTGTGACCCAAAGTAGTAAAGGTGAGATTGAAATGGTGTTGTCACATCGGTGGGAGTTTTTACTTCACCTGCTATAACATGGGGAATCTCTGATTGAATTTAGTAAAGCAAGTAATGTGAGAAAAAGAAAAGTTTGGTGCCTTGTGTATTAGAAGAAAAAAAGATTAAGGTTGGTTCTACTAAAAAAAACAAAACAAAAAGAAAGAAAGAAAGAAAGAAAGAAAACAAACTGCAGTAAGTTGTACAAGAAAGCTTCAGTCAAGTTTAAATATATCAGGATGGAAGAGGACAGGTATATCGAGGAGACTTTGGAGGTAGAACCTACGTTGTAATGATAAATTTTAAGAAAAAGTTAAGTTTGTGTCAGTATTTCAGAAGAAATAATATGCTTGCTATAACAATTCAATTGGTTTTATTCCTCTTGATTATAAAGTGCCTACAGAACAATAGCTATGAGTAGTTAATCCTGGATTGGAGCTAAGATAAGTTGTCAGGCCTTAAGATGCATACAGGTAGTAGCTAAAAACGTGGAGATGGATAGATACCTTGCAGAGAATGCAGAGGGAGATGGAAAGTCCAGGAAAGACCTTTGGGGAAACCCAATATTAAATGGGAAAGGAGGGGGAAAATGAGATGGAGAAATTATAGCTAAAAGCAAACAAATGAAAAAACCTAAGAAAGTCAGAAAAGAATAATTCTTCAGAACACAATTAAAAGGACAGATAAGCATCTGGTGAAAAAATATTTTAAATGCCACCAATATATCAAGTTAGGAAACAAATTCAAAATGCTTGCTGAATTTAGTAACTAAGACAATCTCTACTTTTGGAGCAATAGAAAAGCTTCTGTTTCACATAAATCTTTTTCTACTGACAAGAGTATACACGTACAACTTCTTGCTCTTGTCAAAAGAACAGTAGCATAAGAGAAAGAATCTACATTAGTTGGACATCTCTCCACTCTGGCAAATGTGATAGGAGAGTCAAATACAATTTAATTTGGGAAACCATAAAATGTACTGTTTCTGGCACACATGTTCTGCAGCGTGTTGTACCTATAGCACACAAATCAACCATATAGCTGTGACTACCTAGTGAGCAATAAATAGAATCCAACTTGTTGGTGGTATCATTCCATCAGGAACAAACTACCCATTCTTAATTTACCATTTTCAGTTATTGGTAATCTAAAATGACAACTGGTAGTAAATGTTACTGAGTTGGGAACAGTGGAATGCATAATTCTTTCCATATGAGAGAAAATACTCCTCTATTAACAACAGCTATTTCTAACCTAGAGTTACATGGTAACGGCTACATTTGTACCTCCATGTTACATGGCAATTCATGCCCAAATGATGATTTAGCTCTGTCATTTTTTTCCCTTAAATTGTCTTGGATATTACCTGTTTTTGTGTCAGATGCAGCTTATTTCCACAACAAAATTCTCCAACATCTCAGAGAAGGTTTTGAATGTCTATGGAATAACTGTGTTCTTTAGTGTCTTTAAATTTTTGCTGAAATTAAACTGCAAACAGAAGACTGCACATATAATAATAGAGTTGCTCCCCAATTAAGCACACCTGAATAATCAGCACCTGAATCAAGCCATAGAATTATACCAACATCCTGAAATCCTTCCTTACGCTTGTTCGATATTACTAAACAAACAATAACCATTGCTCTGAATTCTAACACCGTATATAATTTTGCCTCTTCTTGTATGCTAGATAAACAGAATTTTACAATGTGTACTCTTTTATGTCATATTTTATTAGCTCAACATTCTGTTTGTGAGAGTCCCTCACATCATTATGTACAATTATAGGTGAATTATTCTCATTGCTATATTTCATTATATACTTATAATTAAAATATATTTAGCCACCTATTTTTGATGGCCATTTGAATAGTTTTATTCTGTTTGATTTCTCAGAGTAACCTGTTTGTTTTTCTAGGCTTTATTGTTTTGCTTCTGTATTTGTATATCTGAGTGTATGTTTACTACAGATAGAATTTCTACAAATATTCTCAAACATGTCTTTTGGTGTACTCATATAAACCCTTCTTTGGAGTGGTTGGCTCTTAAAATGTTTATGCTCTATAGTAAATATTACCCATAATTCCATACTGTGTGAGAGTCCCTACTGCTCCACATCCTGCCACCGAATATGTCGTGTCAGTTTTTCCTTTTAGCCAGTACAGTGAATATATAATGTATCTGACTGTGGTCTTTTTTTTTTTTTAAAGATTTATTTATTTATTTATTTGACAGACAGAGATCACAAGTAGGCAGAGAGGCAGGAGAGGGAGGAGGAAGCAGGCTCCTCACTGAGCAGAGAGCCCGATGCGGGGCTCGATCCCAGGACCCCGAGATCATAGACCCGAGCTGAAGGCAGAGGCTTTAACTCACTGAGCCACCCAGGCGCCCCCTGACTGTGGTCTTGATTGGCATTTATCTGAGGACCAATGCAGTTAGTCACTTATGCTTACTGATTTTGTTTATTCGAATTTTTTATTTTGTTAAGTATCTATTGAAATCTTTTGCCCATATATCTATGGGGTGTATGTGTTCTCACTATTTGTAAAAGTTCTTTATTTTAGATAAAAGCCTTTATTTGAAAATATGTACTGTAAAATCTTCTCCCTTCTATGGGTTGCTTTTTCACCGAGTGTCTGGTGTCCTGTGAAGATCGAAGTTCTTATTTTTGATGAATCCAAATTATTTTCACTTATCATTAGGTCTGTTTAAGAATCTTATCTACTTCAAAGTCACAAAGATATTGCACGATATTTTCTTCTAAAATACGCAATCAGTTGACAATCAGTTTTTTTTTTTATGATGTAAGTAAGAGTATGTATGTATGTGCTTTTGTGTGTATATATATGTAAGTATACATATGTGCATGTGTTTATATATATTACTTGTGCAACATTAATAGAATTCTAAAGCTGTGTTTTATACAATAATTTTTTTAATTATTAACCTTAAACCTTTGAAACTTTCTTACAATTTTAACAAGGAAAAAAAATGTTGCAGTAAGAGCAGACCTTTCCATCCTGAAACCTAGGACAGAGTTAATTACACAGAGGACCACAAACTACATCTTCATCTTCATTATAAATAAAGGGATACTCACACAGAGAACACAGAGTCCTGGATGAAAGGAAATAGAGACAGGAAGACTGGAAGGCAGAGTAGCAAGCTGTTATAATAGATATGGCTAGTGAGGCTTTTTCACGAGAAATCAGGCAGACTATACAATGTAAACTTTTTAATATGTTTCTCCTATAAAAATCTTTAGGAATTTTCCAATAATGTCCACTAAATAAAGAATATTAATTTGAAAGGATACCAAGTTTATTAGTCTGCATATGACAGTTTTCTTTCTTTCATAAATTTTTATACATATTCAAGTTGACCTTGTATTATATATTTATGTTTGTATAAACCTTGACCTTGTATTATATATTATATATTTATTTTCCAAGAACATGTAGTCTGATACAATGTCTGAAAATTTTTTAAAAATGCAGCTATGAAATGACAAGTATAAGATCAGCAGCAGATTTGCACAACAGATTTCAGCAGTCTCCCTTGTTGAACACGTAATTTCCTCTATAATTCACTAGATGGCTCAGGATATTTGTATACCAAGTAATGAAATATCGAAGTTGTATATTTAAAGTGTGTGAGCAAAGTGACATTGGTAGTTTAAGTTATCTGCAATACACAAATACATAAAAGAGAAGTGGATTCTCTATAAATAAATAAATAAAATCTGTCTCTGGACAACCATAGTTAACTAGTAAAGGAATCAAAGAATTTATCATTATCAGAGGTTTCTTTTGACATTTTAAGTATGTAGATCAATTACCACTGAAGTTTAACTTGCTTTGATGGGAAAATAAACTCAGCATTTGTTGCCCATATAATTTAATAAAAGCTTCATTAGAATCCTCATATTTTGCTTCATTTCAGTCTTGATTTCAAACTTGAAAGATGGTTTTGTGTACTATGGAGCTCACAGCAAAACTCAAACCAGAGAATGTGCTCAAGAAATATATTCCACAGTGATTAGGAAAACAGGTAATGAGCATACTACCCTTGACTATAGAGAGGGCAGATTTTTCTGAGTCTCTGTATGTTTACATGTATAATATAAACCAGAGGGTATATTAGTTTGTTTATATAGTTTAGAGAACTATACTGCTTACTAAAGTTTCCTACTCCAAAGTAGTGGTGGTTTCTTGAGAATGGCAGTTTCCTGACTATAGCAGTGACAGTATTGAGACTCTCTCTGATCAAGAAAGGCGGTAGTTCTCTTAGGGACTTGGTCTTGCCACATAATATTAACAAGGGTTCCTGAATTCTCAACCAAAGATCCCTTCCTTAACCTTCCCTAGGATTATGTGAGGCATTTAATAATCTGTAATAAATTTCTTCCTGCTTAATATACCTAGAGAGGATTTCTTTCTTTCTAATGTGTTTTGACCAATAGTGTGTGGTGTAAAAATTAAATGTAATGTAAATTAGTTAACACAATGAGTGGAATGTTGTTAATATACAACAAATGGTAGTGAGTATCACAATTATTGAAATGAAGAGTCCTCAGGTATGTTTGAGGTATAAGCTAAGTTACAGTGATGAAATATACTTTTGAACAAAGTTAAAAGCAAAACAAATTCCTGGAAATTTTAAGATACCTCTGGCTCTCTTTTACAATTTCTCCTTATTGTCAGTTGCAATTTACTTTAATCTGGGGGTGTTGACCTTATTCTTACCTTCATAAGTGAAAATTCTGATGTCTCCATTGTAGTTCAGATATTCTGTAAAACTGTTTATTTATGATAGCGTTTAAACAGAGTCCAGAACATAAGATATACTTGATGATTGAAAGAATACAGCTTCTCTTTGGATGTCCTCCAAGTTTACTCATCTAAGTATTGATTTCTAAGTAAAAAAGATGTTACTCTGCTCCAACTGATATGAAAAAAAAAAAGATGAAATCTACAGACCAGATGAACACAATTCAGTCAGTCTTGTCCAGTTTGCATTATAGTTTTTTTTTCATAATCATGGAATACTTGTACAATGTAGGAACATTTGAATATGAAGTTCTGAACCATCTTACTCATCATTGTATCACATAGTCTTAGCCAGGGTTGGTATGGTGGCTCACTTAAAAATCACCATGCTTGTCACCATCAACATCATAGCAACAAAAAAATCTACTGATTACTCTCACTTTATATATAGCTTGTCTATAGCAAATGCTTGGGGGAAAAGCATTACAAACATAGTTTACTCATGAAGTCTCTGAGGCTCACTGAGATTGCCCACAATTACCAAGATAGAAAGTGGCAAAACCAAACACTGAACATAGATTTGTCTAAAAAATCTTTTTTTTTTAAAGATTTTACTTATTTATTTGACAGGAAGAGAGAGATCACAAGTAGGCAGAGAGGCTGGCAGAGAAAGAGGGAGAAGCAGGCTCCCCACCGAGCAGAGAGCCTGATGTGGAGCTCAAACACAGGACCCTGTGAATAACAGAGAGCTACTTCAGTGTGAGATATCATTTTTTGCCCTATGGGATTTATGAAACATTGTTACTATTTGCCTTCCCCAACTATCATTGTTGTCAACTGAACACAATGGGGATTTACTACTCTTCTGCTTCTACAACTGAAACTACTGTGTCTCTTCAAGTTTCTACTCTGTCTTAAAGGAAAAAACAAAAACAAAAAACAGACATAAAACAGACATTCCTTCTTACTATTAGCTTATTGTCAACCAGAAGCCTTACTAATAACACAAAAAGTTGGTGAAGACATATTTTGTGTATTTTATGTATTATACACTGCATTCTTATAATAAAGTAAGCTAGAGAAAAAAATGTTAGTAAAAATATCATAAAGAACAGAAAAAAAAATCCAGTACTGTATGGGATTTGTCTTTTTTTAATCCATGTATTAGCAGACCTGCAGTTCAAACTCGTGTTGTACAAGTCAACTAAATATAATTTTCTCTATAAAATTAGAGGGTACAGTTATTCAAAGAACTCATATCATTTCATTAAAGGCAATTAAGTTATACTATGAAGAAACAATTTCAAAAAGTTGGAAAGATGTCCACATATTCTTTCTGTTGTCAAAATAAACTTTCTCTACTTTTATATAGCATTCTAGGGGGAAAAGAAACTACATTACTTCTCATATTACTTCTCATCAACCTGAATTGAGCTGTTTCTTTCATAAAGGTTTTTAACTTAAAATGAATATTTAATATATGCTAATATTGGCCATAATGCTAAACTCCTGGGATGATAAAATGAATTCTTTATAGTTCCTTATAATGATAACACCACTGTCAAACTAAACCTTGGACATAGAAAAATCCTTCCCAAATAGTTTAGGTGAAAATGGGAAAGAAGAGGCACCTGGGTGGCTCAGTGGGTTAAGCCTCTGCCTTCGGCTCAGGTCATGATCTCAGGGTCCTGGGATAGAATCCCATGTCAGGCTCTCTGCTCAGTGGGGAGTCTGCTTCCCCCTCTCTCTCTGCTTGTCTCTCTGCGTACTTGTGATCTCTCTGTCATACAAATAAATAAAATCTTAAAAAAAAAAAAACAGAATGGGAAAGAAACCTCAAAATGCCTTTTGTTCTAATGTTCTAAAAAATCTAGGTTTTATTTTGATGACAGTATACAGATAAGATGGTAACTGTTCTATTCAGCAAAATAAAAAATTAACTATTCATACAGCAATATAAAATCCTTCCACAACTGTTATATTAAATTGTTCAATTTTTCAACATATTGTTTTACTATATATACATTATTACATTAACAAAATAAAGTGACGTGGCCTTTACTACATTTATAAAGAACATACAGCTTATTACCTATGTTATAATAGAACTCACATTACATAATTTCCTTTGTTTTCTGTAATCTCTAAAACTAATCTCTCTAAATAAGTCTTCTCCAATAAACTCTACATAGACCTATTCCATAATTTCTTACCTTGTAACATATCTTACTTAAACAATGATTTGTAAATTGTCTTCCTCATTCTTAAGCCTTTTTTATGTGACTCTCAGATATGTCCAGATTATAAATACCGTGAAGGCAAAAGTCATCTTTTGTTTTGTTTTCAAGTCACTTTCTAGAAAAAGAACAAAAAGATCAAGTAAAAGAAGTGTAGACAATTATTTTGGCAAGTCAAAGATGTCACAGAGAAATTAGCATTTAAACCATTGAGGAGTGAAAAATGATTAGGGATTCATTAGACAAAAAAATGTGACTGAGACTGTTCCACACAAAATGAATACCAAGTGCCAGGAGCAAAGAGATTGAGAAACATCTGTTCAACTAAGAAGAAATATTTTGGCATTCCTAGACTGAAAAATGTGGGGCATATTTAGGAAGAGGAAAGGTTGAATTATAATTATTGGTCAGGGTCTGAACCGAAGTTGTTTCTAGTTTATCCTGTAAGTTAATGGCGTTAAAATATTTTACTGGTAAAAATCTTCTAAAATATTATCTGTTATCTTAGACCCAAAATAGACAAAAGTGGAATGTCTGTAGTTAAAGGGGCAGGTCAAATATCCAAATTTTTGTTGTCTATCCTTCTCTCACTGCACCAGGTGATAGATCATTTAAGTATATTTTATTGTGTTCAGATAGTGGCTTTACTTTTGTGCAAACACAGGCATATCTCAGAGATATTGTACAGGTATTGTGGATTCTGTTCCAGACCACAGCAATAAAGGCAATATTTAAATAAATCAAGTCAACTAATTTTTTTGGTTGCCCAGTGTTTACCCTAGAGTCTACTAAGTGCACAGTAGCATTATATCTAAAAAATGTTCATATGTTAATTTAAAGATACTTTTTTTGAATAGAGGGTTTTTTTTTAAAGATTTATTTATTTACTTGAGAGATAGAGAGTGAGAGAGAGAAAAAATGAGAGGGGGAAAGGTCAGAGGAAGAAGCAGACTCCCTGCTGAGCAGGGAACCCAATGTGGGGCTCAATCCTGGAACTCTGGTCATGACCTGAGCCAAAGACAGTTGCTTAATTGAGCAACCCAGGCACCCAGTTTAAAAAATGCTTTATCACTGAAAATACTATCATCTGAGCTCTGAACAAGTCATAATCTTTTTGCTACTGGAGGGTCTTGCTTTGATGCTGATGGCTGTTGACTGATCGGGATGGTGGCTATTGAAGGTTGGGGTGGCTGTGACAATTTCTTAAAATAAGACAACATTGAAGTTTGCTACATCTATTAAAATTTCCTTTCATGAATGATTTCAACTTGAAAGCATTTTACCCACAGAAGGACTTCTTTCAAAATTGAAGTCAGTTCTCTCAAAGCCTGTTGTTGCTTTATCAGCTAAGTTGATGTAGTATTCTAAATCCTTTGTTGTCATTTCGACAACCTTCACAGCATCTTCACCAGGAGTAGTTTCCATCTCAAGAGACCACTCTCTGTGCTCATCCATAAGAAGCAACTCCTCATCTCTTAAAGTGTTATCTCGAAATTGCAGCAATTCAGTCACATCTTCAGGCTCCACTTCTAATTCTAGTTCTCCTGCTATTCCTGCCACATCTGTAGTGACTTCTCCCACTGAAGTCTTGAACCCCTTGAAGTTATCCATGAGGGTTGGAATCGACTTCTTCCAAAGTCATATTAATATTGATATGTTAGCCTCTCCCCATAAATTACAGATATTCTTTATGGCATCTAGAATCCTTTTCAGAAGTTTTGTCAATTTACTTTATCCAGATCCATCAAAGGAATCACTATCTATAGCAGTTATACCCTTATGAAATGTATTTCTTAAATCATAATACTTGAAAGTAGAAATTACTTCTCGGTCCATGAGCTGCAGAATGTATGTTACATGAATCTTACAGTCCATCTCCATCATAGCTTTTGGTTGACCATATGTATTGTCTATGAAAAGTCTTATTTTTAAAGGAATCTTCTTGTTTATTTTCTTTATTTTTTTTTCCCCTGAGCAGTAAATCTCAACAGTGAACTGAAAATATTCAGTAAATCATCTTATAAACAGATGTGTCGTCATCCAGTCTTTGTTGTTCCATTGACAGAACACAGGCAGAGTAGATTTAGATAATTATTAAGGTCCCTCGGATTTTCAGAATGATAAATGAGCATTGGTTTTAATTTAAAGTCACCAACTGCATTAGCCCCTAACCAAAGTCAGGCTGTCTTTTAAAGCTTTGAAACCAGGTACTCATTTCTCCTTTCTAACTGCAAAAGCCCAAAGTGGCATCTTCTTCCAATAGAAGGATGTTTCTTTGAGAATCTACTTTGAAAATCTGTTGTTTAATGTAGTCTTAGCTAGATCTACTTTATTAATTAATTGTCTTGGCTAGATCTCCTGGATAACTTGCTCTATTAGCACTGACTGTTTTACCTTGCACTTTTATGCGATGGAAACCAACCTCTGCTGGCTTCAAACTGTTCTGCAGCTTCCTCACCTCTCTGAGTCTTCATAGAATTGAAGAGATTTAGGGCCTTGCTCTGGATTAGGCTTTGGCTTCAGAGAATGTCTGTAGCCGGTTAGATCTTCTATCAAGATCACTGGAGCTTTCTCCGCAATTAGCAGTAAGGCTGTTTTGTTATCTTATCATTCATGCCTTTACTTTAATTTCCTTCAGGAGACTTTCCTTTGCATTCACAGCCTAGGTAATTGTTACAGCAGGCTTAGCTTTCAGCCTGTCTTATCTTTAAATATACCTTCTCACTAAGCTTCATCATTTTTAGCTTTGATTTAAAGTAAGAGCCATTAAATAAATAAATAATAAATAAATAAAGTCAGAGCCATGTGACTCTTCCTTTCACATGATTATTTCAATATCGGTGAAATATTAGGAGGTAATAGGAGGCCTGAAGAGAGGAAGAGAGGTGTGAATCACCCAACAGTGGAAGAAGCAGAACACATCTTTATCAATTAAGTTTGCTGTCTTATGTGGGCATAGTTCATGGTGCCTCAAAACAATTACAATAGTAGGATCAAAAATCACTGATCACAGATCACCCTAACAAATGCAATAATAATTATTAACGTTTGAAATACTGTGAGAATTACCAAAATGTGACACAGAGACATGAAGTGAGCAAATGCTGTAGGAAAAATGATACCAGAAGACTTGCACAATGGAGTTCCTTGCCACAAATCTTCAATTTGTAAAAGGTGCACTTACGTGAGGGGCAATAAAGCAACATATGCCTGCTATTACCTTAGTAAGAGGAGGCCTTGGCTCATTTGAGCTAGAAGTGAGACCTTAAAGAGTGAACAGAAGAGCTGGAAAGCAAGGGTTCTCTGAGAATTGAATTGAATGAAGTATAGGCTCTAGCTTTGGAGAGTACCTTGACCCCTTCTGTGGCAAGGGAAAGTCAGCAGTACTGGGACAAGTTCTACAGGATCCAGAATGAGGCTTTAATATCCAGGTGTATGGAGTTTGTGGAACTGGCCTGAGAAACATGAGGGTTTGAAGTGAAGGGACATCAGAGTGGTTGGGCTAGTGAGACAAAGTGTGAGACTATACATATATGAATCAAGATGTTGTGTAAGGATGTGACTTTTAAGTTAGGGTAGTTTGAACATGTTTATATACTGAGGAACAAACAGTGGAGAGGAAGAACGAAAGGACGAGACAACTGAATGGAGCAAGATGTCCAAGAGGCAAGAGGGAAGCAGTGGGATTAAAATCTTCAGTGAATAGATTAACCTTGGAATTTAAGAATTTGTCTTCACATTTGGATCCTTGAATACACCCATCTGTAGACCTTTCAGTTACCTGAATGAAAGGAATTTTTTCCTCTTAAGCCCATGTAGGTTAACATCCTATTGCTTATGAGGAGCCTTGACAAATACAAACAGTGAAAAAAATGTTCTTTTTAAGATGTAAGGACGGATGCAGGTGAAGTAGAAATTAGGAGACTTTTAGAAGTTATATCATCCTTTCTGATGACTAAACTATCTCTCTGAATTAAGAAGCAAGGTCATCCACTGCAAACTACGGGTGACTCAGGCTTGGATTTCAGACTTGAAGAAAGTAGTGATTATTTAATATTGAAAAGGAAAGGAATAGAAAATAGTATGAAATGAGATTACATTGCAATGCTTAAACTATGTGCAATCTGATTTGATGAAATTTAACTAACTATAGAAGTTATTGTCAAATTTTCAATTTACCAGAAAGTATTTCTCAGAAAAATAAGTTTATTAAGTTTTATGTTAATTTTCATATCATTTGGTTCTTGAACTGGGAGTATATGTATACTTATCCTAGATGAACTTTTCAAACTTGAAAAAGTAGACATTATCTATTATTACTGATAATTGCACACATCAAGTATTAATTAGGTAAATCATGTTAGAAAAGCTTCCTGTTAGAAAGGTTAAAAAATAGATATCTCCAAAATATTTTCCCAATGCTTATATTAATTGCCCTCTCTCCATTCCTTTTAATTAAGAATAAATAATAAATGCAATTTATCAGTGTCTTAAAGTGTTCCTTATTAGCCTTGATTTTGTACAAATCAATTACAAATAATCTGTTTTTAAACAAAAAGCATTGTTTTTCACAGCATATCTGAAGGATGATAGACACCCTTTTAGATGATGAGGTGAAATGTCTATTAAACTTTATATATGTACATGCATTATGTATATAAACATACATATAACATACCTGCCTATATACATGTGTGTGTATACATATACACATACTAGGCTAAAAAACATTAAACAGGACCTTTTTAAGTTAAAAGATTCCTGTGAGACTTTTAACACAGTGGGGGGAATTATAAATCTTTCAGAAATGGATGTAGCATGCAATATCCATTTGAAAATGAAAATTCCTTAACTTCTACCATTTTTCCCACCTTTGATCAAGTGACACTGAAGGTTCATGTAACATGCTTTGGGAAACTTTAGGCAAGGAGATCTTTAAATCACATTTTACTGCAACATATTCGACTGTGCTCTATTGTGTACTATTTTATTCATGTCTGATATTGTGACCATCAAGTTCCTACCTTATTTTATTCACACACACACAGACACACTTGCACATAGAATCAGGATAGTGTGAGATGCCCATCGTAGTTTGAAGCTGTAGGAAAAAGCATACAACCTACAATTTAAATCTGTTAGTCTTTTTTATCACTTCTAATACTTGCAACATGAGCTTTTTTTAGACCACAAGACCATGTGGTTTAAATGTGAGAGGAGTGTATATATCTTAGTTTACCTTTAAAATTCAGCATATACCTATTATGGGCATTTCTAATGAAACATTATTTGCTTAATTGCTTCATTTTATCTTTTCTTCTGCCATGTTATTTAAAGCAGCTGATAGTAGGATCTATATGTCAGAAGTCATTTTGAAGCTTCAATACTCACTAACCTTATAATTAAGAAATAATCAAGTTTACGTGCTTCTCATGATTTCATCAACTGCGAATTGATTGAAAGTATCACTTTTCATATAAATGTTGTGATGAATAGCACAGTACTTGTCACAGATGGAATACTTAATAAATATTAGCTTTTATTATAGTTTTAAAACTATCATAGTTTTGCTTTTAATGTGAGTCCTCTGTGTTAACTTTGCTTTGTGCCACAATTTGAAATTGTATAAAAATTCATGGTAGAGGGGTGCCAGGTGCTCAGTGGGTTAAGCCTCTGCCTTCCACTCAAGTCATGATCTCAGGGTCCTGGGATTGAGCCTAGCATCAGGATCCCTGCTCAGCAGGGAGCCTGCTTTCCCCTCTTTTTCTCTGCCTGCTTCTCTCTGCCTACTTGTGATCTCTGTCTGTCAAATAAATAAATAAAATCTTTAAAAAAAAATTCATGGTAGAGATGGTCTTTTACCACCTTTATCAAGAAAATATTTTTAGTCACACCTGCCAATATAACTTAAAATATAACTATTCCTTCCTTATCACTAATAATTAGAACCATTTTAGTAGGTCCTTCACAGTATTGTAAGAATTTTTTAGTTTACTTTTATTCCTACCCAGAACTTCTACTGAACAGGGGATTTCACATGCATTTACGGAATGAGTATGCCATGCCCACCCCCCTCCCCAGCAGGTCATAATATATTCTCTCTATAAAATGGAGATTGTTTTTTCTTAAATTATTCTCAACTAAAACTTGACTCATGACCCTAATTGAGATATGAGAACTGATTTGAGTCTCTAAATCAACTGCAGAACTCTATCAAGGTCATAAGGTTTTTAGGAGTAGAGCTAGGAGATAATCTAGTTTGAAATAATTTCAGAGGCATCATGCTGCCCGTTTCATATTGTTTGTCTATTCTCTATAGTATTAAAGTAAAGAGTGGTACTAATCTAATATATACATTAAGTTACATTTTTAAAGCCTTTGAATTTTCTTTTAAATTCATGTCAATCCTTTCCTGAAAAGAGCATTTTAGTATATGGGTATATATGTTTTTTTGATTATAGTATCAGAACTAATTAACGATTATGTTTTTTCACAACTACTGTTTAAGTACATCATCTCCTTTCATATATATTTTGCAGATTAATAAGTGGCAAGCTTTGCAAAGTACTAAACACAATACATTTCCCTAGCCTAGATTGAATACAAAAGTATTAAATTCATCATCCACTCAGTTCTGCTTGAATCAGTATTAGTATCAAAGTATATATTTTGTTCAAAGTTTTACCCTTTGCCCTTGATCTGATTTCAATTATACTTACTTAATATCTGCACATTCTAGAAACACCAGAATTTAGGAACTTTTCATCTTCAATTTTAAGACCTATCCCCCTTTACTAACAAACCCAGATGAGATGCATATTTCATTCTTTTGTTTGGATTATAATTTCTGCCCTTTAAGCAGAAAAAAAAAGCTCTATTCATGAGTGATATAAAGAACAATTCTAAGATGTACTTTTACTTAACGCAAAGCAGTTAGGGTATTAAGAGTGAGCAGTACATACTCTTTCAACATAAAAGTTAGGTGTTTTAGAATCTGCTTGTAAATAAACATGGCATTGATTTCAAGGTTTTGAACATACAAAAATTCACTGGGTTCCTTTTATCCTTTTATCTTCCTGTTAGTTACAAGAAAGGATGTGGGTGCTTTAAATCCTCTTGACATGTCTGTCACCAGCACAATAAACTCCCCTCCTGAGCAGAAGAGACCCTTGTCTGTCACTGGGATCTCTCCGGAGGTGATGATTGCCAAGTGGGTTTTCTGTCGACTTCCTAAAATGTAACCTCCTCATCCAGGCTGCCAGCTCTAGCATGACAGATTGGGTGGATGATTCCATCATCGCGTCACACTACGTTTTACCATTTGGGGCCAGATGTCATCTTTGGGGAAGAGAGTTAAAGCTTTTGTCAGAGTATTTCTCTTGTTTCACTTAACATCTACTCACCTTTTGGTATTGAAAGAATAAAAAATACAAACCGATAAGACTATCCCCAGGCAGAGTTTTCATGCTACCCAAAGCAGTCTCGGCAGTTATAAAGATCCTTCAATAATCTGTCAAAAACTGACATCACAGTGTAAAGAGCTGTTCATTTCTATATCTCATTTTGGATTGATGTACGTGCACTTTTATATCCTTCAGTTCGATATAACATTTGGCCTTTCATGTTCTCAGTTTAAGCTACAGGGAATTCAAAGCTATTTCAAAGCATAATTATATCAATCTGCATATAAAAGGCTCTATGTCCTACAGAGGGTTCGATAGAAAAGCAAACTCTTTCAAAGAAGAAAATTAGAAGTAATTCCCACAACTAAAATTCACAAAAGTTAATACATTTTTCATCTGCTGAGAACAGTTTTATTTTTTTTTAAACCAATAGAAGATTAATCAAGAAAGTGTTGGGGACTATTTTTGTGAGGTAGGGAGGAGGAGAGTAAGAAAGGAAAATTGGAGAGGACAGCAAAAACATGATGCAGGTACATTATACATATTGTTTGATTATACACATCACATCAGAAAAATCAATAATTCATATTGCTATGGCAGACAATAGGATTGCCAATTCCATATGGTATTAGTTATATGTTGCTGGAAAACACTATTCTCCAAATTTGTATGATTCAAAACCCATAGTGTACTTTAACTGGGAACCTCTGCCTGAGGTCTCCTTTGAGATGGCACTCAAGCTGTTGACAGAAGGTGTGGTCTCCTCTGAAGATACAATTTGGGAAAGGGCGTCTGCTTCAGAGTTCATTCATGTGTTTGTTGAAGGGCCTCGATCTCGTGACACATGGGTCTCACCACAGAGCTGCCTCCACATCTCTGCAAGCAATTCAGAAGAGAATGATAAAGTGTACAAGTAGAGTCCCAAGACGGAAAACATAACTTTTATATAATCTAACACCAGAACCAAATTCTGTTTCATAGAAGTGGGTTCCATAGCTCAACTACTTTCAGGAGAAGGGGGATACTCAAGAGTTCAATACCTGGAAGTGATAATCATTATGGGCCATCCTAGAGGCTGCCTACCCTACATATTACATTCATGTTAAGTTGCTTTTGGTATTTTGTTATATTACAGAAGACTTTTGAAAATGTAAGTCCTGTAGTTGTGGTTTTAAACGGAAAGTAAGTGCCACTCCACAAATTTATTTTTTCCAGATATCTGCTCTCCAAATATGCCTTTAGTAGTTTTCAAACGTTTCATAACTAGAAAATGACAAGTACGGTTATTTTAAATCTTTAAAGTAACTCTTTGTTAATCTTTTTTTGTTTTTTACCATGGCAAAAGAAAGATTAAAAAAAAAAAAAAAACCTCACAAACATAATTGTGTAAATTCTGAAGCTAGCAAAATACTTAGCACAGAAGTTATGTAGCATATGGTTATCCTAGTCCCAAACAGTAAAATGTGTCTGTATGTGCCAGCTCTTAATTACCGGCTCATTAACACTCAGGTGTCAATTGCTGGTGGCAAAGGCAATACCCAAATGGCCTAGTTTCTGTCATGCACAGTGTAATTAAATTGACCTCAAGTACTAAAGCTTGCAAGTTGCCTGATACTTTTGGACACTAATTTCAGGCATTATTCAAAATAGAATAATATAGTGAATAAACTAATATAAGAGAAAAGCACTATCAGGTTTCAAAATGTATATTCACACATAATTATAATCTTAAAAACAATAGAATAATCTTAAAAACAATTGAACAAATAATTACAATTCTAATCTATATCAAATATAACAATGCATATCATCTACTTAGTTTTACCATTATCAATCTAAAGCTCAAGTTTAAAGTTTATCATTTTTAAAACTCAAAATAATGTTAAACTTGTTACAAACCAAAAGAAAAATAAATCATTCTAATAGTCACATTTGGGAAATAGAAATTGCATATTATTTTTTATAATTTCATTTATTGATATATAAAGAGAAAATATGTATATCTTACATTTAAAATATTAATTCCCAAATGTAACCAAATGTGAAGCATATATGTGTCTTTTATATGGTTCTAACAATAAAGAAATATGTACTTCTAGCAAGAATCCCACAAACTCTCCATAATCTAAGAGCCGATTTTTTCATGACTTTGTGTTCTAAGACTTAGCTCATTATGTGAAAGCTTATTTTTAAGCTTCCATTTAAAGAGAGAGAAGAGATGAATTCATTCACAAACCTTTGCTTTTCATAAAACCTCACATAAATGAAAAGAACATTTTCTGCAGAAAAGCCTATAAGAACAAGCAAAAGACAAAGAAACAAGTGAGCAAACAGTTATAACAACATTTTGGAAGTTTGGAAGTGGATCAGTAAGTTGCTATCAAAGTACTAGTTTTAAAAATATGTAATCTTGAGCTGGAAGTTAAGAGTATGAGGGAAGAAATCTGATTTATCCTACAGAATATTCCAAAGGCTAAGGAATTAATAGAACAAATTAGTTCTGAAGTGGGAGTGAATATAAAAATAAAGAGAAGGATCAAAAAATGTCATTGAGAAGCAATTAGACCCCAGGTTTCTCTCATCGACTGTGCATATGTAGGTGATCAATTATCCTCTCTGGTTAGAAGACAGGAAATTTATTCTCTAAGGAGGTTAAAACAGAGGTGCCTACATTGGAAGACAGCAGGTACGGTTTAATGTGAGATCATCATACCCAGAAAACAGGCTCTTGGGTCTCCCAGAAGTCTTTCTCCAATTAACTTTCAGAATGCAAGTACAAAGGCTTATACTTCCAGGCAGAAGATCTGAACATATGTCTCTGGATACCTCTAACTAGTCTAAGAAGAAAAATATACCAAACATACTGACTTTGGGTTTTCCTCAATTACATGATCCAGGAAGATCACCCTATAGACAAAAATACTCAACAAGTTTTCCACACAAGGGCAGAGTTTACCTTCAGCCTTTTAGAGTATCATTTTGAATTACAGACACACAGCTAAGCATCATCAGACACTGGCAAAAAAAAAAAAAAAAAGAAAAAAAATCTCTACTGTAGATTCCTGGAAAGAGACACTATTGCAAGAAAATAAAATGTAATATAAGCTATCATTAATCTCTTCAGGTGAATAAGAGAAAATATTGTATACATGAAAAGAGTTCAAAATACCTTTAGAGAGGAATATTGAGAAAACATTAAAAAAATATCTTGGTCTTAATAATAATATAATGAAATAAAAAGCTCAGTATAAGTTTGAAAGATAAAGATAAGAACATTTGTGAGAAAGTAGATTAAAAAACTGTGGGGGCGCCTGGGTGGCTCAATGGGTTAAGCCTCTGCCTTCGGCTCAGGTCATGATCTCAGCGTCCTGGGATCGAGCCCCACATCTGCTGTCTGCTCAGCAGGGAGTCTGCTCCCCACCCCCCGCCTGCCATCTGCCCAATTGTGCTTTCTCTCTCTCTGTCAAATAAATAAATAAATAAAAATCTTAAAAAAAAAAAAAAAAACTGTGGAAAGTAGGAAAGAAAAAGTGAAGAAAATTGGTAGGTCAGTAGAGGAGGTTCAATATCTAAATATTAAGGGATAAAGAAAAGATGAAAAGAAGTAAGGGAAGAAATGATGAAAGCAATAATTCAAGAAAATTTCCAAAAACTGAAAGGTTGGGTGTAAAGACTAAAAGAGTTTACTAAGTATCCGAAATTCAGATAGAAACAGATCTACATCAAATCATGTGATAACTATGAAATTTCAGAACTTGATGACAAAGAGATCCTCCCATAAGTTTCCATAGGAGCTGGGGGACCTATGCTCATAAAAAGTTTAGTTTCTACTTTGGAAAATGTTCTATTTTGGAAGGCAATGCAGGAAACCTCTCAAAGAACTTAAGCTTAATATCTGACAAATTTGTCTGGAAGCAAGCCTAACCAAGACTTAAATTGTTCAAGATTTTGGTCCTGTCCAACAGCATACCACTCACTCTTATGGTATAAACAAAATTAAGCCCAATGTATGTGTTGCCTTGACATCTGGCACAACAAGGAAGACTTTAAATAACCTAACTCCCAAGTTTCTCAGTCCATTCTGCGCCCAAAGATAAGATCCCTTAACCAAACAACCCTACTTATCAGGGGGACCAGTTGAAGGTGGGTGTCAGTTCCTTGCTCGCTTATAGAACAAGCCAATTCAAACAAGGCAATCCTATCTCACCAGAACCAAGGAATGCCTCCCCAGTGATACTACAAAGCATACCTCCTGCAGTCCCTGGCTATTCACTCTTTTACTGAATGCAGTCCCTTATGGCCATGCGCAGCATCCTTCCTGCCACTTTCCACTCCAAGGCTGTGACTAGTAAATTGCTGTTGGTTTCTTCTGTCCAGTATTAGGTGCTACATATTTTCCAACCCCGTAACTCTAGGACACAAATTTCTCCCTTACCAAAGGGGTGATGAAGAGGTAAGTAAAACAACTTTTTACGTGATGATACAATCATGACCAAGGACACATGGTCAGCTTAAATTAACTGCTCCTGGATAGCTAAATGGTTTCATGATATAGGTATGGCTGCCTGGGACCAAACTGTCATTGCTGGTGGACTTGCACTTTGGCCTATTGGCCACTGTGTTGTCTTTAGCAGATATTGTCCTCCCTTCCCACCACAGAATGCTCTTGTCCTCAAGAAAAGATATGTTGTTAATTAACAATTCCTTAGCATATGTTCTACTGTGAGTCAGTCTATGTCTAGCAAGAGCCTCTAGGACTTCTGCCTGTAATGGCAGTGACAATATAAAACTTTACCCGATCAGCTGGTGCTTCTGTTCCACTTATAAAGATAAGCTAGAGCTCTCTGGTCAGTGCATCTAACTTGAGAACCATCACTAACTACTTGGGGCAGCCATCTGGACATTATTGTGATTGTCCACCTTCAGGGAGAGTCAAGGGGTGGCTCATTATGAGGTTTGTGGAAAGGAAGAAGATCACCTCCTTAGCGAGAATTAATCATGACACCTAAGTCACTTAATAAGAGTTGTTTGGGCAAGTGTAGATACTTTGCCCATTTCCTGTGCTGCCGTTCCCCTTGCTGCTATCCCAAGTATACATTTCAGGCAACCTATGCACCAGGCACTGATGGGGAAAAAAAAAAAAGAAGAAGAAGAAGAAGAAAAAGAACAAGGGGTACCAGGCTCTCCCCAAATAATGGAGGAGGTGACACAACTGCTGTTTCAATGAAACGTCCCTAGCCAATGTGCCTGGACTTGTCTTCGTGCTGCTGGCTACCAGCAGGCCAAAGGGTTAATCATCTAATCATGGGGCTTGACCACTCAACTAACAAACTGACTAGCAGTGGTAGTTGTTGGCCATATACCGAGCTCCTCTACAAACAGTCTCTCACAGACCCTGAGCATCTATTCTTCCATACCATGCTGGTCATTACACCTTGGGTCAAGAAACCAGCACTCACAAGATCTGCAGAGTTATCAAGCCCTCCATTCTATAAGCTGGAGTCAAATCTGACCCTCTGACATATCCCATCTTCAGAAAGGTCTAACCTCACCTCTCCTCAGATCCTTGCTAGATACCACAGTATTAAAGGAGGTCAACCCTCTCCCAGCCCCCTAAGCAACATGGAAAGCCCCATAGGAGCAAGTTAGTGAATCATTAATGGAGTTTATACACTTTATGGAACATATTGCCACCATTACATATGATGGAACCTGGTGGAATGTTCTGCTTTTTATTCCTTATCTAGGATGTCCCAGATAATGCAGGATCTAAGGGTCAGCACAGTTGACTATATATGAGGCAGTCATCTTAGCACCAGATACCCTGGCCAGAAAATAGCTCCATATGTACATTTTTCTAAACTCTTGGTATATTTTATAAGAATTGCTCCCTTAGAGGTAAAGAACTCTAGCAATCTCTTGTTTCACAGAGACCTAAAATATAAATCAAGGGAACAGATGTCACTATGTGTACTAAGGCCACAATTTGGCCTCACCAGAACATTCTTATTCTCCCCTTTGGAATTTCAGAGATTATTGATAATGACTAAGGCATTCATTTCACTTCTCAAAACAGACACTGTTAGGCTCTGGAAGAAGACATTCAATACAACTTCCATGTCCCCTATAGGCCTCAGGCTGACAGTTTAGTTGAGAGGTTTAATGCCTCCTTCAAAGAATTCCAAAGAAAGCAAATAACACTCTGTTATTGCCACAGGCATGAATTAGTTTAAATCCACATTCCCTAGGGACATGCACTCCTTGTACTAATGCCACACATGTTCCTCAATTTCCTTTATTGGCCATAAAGGGAAAAACCTCTAAAGTTCATATTTTTGAAGTTCACCTCACTATGTGGGCCTCTGTGTTGGGGAGACCCATGGCTGATGCATTCAATTGAAAATATACAGTTTATGATCTGCTGAATGAAGAGGCATAAGCCATTCTCACAAATTTGGCAGATATCTCCTTCAGTATCTAAGCTCCCACTTTGTGAAAGTGAAACCACAGTCATTCTGGTCAAAAACAATTTTAGTACACTCACACAAAGGAAGTAAAGTCACGAGATTTTTACTTACAAATCTCAGGACTGTGGTCAAAGAGCCAGGGAAAGGCAGATCCCTGTCCCAGGCCATGAGTAAGCAGGCGATTGAGAACAGGGTAGCAAGTACCTAAAAAGGGGTTGCAGTGGACATCACTGACTTTTCACTGGCTTAATTCTAAGTGGTTAGTTTAAAAGGTGTCCCAGGAAGAGCAAAGTGGGAACTTCTGGTGGGAATCCTAAGCTCAGGTCCTTATCTAAACATCCAGACTCTCTGCAAGAACAGGGTTATCATACTCTGAAATGCCTAGGAAGGAACTCAAAATATTTATTTTTCTCCTCACACGGTCTTCTTCCTGGTCAAGTGCCTACTTCATGTCCTGGAGAGGTACTTCTACTACCTAGAAATCTCAGTTCATCACCAAGGTAAAAATTGGTATCAAGATAGCAAGGAGTCAATTAAAGTGTAAAGACTAAAATTAAAGCCCAATATTATGTTCTACCTTGCCATCAAGCCTATCTAGGAGTACCCTGAATGGTCTAACCTCACCTTCCTCATTCTCAGGAAGAAACAATCCCCTGGCCAAACAGCTCTGCCTATCAGGGGGAAGCTGATTACAGCTGATTACAGTAGTGTGGTTTCATTTCTCCGTTAGCTCCATTGAATTCTCCCTGGTCACATCCTCCAGCAGAAACCACGGAGAACCCCTCCCTTTTTTTTAAGGATTTTATTTATTAATTTGACAGAGAGAGATCACAAGTAGGCAGAGAGGCAGGCAGAGAGAGAGGCGGAAGCAGAACCCCTCCCTTTTGATACCAAAAAAGCCTGCTTCTTATAGCCTCCCCACCCCACCCCCCATAGTGTGGCCCTTTATTTTGTGTGGTGTCCTCCCCGGTCTGTGAGTATATGTGATTCATAAATTGTTGTCAATTTTGTCTGTCTCTCTAGCATCAGATGTTGCATGTTCCCTATCTCCAAAACCCTAAGGTAGAAATCTCTCCCTCCCCAATGGGATGGATAGCTGACAATTAAAATCACCCTTTACTTGACTACTTATCTTGACTAAATTAGTTGAAGTAAGTTGAGCTAGGTTGGGTGAATTTATTAGCTGGGATTATGATGATTTTGTAAAGTCAGTTTATTCACACCTATTCTCAATGAAGCAGCAGTTGTTAATAACATTTCTCTGGGAGATGTACTTCTATTTGACTCTAGTTTTGCTTATTCACTGCCAACATAACATGGTGGTTAAGAGGAATAAAAATGCATATATTAAAACAGTTTATTCTAAATATAAATCATAAAAGGACAGTCAGAACTGTCTTTAGTTTCTTAGGCCACATTTCATGGTGCCTTCTACATGGGAATCATCCTTAGAAATGAGCATGTGGTGTAGGGAGAACATTGAAATTCAAAAATATAAAGTGAAGTTCTAGATGCTATAGCTTATTTTTATATTTTCAAATATAGTTACTCCTAGAATTTCAAGTTAAAATAAGACACAGAGACTAGAGATGTAGCCTGGCATAGGTTAAGAATTCAGTCAAGAGAAAGAGTTTGGACCTTACATTTATGGTTATGTTCTTCCATCAGTTGGTCTATATTTGTCTCATTTGCTTCATAGGTAGGTTAAGGACAAGAATATTTTCAAGGACCTGCTCTGCACTAAAAGTTTATTATTCCATGGGGTCCACTTAAAAAGAAAAGAGAAAAGAAAATTAATTGCTAATAGAGTTTAAATAGGATTTGATGAATACAGGTCAAACAGATAATAGAAGATAAGTAGATAAAAAAAGATAAACAGATAAAAGATAAATAACTACTTTACAATTATCATGTCTTGTTTATTTTTATTTATATGTCTTCCTCTTCATTATGTAGTGTCAGGTATGTCACAAAAAGAGCCAGAGGTTTTGACTTAATCTGCCTCCTTTTTAAATGAGTCAAGATCACTTTTGGCATAAACACTAGCCAAAGTTGCACAGGAGAAAAAAGAAAACATTTCAAAATATTTCTAATTTACATATTATGTATTTGTAGAATTATTTCCAAATAATCATAAAAAAAATTCAACTTAAGAGTTTTAATTTAAATGGTCATAATAATAATGTTACCACAGAGAAAACAAAGTAAAATATAGCAGAGACTGTCATTTGATTATAAAAGTAAAAAATCTAAAATATTCTGATATGTTTAAATATAATTTAGTTTGGGTTCCAGTTGGACAGCAAGCATAGCAGAAATTGAATGATAGAAAATTAACAACCTCTCCTACAAATAAAATTGCCCTTTTCTTTCTTTTATGTTGTCTTCCTTGAAGGCAGCATGATCCACTCAGACAAACCAAAACTCCCAGTCATAATTACTTCTCCCTCTCCCTCATCAGTCATCTGACCACCTACCCAGGGAGAAAGTACCATCTGTTTGCTTTCTCAATTGTCTCTCAATTCTGTCCTTCCACCTCCATTTTTACTAGTCCAGTCTGTAAGTTACTTGTGCTCATTTGCTTCTAGCTAGATTTACAACAATAGGTTTTTTATTATCCCAATTTCTCTTTTTCTTTTCTGTTTTTATTGTTATGAGTTATCTCATAACATGATCTAAATCATAAAGTGTCATTATTTGCAGCATTTAGTTTCATCTCTTAATTATTATTATATCTAATACTGGAATAGATTCTTCTAGAGTGTTAAAGGAAGTATTATATCGAAACTAAAACTATGCTACATATCTAAATTTTAAAAATACCTAATATCCTTGATCACTCCACCTACCTGACTTGTAATTGAAAACATACTTACCACCTTAGCAGCAATACTCTTGACTAATAATCACAGTGCTGAAAACTTGTCATCTAACTTTATGAAATGTTATGCCAGTGCACATGATTCTGCAAGAACTCTTAATGGCATTTCCACTTTCTCCCCTGTTCTGGTCCCTATAATTGCAAGTGGACTTTCTCAAGATTATTGAGACACCTTTAAACTTAAAATATTTGCAAACACTGTCATGTAAATCCATACATCCTGTCAGAGAAACAATGAACACAAAACACACCTCTACAGAAACATCCCAATGAGATAGTTTGGTATCTGTATATTTTAAAATAAAATTTATATATCCTTTCTCTGTTTTACTCCTTTTTTTTTCTTTAAGATTGTATTTATTTATTTGAGAAAGAAAGAGACAGCAGAGTGAGAGAGAGACCATGAGCTGTGGGGGAGTGGTAGAGGGAGAAGCAGGCTCCCCACTGAGCAGGGAGCCTGACACCGGCTGAATCTCAGTGCCCTAGGATCATGACCTGAGCCAAAGGCAGATGCTTAACGAACTGAGTCACCCAGGCTCTCCTGTTTTACTCCTTTCTAAGGCATCTCGCTTTACCTCAGTCTTTATCATATTTTAATTAGAATTACCCAACCATCATTTATTTTCAGTAGCTTTCTCCTTGTTTTAACTTACATATGTATATGACTACATAAACTTTAAAAATCGTAACTGTTTCTCAATCTCTTAAAGCTTACTGGAGAATGAAGTAAGGCAATGGTTTTATCCTCTTTCCCTCTCTTTCTCTCTTATTTCTCACTTTCTCTCTCTAATTCAACTTTACTTAATACATTTTATTATACCATTGTGTTGTCTCTTTGTGGTCCATGTAGCCAGTATAAAATAAGGGTGTGACCACAAAATGCCAGAAGAAATTGGATCATTGATTTCCCACATGTGGAAAAGGTCATTCCAGCTTCTTGAAGATCAAATATATCATTACCTTCCAACCAGACATTCTGATAGTATAAAGATTAATTAATAGAGTGTATAGAATATATGTTTGCCTATAATATGATTTTATCCATGCATTCTTCCATGAGCCTCTTAGTATTGGTTAATATCTCTCCCCATCACAGACACATACATACAGACACACAGACACACACTAACACACACACAAATATCAATTTTGAGAAAAGTATATTGCTAGAAAATCTTGAAGTTGGCCATTCATTCCATTATTAATTAGGAAACACAACAAGAATATTAAAAACTCTCACACTTCTGGAATAAAATTCAGTTTCAGTCTTATGTAGTTCACTACACCAATACTTGTTTTCATCCCTCTTTTCATTGATTAAGAGAAGAGTCACTCATCATGATAAAGGAGCAAGCAGATGGAGATGGTGTTCCAAATTAGATAATTGTAACATTCATTAAATGTTTTTTATTCCAGGCAGACTAGGTGAGCAATGATCCAATGATTAGCAACTACTCTCTCAAAGAAAAGTAAATATGTAAGATAAAGCAAACTAAAAACTGTCTTCATCTATACAATATTCTCAATAAAATTTTTACATGAATTAATTAATAATTAATTACATTTTTTTTAAAATTTAAGCACCCTTTAGAAACACTAATTTAGTCACAGATTAATATGAACTGCTTTAGTTTGGTGGTAAATTTAAAAGCCTAGTTTTCGTTATGAGGAAACAAAGCTTTGATTAATTAAAAAATTTAAAAAAAGAAGAAAATAAGACAATTTTGAACCACCCAAGAACAGATCTAGGGAACAGGGTCTGCCAACCTAAGAAATGACAACTTCAAGATGTCTACAATTATAACCATTGGTGGTGGGGGGGAATCCATTCACTGCAACAGATATTGAATACGGAAGGTTTACATGGCAGTCCTTTATTATCTTGATTTAATCTTGTTTGTTTAAAGATCATACTGTAAAAATAAAGAAATCAAAGCTGTTTATGCTCTTACTATCCATCAGAGACTACTTGAAAGGGGAATCTCCCACAACAAGCAGAGCTCTCCCAACCCAACAAGGAGAGCTCCAGGCCCTTACCAGAACATGCCAGTTATCGGAAGGATAAACTGTTAATATTTATACTGACAGCCAGTATGCCTTTGGGGTAATCCATGATTTGGGGATGTTATGGAAACCAAGGGATTTTCTTATGTCCTCTGAGACCCTAATCAAAAAAGGACCATGAGTAAATGAACTTCTTACTGCTATTTTTTTACCTTCTGAAATTGCTGTCATCAAAATTGAGGTCCACATGAAAAAGACTGAAATTGAACGTCAGGGAAATCTAGCTAACTTTCATGCAGAGACAGTAACAATGGAATCTGTAAAAGTCACAACTCAGGTAGTGAACTCCTTCTGCTTCAGCAAAAAATAACCCCTCATTGCTAGACTTTTGTCATCTTGAGACGCTTGTAACATAGCAATTGTCTGATCCTGAATCAAAAAAAAATAAGATGGGCAAACAATGGCTGTAAATTAAATAAACAGTTGGGGCAATGGGAAACCCAAGAGGTTGGCTTTTCTTGGCCCTCTAGTAAACCCCAATTTTCAGGTTTTCATTCCTTTATCCAACACGGTGCCTTTAACATTACTGAAATTATGAATAGACATTGATGTAGCAACTTCCATAAAATTGTGCAAATAGTTTACTACCAGCATCTAACCTGTCAAATCTATAATCCTAGAGAAACTACTTTTGTCCCATGAGGCCTCAGACTTACTCCCTCTGGTCCTTTCAAGCACCTGTAACTGGAATTCATTCAGTTGCCACTTACTGTAGGTTATTGATATGTACTTGTCATTTTCTGCATGTTTTCTGGGTGGTTGAAACTTTCCCCTGCTACAAAGCTGATGCTCTCAGAGTAAAAAAGAAATTATTAGAGAATGTGATTCCACTTGGGGATTACTTTCTGCAGTCTCCAGTGATAGAGGCACCCACTTCACTGGATGAATCATCTGAGCCTTAACGAAAACCTTGCAGACTTCTTGGAATGATTACTAGTCCTATCATCCTCAATCATCAGGCAAGGTCGGGAAAACTAATGGTATTGTCAAACACAAAATCGTTATGCTTGTTGAATCTACTGGACTCCCTTCACCTACAGTATTGCCTCTGGCCTTGATGACTGTTCTCAGACCCCCTTTAGGAAACATAAACTAACTTTATGTGAGATAGTCACTGGTACACTAATGTCTATTGGTATACAACTTTCTGCTGCTCCCTCATTGTCTTGCTAGTATGGTGAGCTACTGTAAGTATTTAATGCCTTATGCTAAAGAGTATCAATTGGTTAAAGAACCCCTCCCAGATCCTAATTCAAAGGATCCTGTTCATGGCCATTGTCTGAAGCCTGGTGACTAGATATTCTGGAAACATCATCATCAGAAGACTCCTCTTGAACTCCACTGGAAGGGATGTTACCAAGCACGCTGAACCACCAACACCGCTGCAAAACTGGAAGGCACCGAGTCTATGGTACATACACATCTCGCAGCTAAAGAAGGCTTTACCTGACATCTGGTCCTGTACAGACACTGAAGACCCCTTAATCAAACTGACAAAGAATACAGTAGCTGACATTAGGGTAGACTACTTCCACCCAACACACCAGATTAAAACTTCCTCCTTTAACTAAACATGAAAGCTTTTTTTTTTTCTTTTCTTTTCTTTTCTTTTCTTTTTTTTTTTTTTTCCTGCGTCTTTCCTTTACTCTAGCATTGGCCTGGAAATCTAACACCCTCATCCATACTTCCCAGACCACGCTAATGATGGTGAGCTTCAGACAGTCCCTCTTAGAAGTCTTTTACCAAGTTCAATTTTTATGACAGAACATCCAGTGCCTTGTTTTTTCCTTTCTCCAATTATAACTGTACTTATGCAATTCAACTCATATAGCTATGTAGACCTTTGTACAATCACACTCTCACATTCCCATGAGTATCTAGATTGGATCTGCTCCCAATCACTAAGAGATCTCTCCAGCAGCACACGTCTTTGCAAGGTATTCAGAATGATTCTTTATTTTAGGCTATGAGATTTACTCTCTGAATGTGCTGAAATCCTAACCGATCCCTGAAGGGGCAAATGTATTCATCTCAGAATTTGACTCAGAATTTGCTTCCTTTGACAGGGCCATACTTCCCTGATTAGGAATAAATGTAAATGAGAATATGATCAGAACCCTCTCCTTAACTTTTGAAGGTAGTGCAGAATCTGTTGCTAAGACAATAGCTACACAACAACTCAGACTTAGACTTTCTGAACATGGTCATTCTTGATAACAAGAAAGTCCTCGATTTTCTTTCAGCTGAGTAAGGAGGTATCTGTGCTGTGGCCACCACTACCTACTGAACCTGGATTAACACTTCTGACAAAGTTGAATCTTGGGTACTTGGATCCCTGAGCAAGCCACTTGGCTTAAAAAGACCCCTTTAGTGGGGTCTTTGACTCATTTGATTTTGATTGGCTTGGGTTTTGGGGACCATGGCTCCAAAGTGCACTCCAAACATTAAAAATATCCTGCCTATTATAATCATAATAATCGCCCTAGTGCATTGTATTCACTCAAAAGCCTTAAGTGCATGTTCACAGTTGCTAACCACCAAGAAAATGATCTCCCTAAGACTAGAATTCCAGAAAAGAAGCGAAGAGAATAACAAATTTAAGGACTGTGAACCTGGAACCATGACCTATGGATACCACAAAAAGAAACAGCAGAAACTGCCAAGTGGTAGCTGAGAGTGGTGCTAATGCCTTGAATTTTGATCACGTCTCTCAGTCAAGCTGACAGTCTGATCAAAAGGAAGGAATTGTTAAAAAGGAAGCCACAGGTCCAAAATGAAGTCACTTCTGCTAGACCCACATCACCAAATGGGGGCTTTATTCCTAACCTAATTGCAGTTTCAACCTTCCCCAGGAATGCAATCTTAATTAGTCCGTCTGGAATTTTCTGCTCAGCACCAGTGAAGTAACCCACATAATAAGATCCTTTTATTCCCCAAAGGGAAGTGACCTTTTCTGAAATAATCCTTTATTTTGTTTATGACTCCCTTGTCCTGGCTTTAAAAACCTTTCCCTTTCTGTAGCACTTCGGAGCTCTCTTCTACTTTTTAGATGGGATGTTGCCTGATTTATGAATTGGTCAATGAAGTCAGATCTTTAAAATTTACTCAGTTGAATTTTTGTTATTTCACACTGCCCAAATTCATTTCATAATATAAGTCACATGCAAAAAAATATCATTCTGTCAGTTATTCAGTAATTCCAACAAACATTTATTTGCATGGAAATAGAAAGTTATTCAAAAAGCACATTAGGGGTTGAGGGGGAAAAAATCAGGTAAATATATCCTAGTGCAATCACACACATATTTTTTTCAATAGTAGGAATAGAGGGCTATTTGAGAGTAGCAAAGGGAAATGACTGGAACTCAGCAGCTGTGAGTTTTATTTCCTGGACTCCAAACCACCAATAATAGAGAGGCAAAGGTGAACTGAGCTAATGAGTGGATACCAAAGGCAAGTCAGCTTGCATGTTGAGATTTTGCAATAAGCACTGCTGAAATACAACTTGAAAGCAGTCTAGAGTTTTGAGAAAGGAATAATTTCCATTTGTAGACTGTATTCCATACTTCTGGTAATCAAGAATAGTGATAAAAGGATGAAAGTGATATTAATAGTAAAATACACTACCTAATGTGCATTAGCATTGTGCTATGCATTTTACATGTCAGTCCACTGAATTCTCATAAGACTTTTACAGCTAAGTGTACTTCATATTTTACAAAGATAAAGATCAAGATTCAGATGCGAAAGAACTTTTTGAAAAGATCTTCCTTCACTTTCTACAGCATTAAATAAATTTAATTTGAAATAGTGATCATATGGTGCAGTGCTTTTCAAACATTTGGGCAATGATTCACAGCAAGAAATATATTTCACATTGTGACCTATTTCACACATGTATCAGAAAAAATGTTTCACAAAGAACTATTTGTTTTTTTACCATGAGTGATGTGCTTTCATACTCTTCTATTCTACATTTTTACTATTCTATTTACTTATAGTTTTGTTTTATGTTCTCATCTTAATATATTTAATTACTCTCATGTCCACAGTTGGGTTTTGACCACAAATTTGATTACTTAATTATTTGACCATTTAATTATTCAGTATTTTCCTATGAGTTCTTTGGTTCTCAAGGCATACTAGAATTTTCATGAAGGCATATACTACTTCCATCCATCCTTACCTCCCCTCATTGTTGGACCTTACCATAGGTGTGTAATTTAATAAAATTTAATTTTTGTGTCTGAAAATTCATAGTCTTGGTTAAATGGAAGATTCCATGATATGATTCCCAGAAAGGGTAAAAGTAAGTGATAGGAGGCACAGGTCTAGGGGAACAAAGTAAGTTGCAGTTATAGCTGTCAACGTTTCATTGAGAATCATCATTCCTGTGTATTTCAATTAGTACTTTTCCACCATCGGGTTGGCTTTATTTGATGTCCAAATATGAGAAGAACTTAGTCCTGTCTCTCATTGCTTCATAAATGAATTTCTGTCCAGATTCATGTAGTCTGAACTCAAGAAAATCAGTTACATAAACCACACATGAGATTACAAAGTACATTTCTTCTATTACCTTTTATCTGTTTCAGACTGTAAATTTCTGTAAGATTCATTTAGATTATTTTTACATTATAAAAAAATCTATTCCATAATTTATATTTTCTTCTTGAATAATGATACCCATCTGTATTTTATTTTTTCTTATGATTCCTTTGACTTTAAATATGAAATAATTTCTAAAATTTTAGATAAAATGTTTTCCTCTTATTGCTTGAAGGCACTCATATCCTGTGTACAACTTCTCTATATCGTTCCCTGTGGACCCTTGGTATTGCTACAAATAAAAAAAAATTTTAAAAATATTTAACATTAGGTGGAAATATATATATATATATATATATATATATATATTTAAAATATTCATTGTAGGAATCATGAGAATCATATGGAACTAAATGTCTACTTTCAGAAGAATAAATATCATGAAATCCTTTAAACCTAGCATATGTTTCTTTGAATAAGACTCAGTTTTGAACAGATGTCCCCTTAGACCTGTTATATTAAGACTAAAATTACTAAATCAGCATTAGTTGTTTTTAAACTTAGGGCCATATTTTGCCACTGATTTTTATTCAAAGCTCCCACGGGCGTCAGTGGAAGATCCATGCATGGAAAAATGGCATAATATGTATCCTAGTTTTATTTATTTCATATGTATACAGCAGTATAAAATAATATATTACATTTACACTCATTTTACTTATGTATTATTATAGCATTCACAGTAACAAACACTATAGTTAAGATTTAAACTCATCTTTTGTTATAATACCCTGTTTTCACTCACAGATAACTGTCTCAAAATGTGTTCAGAGCTGAAATTCCCTGCTTACTTTCAGCCCCACGATGTAAGAATGTATTGGAAGTCTGAGTTCTATCATTCAGAAATTTTTGAGTCTCATGTGAAATTTTAATATTGCATCATTAATGCAAAATTTTCATGCAACTCAAAAACATCTGGAGTGTAAAACTTCAAACAAAGCATGTGACAAGCTTTCAAGAAATAAAAGTCATTTTTCTAATTTTACAAATACTTAAAAAATAACAGTGTTTAGAAATACATGCATGCACACTAAAGGTATTAGAATTTTAGTCATATTATTGCCTGCAATACTCTGGCGGCACCCATCTACCAGCATCCTCATCGAATGCTATAATCTAAAACCTATGCCAAGTTTTAGAAGAAAAAAAAAATGCTCTATTGAACAGTAGTTTCACAAATTACTATATCAGCATTTTGTTGGACCTAGCAGAGGGAAATTTTTTGAAGTGCTAACAATATATAAAATAATTTTACTACTCCATGACATAAAAAATATGGAATTTTGTCATTTTCTGTTTTTCCTTGTTAAAAAGGAACATAAAAAGGATGTTAAGTGCAAAGCCTTTACCACTACAAAATTAGCTGAAAAAGATAAAGAACCCAAGAAATTGTAATATGAAAAATATAGGATTTTCAGAAAAATTATCAAGTATACCAATGTTTTAAATATTTTTGACTTCCTGGGGTATTAAAAGCACACATAGAAATATGAGGGGGAAGAAAGAAAATCACATGAAATGACAATTAACAGTGCTCTTATCCTTCAGTATCATAATTTTCTTTATCCTGCCTAACATTTGCAATATTCTGGGTAATTATATTAAATATTACCTTTACTCTAACAAATACTTTCTGTAAGGTTAAATGGTACAATGCATACGCAGTTATTAAGTTTTTGTTGAGAATTGTTGATGATTTTTGTTCCTCCTCTTGTCGGAGAAATAGGAGAGTTTCTACATTACAGAAGATCTGATGTCAAATTATAACACTATTAAGAAAATAAAGCAAGAGGATGAGTAATTAAAATATTTAAATCTCCTATAGTACTTAATTTGCAATGTTTGATAAAGGCATTGCTTTTAATATCTTCAAAAAACAATATACATATTCCCTTCATATTTCCCAAGAAAGATGATACACTTATAGTGACACCATTATATCTGTTAAGTAATCCTGACATGATATTTAAGTACTGGATTTAAAATGATTTCACAGAATTATGTTTGTAAGGTAAAAATTAGAATTTCACATGTGGATAAAATATTTCTAAAAATTGTCGTTTGACATACCTTTGAAACATTAAGACACTGTTTCCACAGGAAAGTATTTTGACATTCTTACTATTTTAAAACTAACCATGTTATCAAGGAGTAAATATCATGATTATTTGTTCTGGAAATAACGATGAAATATTTTCTAATAATTTAGATATTATTTTCCTTTGATAAGTGTAAAGTTATATAAGACTGGATATTAGGACAACTGAATTAAATAGAAAAACTATTCTAAAATTCCTTTTCATGCTACTCTAATAAACTTTAACTTGGAAACCTTTACTATTGGAGGATTGTGTTTTTCTGTTTTATAGTTCCACCATCATTGGTAGATAACACTTTAGCCAATTTGCCAAAATTATATCTTTACTCAACTGTAATTTCTGATTTATTCTGGATGCAATAGAAAATTGATTAATAACTAAAATTTAATATTTTGTTTTAAATAATTCTAATTTTCCCAAAAATTGGGTAAAGTTTTTTTTGTTTTTTCTTATTGTTTGTTTTTGTAGATTAATGATATAATTTAAGAATTTAAATGCAAATTAGAACTGTTACTATGACATAAAAAACTAATGCATAAATATATGGCATAAAAAATTTGTTCAAGTGAGATTATATACAATGACATAAAGGGCTAAATAATTAAAGAAACTTTCTTAAGGTTGAATGAATGAATATAACTGTAATACATAAAGTGAGAATATCCTTATTTTTAATGCATGTGATAAGGCAGATGGATGTGTGTTTTTCCCCATAATTGTAAAATGATGAATGAAAGGTTTTAATTAAAGCAGAGTGACTCAAGAAGAAAATCATTTTCTTGTTTAAAAAGCAATTACAACAAACAGACGTTTATCCAGCTAAATTATATAGAAATAGAACCTTACTAAAATAGTCTATCATTCAAAATATTAATGTAGTAGTGCCAAAAGTTTGAGAAAATGTTACTGCTGCACTTATGTGAATGTGTGTGCTTTTTGTGTCATATGTGATGGATTAGTTTTATATATTTTAAAGGGTCCCTAAAAGGCTGGAACAATACACATATTATTTCAATGTATAAAATGATTGGGATTATGATGTATTAATATCTATAATTCAATAACAGTCAAATGAGTGATGCCAAAATCCACTCAAATATATACATATCAAGGACATATAAATATGTATATGCATTTTAATGTTAAATTGAAGGAATATATTCCCATTTAAATGACCATAAAAGTGGGTGGGAAACATTTGTTACGTGTTAAGTTTTAGTCTGTTCCTTAATAATATAGCACAGCTCAAACTATCACTGAATTCACAAGATCAGTTGACAAGGTAAATATTACCAAATTGATCTGTAATTTGTATTGGACAAACATTCACATATGTTGAAGGTTTTTTTAGCGGGGAGCTATGAGAATTCTGGTTTTTGCTAAGAAGATTATCTCAAATTCTCGGATTTTTCTCTCTTAATTTCTCTCTTAGTTAAGTAATAAACAACAGCAGGGAAAAAGAAAAAGAAAACTATGTAAAAGAAAGAGAAGTACATCTTAACAGATTTAATAATTAACTTCATTGACCCCAAAATAAAAGGCAAGGTTAACCTTTCAAGGTTGACTCCGGGAGAATTTGTTTCATTAATAAAACACTGGCTATATTTAAGCTATAAAACTTTCACATGTAAGATAATACTGAAACAATAACATATCATGTTTCTATCTCCAAATTTATTTATTTTAAATTTAGAGATCCCTTAAATCTTACACTTACTTTTTATCAGTTCAGATATTGATATATCTCTATATATTCATATAGAGTTATAAATAGATTTTATATTCATGTGTTATTAGGAGACACAAAACTATGTAAAACTATGTAAAATAAAATTCCGTGTGAGTTCTATGGTTGAGGACTTCTTAAAATAGTCATCTCAATGTCAGATATTACATCACAAAATGTACAGACACCCAATGTTTGCTTTTGTTTTTTTCTAACAACAAATACAGGAGAATTTATAGATTCCTTATAAAAACTTTAAATGATTCTAAATTCAAAGCCATAGAAATAGAATCGAAAGAATGTAGATTGTTAGATATTTTGATATTATTACATGTTCAGTGCTCTTTTGATAACATCGACAGCTATATCTTTGGCATTGAAAATTCAGTATGAGTTCTTGACAAAATTTTGTAGCTTAGAGCTTCATTTTCTTTTAAACAAGGAAAAACAGGGTTGAGTAAGATATGAAAATTGGGATGAAATTATTAATGATTTTTTTTCTTAGTAAGTTTATCTTTGGGACCCTGAATTACCTTTTACTTTACTGTATGATGTGGACTGTATGAATCCATTTAAAAACCAACTGAGTTGTACCACATTTTAGGAAAATTATATAATATAATATATATATTTTATATTTATTTAGAAGCTTTGAAATAGTACAGTAAACACTTTGCAACACGGTGTATAAACTACAGAATGTCTTTGATATTTTGTGGGTCTTCAGAATACAACATTTTTTATAACCCACAGGTGAAAAGAACATAATCACAATCTCTCTTGTAAAGTTGGAATAGTTTGGGGAACACTTGATCACACAAAAATAATATAAAACAGTCAAGTTTAAAACAGTGATATTGCATTTATAATGCACAAATTTCCTTTATCTCTATGACTGGCTTCTCGTGGTGAATATAAACATCTAAAGGGCTCAGTGACATTTGGAGAGAGATATATAGTGCTGTAAACAGGCACACACTGATCGGAGAGGCAAAATCAGTTGCCTCTAAAGTTTCTACAGTTCTGCACGTTTCAACTCATTTCTCAGGCCTGCTGAGAGCAATTAGGTCCTATAATTGGCCACGATGACTCCGCCGGCAATCTAATACTCAGTTATACACAACTAACTGGATGGCCAAGATAATGAAGTTGAAAAGTTGATGCTTTTGTTGGTCGACTTTGTGCAAATCATGCTGCTTCAGGTAAATCCTGTAGAATTGACTAGCATATCCTTTTCCGTGCTGTGAAAAAGAAAGAAAAATACTCTAAGAAAAGGAGCCTGGGTTTTGGAGTTTTAGAAGTGCATGTCATTGTAAAAGAAACAAATACAACTGGAAATAAGTTGTGTCCCTATACCAGACCCATGTAGTGTCAAAGTATTTCTGTGGTAAACTTGGTTTCTAATAGTCAAGTCATTCTGGTGCTTGGCTTTCTAAAAATGACAATTTTAATTTTTAAAAAATCAGTTTTCGTGTGGGAGATGTATACTTTATATACCAATGACCAGGAATGTGCAGACTAACTTTTTAAAGTGACATACTAAACAATCCCTACTTCACTTCACTACTTATGCATGATCGAGTGTAGAAAAATATGTGTGGCTCTTAAACATTCTAGAGTTGTTACTATGAACAACCAACTGGTTTATGTTTGGTGCAATAAATTCTAAATTATATTTACTAAATCAATATATAATACAGAAAACTATAACAGAAAATGTTTATGTAGTTAAATAGCTAAAGGATATTTCACATTTTCTAGGTTTACTTTATCTCATCTTTGAAATTATGCAAAAACCAAATCTATTTATGTCTACAAAATAAAAAAAAATATATCTAAATTCATCCCCTAAAAGGAATCAGTTTTCTTATAAAGAAGGTAAAGGTGAAAAGAGAAAAAAATACTGAATTTGGCCCAGTCTTATAAAATGTATTGAGTTCTGAAGTAGAATTTCTAAATTCAGTCATTTAGGTTTTATGATGTTAAGTATTTTATTTATTTATAATGATAATGGGTATTTCTTCCCACCTATCCATATTCTTTATAGTTGCCAATGAGCACAATGAGAACAGAAACAGCATCCCCTATGTCAGTATCTGGCACATAGCAGACATATGATAAAAAGGTACTGAAAACTGTGTACAATTGTGGTAAGAGGCAATTTGGTTGCCTAAAATCAATTATAATAAAATTATATATAGAGAGAGAGAGAATTAAAAATTAAGAACTACTCTAAAGAGCATAACTGAATTGTTTCAATCTGGTGAATAGCTGGATTTTTTTGTTTCTTTTTGTTTCTTTCTTTCTTTACAGAAACGTAAGAACATACAGGTCAGTTCAATTCCTCATCTACGGTATTTCCATTAGTTTCAAGTAGATTATCTGGTTATATGTTTTTCCTAATTTGTTTCCCTGATTCTCTCATTTATTTTTCCTCGCAAGCTCAGTTTGTGACCAGACTATGAAAAATTTCTTCCCTAGGCCACTGTTTAGCTGACACATCAATTAAAATTGTAAAAGTGAGGCACCAACCATTGACAGAAATAAAGTGAAAATGAATATACTCATGTACTATATAGTAACTAGTATCAAAAACAATCAAAACATATTTTGGTTTGTAATATTATATAATAATATCATGAATTATAAAACAAGTTAGTTCTAACATGGTAGTTATTATAACTTACCTCTTCATAATGCTACAGAGAATATTATATAAAAGCAAATATAAATTTGGTCTTTTTAAATAGTCAAATCCTATTTGCCTATGTTGCTGAATTCAAATTTCCTGTTTCATGATATACTTGAGTATGTCTGATTTAAATATTTTGGTTTATACCCATCAGAATTTAAAATTCTTCAGTAAATTCAAATAATGAAGCACTGTAGAAATTCAGATTTGTAAAATGAATTGGACAAATAATTACAGTGACCAAATAATTTATTGTCCAAGATGAACAGTTTTGTAAGTAAAAGGGAACACTATTAAAAATTACATAAGACATAACCTTATGCTTTCATGGACAACCAGGAAATATGAACACCTTATAAAAATACTACTTTTCTTAAAAATAAGTTAGAGGTATTATTTATAGGATGAAGTTTTTTCTTAAAATACTCATTTAGAGGAAGCATCTTAAAATGCTCATTTATAGGAAACTAATTTATAGGAAACATCTCGAACACTTACAGTTCGAGGACAAAAGAAACTCGAGTGACCTGTCCTCAACCTATAAAGTAGTTTATTATGTGCAAAACTTAATATACTGAAAAACGACATCATAGTATAGTGCAGAAATTAGCCAACCTGATACATATTTAAATCAATAAAATATTTCTAATTAAGTTAAAAGATTACTTATAGGAAAAGCTATTAGCATGGATATTATATGTTCATTTGATTCAAGCAAGATACAAAAAGAAATTATATTATTAAAATAGTCCAGAGTTTTAAGAACAAAGGAGTTTAACACAGATTATACTTGATATCTTAAGTCTAAACATAAGCTTAAATGCATATTTTAATTACTACTTAGAGTTATGAGCATGTTGCTTTTATTTAAAAGTGCATGTATTCCAGCAGTTGTATGAATAATATAATCGCTTTTTATTAAATTATCTCTCCCACCTATCTGTTAATTCAGAAATGTAAATCTGAATAGGACAAGTGTTAAGGGCTGAAGTTGAAGGTCAGAACAAAGTAGGACAAGGAGGGAAGATTTCCTCCATTTTGGAAGCAAATTTCCCAAATGTGAAGTACTGCCAGACAGACTAGAGAAAATGAAATATTATTACTACAGTTACAGTCACATACATTTTGGTTTCAAGGCTTTTAAGAGCTGAGTTTGAATACTAAATACTCATTATCTTTGGGGGTTGTCTGGGTTAATGTTGGACAAGTAACACACAAATATATACATATATATAAAAAAGCAATGTTATTACATTTTAGAGTCAGTGCCAAAGATAGCTATTCCACAGCATTAAATGTTAAGGCTATGCATTTGCTGAAGCATTTCAAGGTATAGAGAATGGGTCAAATACATTGAATCTCTATGCTTTTGATGTATTCTACGTGTGTTTTGGAATTATGAAAGCATACTTGGAAATTTTCTGCTTTTTCTTTTGAATTCATAAATGCAGTTTTTTTTCCCCTAGCTATTCATTAGCATATGTAGGGAACTTGCCACTTGATAAAGATGAAAGATTTTTTCAGTCAAAACTAAAGTAATAGGAAAAGGACTGTTAGTTTTTCTTTTTATTTCTACTTACTCATTCACTGCATTTATTCTTCAAAGTTAATCACAGAAATCTCACATTTAAGGGCTTTATCTTATTGTTTGAACAATGGATGAAAAATAATCACTCTTAAGAAAAAGAGATACTCAAATATTTACATTTTTGTAGTTTAGCACACATACATGTGTATATATTTAATACATATGTATGCATATGCATATATTTAACATATTTTTTGATGAAAGTTCCAGGATGCATATTTTTCCTCATATTGTGGACTCCTATTCCTGCCTTTGATAATTTGTAAAGTATAATATTAAACTTTGGGACTCTACAAATTCTGATCGATGTCTATAAGCATGTATGTTACAAGGACAATAGTAAAAATATCAGTACTGATATCCTATTTTATACCATGTATAATAGTATAATTACCTTGGTGAAAAATAGTTCGGTGTAATATATTAAAATGACAACATAATAATTTAAATATTCATATTTATGTACTTGCATAACAGGAAGCAAAATACCTTTTATACTTTATAAAAGTATGAAGCACAGAAGCTAAAGAAATATATAAATATGTGAAGGGACCTAACCTATTTCTGTGACTGAAAGAAAGAACAGCTTTCAAATATCCCAGAGACTCCACTGCAGTGAAAAACTTCCAGAGGCTGAGATCAGTAACCTACTCCAAAGCACATTAAAATGTTTAATGAGCCTCACGGTCAGGATATTTCTTTATATGTAAAGTGAATCTAGCAGACAAGAGTTAAAGCCCATTACCCTTAGAGAAGTCAGAAACACCTGCCCTCTGTTCCCTGAGTAAAAGCATATCATAAACTGAAATATCGTTTAAAAGCAAGCCTCCATTAGAGGTCTGTCCAGTTGAATAATCAATTCTTTTAACTTTCCTCTATCTTATTCTTGAGATATTTTCGAGGATTCTCTTTCATAATCTTGCTAATTTTGTTGTTGTTGTTGTTGTTATTGTTTAACTGTAAAGTCCAGCAATAAGCATAGTAGCGGTAACTACTAAATGTGGGTCACTGCTTGACTTGTCTTTTACCTTCCTTCCCCCTTGAAGAGTATTAGATTTGCTTTTATATTTTAAAATGTAATTGTACATGGTTCATATTGTAGATGTTTCCTTTCCACAAAAAAATGACAGAAAGATTTTAAATTTTAAGATATATATATATATATATATATATATATATAGTGGCTCCTGGATGGCTCAGTGGGTTAAGCCTCTGCCTTTGGCTTGGGTTATGGTCTCAGGGTCCTGGGATCTTGCCCCGCATCAGGCTCTCTGCTTGGCGGGGAGCCTGCTTCCCTTCCTCTCTCTCTGCCTGCCTCTTAGCCTACTGTGATCTCTCTCTGCCAAATAAATAAATACAATATTTAAAAAAAAAAGATATACATAATGAAAAAATTGATTCAAGTGTATAGTTTATTATGAATTATAAAAAGACTGAAAGCCTTCAGTTAATATATGTTGTCTTTTGTCCAATAGTACTAGCTTAGTGCAGCATAAACTTGTATTCTTACATTTATTTTGTAACATTCACAACATCCTCATGCTAAATGTCCCTTCTTCCTTCCGTCAAGCAGTAAGGAATTATAGAATATATCTGGAAAACAAGAATTCATCTGGAGAAGTGGTTCCTATATGTAAACTTGATTAGTCTTTTAGAAAGAAAACTTTGTGAAATAAATGACTCAAATAATCCCTCAGAACACACATGAAAGAAAGATACATATTAAAGCCAAGTGTTCAGGTCAGTCTATATGTGTATGTAGTGCTTACAATGTGATTTGCAATTAATAAATGTTTGTTAAAAGATAAATTCATGCGTATTTAAAGAGGTAAGAAATTGGCAAGTGTAGTTTTGTGGTAGAGAAATTGACATGAATGAATGAGTAAAATGGATCTTTTCTAAGAGAGGAGCCTAGGATGTTGAGCCCATTCTTTCCAGAGACTGGATTCTAGCTCTAGCAATTCTAGCACCCTTAACTACTATTAAAAAGAAAACCACTGCCTGTCATTTTCATCTTTCAAAATGACATCACTTAGATCAAATTCCTAAACTGGAGCCTCATACCTAATCTAAATGCAGTTTCAGTCTCCTGGAGAAATGTAGTATTAACCAGTCAGAAAAAACTCTTTCATGAACCATTAGCACCAGTGAGTCAGACACAAGTGCCCTCTCCCTTCCCCAAAGGAAGATGAGGTAATCTGCATGTTAAGACCCCTCCCTATCTTATTCCCCCAAGGGAAAGCAGCCTTGCCTGGAACAATCCTTTACTTTTGTTAACAACTTTCTTGCCCCACCTTTCTTCTATAAAAACCTTCCATTTTGTAAAATTCCTTGGAGGGCTCTTGTATTTGCTAGAAGGGATGCATCTGATTGTGAATCATTTAATAAAGCTAATTAGATCTTTAATATGTACTCCATTGAATTTTTGTTACTGAACAATAGTCAGCATAACCCATACTGCTCTATTTTAGTTATGATGAAGATCGCATAGTAATTTGAGGCTACGGATTAAAAATGAATTTGCTAAGAACAGTATGTGCAAAGAAGGAATTCCTTTTGTAAGCTGTAATGTGACCCCCAAGTTCAAGTATATGCACTGTGCAAAGAACTGAATTTACTATCAGTGAAAATTTCAGAATTTATTGCTCAAAGTTTATTTTCAAGCCAAGTTTTATAGTTAATTAAAAGACTTAACAACCTTGAAAATAGTAGCTTCATTTGTCCAGAAGTACATTCCACAACTGTGACAATATACCATGACTCTCACATAGCTTTGCATGAGGAAATGAATCCCCTGAAACATCATGGGTTCCTTCTAGATAGAGAATCCATAAGCTTTTAGAAGTTTCTATATACTTGCATGTGTTTGTGTGTATGTGGGATGTGTAATTTAAAATTACCTTCACACAAAGGTGTTGGTACATTTACAACTGGTTCACTAGAAAGTTTCTGGACCGTGGGTTACTGCAACCACACAAGTACCACTAATATTTTTGACAGGATAGATGTAAAATCGTGGTTTTGTTTGGTTTAAAAATCTTTGACTCTAATTAACTAGACTAATTAAGAGTGATTTGAACACTACAGCAAAAACCAGTGATAGTGTATCAGCTCCTTTAATTAGACAATACACTTTGATTATTATCATTATCTAAATTGATTTAAGCAAGATAGCTAAAAACAATAATCGTGCATAACACAAGAGTTGTCAATATTCTAAATACCTGTTTTTAAATGCTAAAAACATTACACTTTAAAGTTAAAATATTTGGGGAAAAGTAAAAACCTACTATGGCAAGATATTGCATAAAATTTTATAGATTGAAGGGATCTATTCCAAACTCATCTAGAAATGTGGAAAATTATGACTCAGCAGCTTAACAAATTTTTTTCTGAAGGGAAAAAATAATAGGACATGACCCTACCCAGCACACTCTGGCCACTCCATCAGGCTCTCTTTGATGAACTAAACCACCTTACCTCATTGGTGTCTTAAAATAGAGTTTGGAGACTGAATTAGGTTTTAAATGCTTCCACCCTACACTGGTATATAATGAGGCAATAGAACTCTAACATATGTGGCCCTTTATGTTTATGATATTGTTAAAATTTTCCTGGAATCATAATCCACTAAAATATGAACACTGATTTGAAAATCACATTTTTTATCCTGGCAATGCAGAAGTGACCTTGAAATTTCTTTTGAAGACAATCCACTCAACTATCTGACTTTAGTAATGACAAAGAATACTTCCATTCAAGTTAAATAAATAACATTATTCTATGTATCTAGAATTCTAACAAGATATCTGTATGTTCCTTTAAAGAATAAATAGTTCTTTTTTTCTTTGAGAATCATGAGTGATAACATTTACTGACATTTAGACACTTGTATTTCAACTAATTTCCTTCAAAACAACATTATAAGATCAAATTAGTTATTTCGCTGTAAGATTGAAATTAGCATTAATTTTCAAAGCAGAAGGCATGAAAAAATGCCTGAATGGGTTTGGTCATTCCTACAGGTATAGGGATCATATAGATCTATCCGCAACAAACATCATTGTACTGTGATATTCGATCAACTATTAGTGATGTGTGCAACTTTGTCTTTTATATGAAAACCAAGCATAAATTCCACCAAAGAAAGGAAAAACTTCAAAAATAAATACATAAGACCTTCCTTCAAAAAATATGTAGACATACATCTAATTAAGCACCACTAACCTACTGAAACAGAGATACAATTTCAAAATAATTTAAGTAAAAGCTTAGATAATTAAGCCATGGAAATAAGTGGAAAATCTTCTAGATTGGTCACTAAAATACAATTTATACACGTTTATTTTCAAGAAAGACACACACAATACACACGACTTGGAAACTATGTGTAAAAATGGCCGTTTATTTAATATTGTTAATGTTATGATTTCCCCTAACATGATTTAGTTGCTTCTACGTCAAAACAAATAGCAGATTAAAAACAGGAACTACTGGCTCAGAGAGGGGTTGGAAGGCTGACCACTCACACTAAAACAGGTTAGGAAACCCAAGACTATGTATGCACTTCCAAAACCCCTTGAGCAAGGTTGGCAGAGGAAATACAGAGTGCCCAAGTACATTTGAATTTCAAATCAATAATGAACATCTTGTAGTATACATATGTCCCATGCAGTATTCAGGTGTCATGTCTTTTATTTGCTAAACCTGGCACACCTACCCTAAGTTGTCTGCTTCATGACACCACAGATGTCAATATTAAAATTGAGGCCAATATTACAGTGTTTCCTAGAAAAATGTTGCATTATGTTTTCTAATTATTTTATAACACTGTAATTCATATATTCTATATGTCTTTCCATCTAAAATGATTTAAAATTAAGATATCAAAAAATTTTATAAATTTAAATTAAGATTTGAAATTCAAAAGAAGAAAATATATACAAATAAAATTTAGAAAAAGAGAAATGAAACTCTATTATCTACAATATAAATTCATATTTAGTGAATTAAATATCATACATAGATGGACACTTAATGGTCACTTAAATTAGTTCCTTGTATCAGGATTAAATTTTAACCTTATTTTGAATGAAATCTTTGTTTTTGTGAGATAGATATAGCATATTAGATAAAATGTTCTTCTTTTGCATAATAAACATAATTTTAAGTACTTTAAAATCTAAGCCTTTGTGTACATTTTAATTTTAGTTATTCCCTAGAAACTCATTAAACCACCTCTCCCTTGCCCTTTCAATTTAACCTACCATCAGATAAATAAAGATTTGAAAACTGATAGGCGAGGTATCTGGGTGGCTCAGTCAGTTAAGCATCTGCCTTGGGCTCAGGTCAGGATCTCAGCCTATGCACTGGGCTTCCTGCTGGGCAGGGAGCCTGATTCTCCCTCTCCCTCTGTTCCTTGCCTCCCTGCCCCCATTCCTGCTCTCTCATGCTCTCTCTCTCTCTCTCTCTCAAATAAATAAATAAAATATTTGAAAACTGATAGTGAACCAAACTCACCTTTTAAAAAAATCTCAGAAATGCTAAATATTGAAATAAGATTATATCGTGCTTATTAAAGTTTAGTTATGTACTAATTAAGTGACAAGATTTGGATCCTTAAATAGTTATATTACCTCTCATGACTTTACATTTTGTGTTTCAATAGAGTTCGTCTTAATTACTATAAATATTTAACCACATAATAAATAAAAGTCATGCTATGCACTTACTATTTATGAACAATATCACAATAAATCTAGGAAAGAGTTCAAATTTTAAATAATCAACCTTTGCTGAGGCCTGTAACAGATTCTAGTTAAATAGTATTAACAATGTATGTTTATATATATCTATAACATTATTAAAACATGATAACTGTACAAACCTACCTGCATATGTAATAAAGTTCACACACACACACACACACAAATACAAATTCTGTCTTATTCAAAAAAAAATATCTGAGATATTCAGTTGCCACAAGACCACAGAAAAATAACTGTCTAAGAACCAATCTGGAAATAATTTATGCAATAATGATGATGAGTGAAAATATCCAACACTTAAAAATTCTTACACTGAAACTCCCCAAAGCTAAAGGAAAGTCAGATAAATTACCTGTAGCCATAGTTATCCTGTACTATGAATAATCTCTTGTCCCTGCCTGTAAACATGTATTACAATGGATTTCCATTTATGCTCATGTCTAATTACCTTATATTTACTTAAATTTTTACATACATGTTTGCAAATGACACACAACAGACCATTGAAAAAAATATATTAGTGAGATTAGCTGTAGGTGATGGTGAAACATGAGGCTTAGGGTTTTTGGGTTTTTTTTTTTTTAAGATTTATTTATTTATTTGAGAAAGCAGGTGTGCTTGTGCAGGATCCTGCGTGTAGGGGAGGGTCAAAAGGAGGGACAGACAGAAAATCTTAAGCAGACTTTCTGCTGCAGGGACTCTCATATCATGACCTGAGCTGAAATCAAGAGTTGGATGCTTAACGAAGGGACCCATCCAGTCACCCTGAGGCTTAAGGAGTTTTTTTTTTTTTTTTTTTTTTTTTTTGAGGCTTAAGGAGTTTTTAAAGAGAAAGTGATCAATCAGAAAAAAAGAATAAAAGGACATGGAAATTATGGAAGTTTGAAAGATGGTGAAATCAGGGAAGTCTATGTTAAGAATGAAAATGGTTAGGTTTGGGGGTTTGTTTGATTATTTGTTTTGGCATTAAGACATTATTATCATTATATTAATTTGTGTAAGTTGGGAAGATGCCTATCTAGATAACTAAAGAGAAAAAAAAAATAGCACTTGCTTTCTTTAGCTTTAGGATGTTTCATTTGTTGATTCATTGGTGTAGTCTATAAGCATTTATGGGTGTTTACTTTGCTCCAGACAAAATTCTGGGACTTGAGACTCTAAAATGAATACACATGGATTCTGCTTTAAAAGATTTAACAATCCAATAGTAAAAACAATTGTTTTACAAGATATTTTAAAAAGAGAATCATGTATAAAAATCTAGAAGTTATAAGAAGAAGGTGTATCTGTCTTTGTCTGGAAAGGCTTCTTATTAAAGGTAAAATGAGTTGAATTTTGATAAATGAGTAAGAGATGGCCACACGGATGTAATGAGTGCTTTTAGAGAAGAGAGAGAATTCCAGAGGGAGAACAGAATGTGTCCAAGCACAAGGACCTGGGGAAAATGGTGTATCAAGAAGGTGACAATCATTGAATGACACGAAGCAAAGACTGTAGGCAGGGTTTAAACATAAATAAACTTTAAAGCTACAGAACATTATTGTGGTCACAACAGGGAGCTTCCCAAAATTTTCAGAGGAGGCTATTGAAGTCAAATGTCTATAAATATAAATTAATACTCCACTTGGCGGTAGAAGCCAGATGGAAAAACAGAAGGGTCTTCGTTAATTTTGGCAAACTAGTCAGAAAGGACTCGGATTGGGGAATGCAAAAGAAAGTACACTTGCATCTTCTCACAGAGCCCAGTGAAGACCGAGAGTTTATACTTTACAAATCTGGAAATAGTTTGCGTTCCATCACCCTAAATCTCCCAAATTTAACAAAATATTTTGCAATCAAATGATTACCTGGGTGTTTTGGAGCTGATCACTCAATACAAAGTTAATTGTGAAAGAAAATAGTGGTGAAAGGAGCTGTTCAAAGACGTGATTCTGTATGGAATCTCAAGCCTCGAGTAGTATCAGTAGCAATAAAAGCTAAATACCTACAGAAAAGCACGAAACATTTTTTTCCCAAACATCTTAACAAACAAAAATATAAGGAGGATAATGATCATAAACAAACATTAAATTTACTTTTCAACTGTGAAATTGATTTTTTTTTTTTTAAGTAAAATATAGCTTCTGGTTTATTCTTTCACAGAGACACACAATTAAGTCTCATCCTGGGAACATCTGGTTGGCAATTCACAGAAATAGTGAAAACACAGGGCCAATTTTAATTATGACATTTAAAATAACATATTTTAAGTGATTAAAGGTCACATGCGTTGATCAGATCTTTCCTATCCAAAAATAACCTCAACTTACTAATATTTTCAGTTATCATCTTTCCTTGTATCTACTTTTCACTTCCAAAAATATTAAATATTAATTTAATAAAGTACACATATTTCATCTTCTCCATCTTACTGATACGTACTTTCAGGGGTGCTCCTAGCTGGTTATTAGTTTTCCAATCAAAATGGAGTCCCTTCTGGGTGCCTGGGTGGCTCAGTGGGTTGAGCTCCCAACTTCTGGTTTTGGCTCAGTTCCTGATCTTAGGGTTGTGAGATGCAGCCCTTTCTAAGTCTGAGCACTCAGCACAGAGTCTGCTTGCCCCTCCCTCTCTGCTCCTCACCCGCACTCCCACTCTCTCTCTCTCAAATAAATAAATGACACTCTCTCTCTCTCTCTCTCTCTCTCAAATAAATAAATGAAATCTTAGAAAATAAAAACAAAAACATGTATTGCCTTCCAGTACGTGATCCTCAGTAGTAGTATAGTGGGGGTGCAAACTTTTCCCAATCATTCAGTCTAAAGTTTTCAGAATGGTCCTGGATAACTATTTTCTTTATCTTTTATTGTTACATTGAGAATTCTAATACTTTATATTTCTTTCTTTTTTTTTTTTTTTTTCAAAATTTCTCTAATAGTAATCCTTTCATTGTCGTCGTCCACCAGGCTCTTATTGCCACAAAGCCTGACAATGCCAATAACACTCTGCTGACAAAAAAACAAAACCAAAAACACCACACAACACATCCTTTCTGATCCCCTCTGAACAGTGCTCACTTTCTGAAGCCTGGGATTCAAATAGTGAATGAGTTACAAACAAAATCTCCTTCTAGAATCAGGGGGTCTCAAATAAAGTCTAGCTCTCTCTTTCTAGCCATCAGACCATAGACAAGCTACTGAACATTTCTTTTTCTTAATTTTATAATCTTTAAATGGGCCAGAATACCTATTTCATTTGGTTATTGTCAGGTTTATATGTATTAATATCTGAAAAGTTTTTAGAATCACGAGTGCTAGGCTGATAAATTCTTAAGAATTGTTAGCTACCATTACTATTGGTATTATTACATAAAATGAGTCTTAATTTCTCCAAAACATAACTTTCAAACTATTCCCTATTCCCTAAACTATTTCAAACTAATTCTAACTATTCCCCCTGGATTTATGTTATAGATTTGGCAACCTATATTATTTACTTCTTCATATACATTTGCTCTCTATTTCTGCACTTTTGTTCAATTCTGTACTCCAAGAACACATTTTTTTCTCTATCAGTTAAAATCATTCAGATAGTGCTCCAATAATGGCGGCAAAGTAGAATTCTATAAATCCTTCCTTGGTTACACTCTGAGAGATCTTTTCCAATGATAGCCAAAGGCATTTATTATAGTAAAGTAAATATCTTGTATCTGTATCTGTATCTGTTAATGAGCTGAGAAACTTAAAGTAGAATCATTGAAAAACAGTTCATTTTGAGAAGAGAGAAAATGCTTAATTGCAGTTGACACTGTGATTTCATTCATAGATATGTAAATGAAAAAACAATTAAATCTGTTTTAAAATTTCATTTTTTTTCCCATAGTTTGGCAACAGTACTATTAAGTGCAGGAATTTTCATCATTTTATAAAACGATGAGAAGTTTTTATTTTCATATGAAAACATATGAAATATGCACATAAAAGGAATATATAATGTTGAATTGTAATCAGGCACTAAAACTTAGTTGTTAGGGCTATTGTTATTCAGGCAGATTAGTGATATACATGCAAAACCAACCTGGAAGGCAGGAGACAGAAAATACATAGAATCATATTCATGGACTGTATGTACACAGAGAGCCCAGTGAAAAAAACCATAAACAAAAAGTAAAGTTTGGGTAGATTTTTAGGCACTTCTCAAATGAGCCTCAGACATCACTTGCTAGTTCTATGTGACTTTTAAAGACAAAGTTACAAAAACCTAAATATACAATGCTGCCTCAGAGAATTAGGTTTATCAAATGGGATTTTAGTGAAGAAAAAGAGGCAAGATAATATCTGAGCTTCTGCATGTTCAAATACTGATTTATGACACACAGAGATATCTATCATATATCCTATAGAAAGACTCCATTTTCACATTTACTTTGTGATGATCTTTGGGCATCTGCGTCTCTGACACAAGGATATCAGAACTCTTTGGAGTAACAATGCCCTGCCTAAGGCCAGAATTTACTCTAATGTGTTAGTACGATTGTCAAAATGTAGATTGTGTCAAATTAGATATGGGCATTTATTCGTATCACTTAAAATTTTTGTTTATGGCCTGAAGAAATATAAATTCTTTATTTTCAAATATAATATGCTGCTCCTTATACTGAAATAAGAATCTATCATCTCAAAAGTGTATTCTTTGTCAGATTATTTTTACTGTTTGTCGTACACGATCAAGTATCTTTACTCATTGTAAATGCACAAGGTAAGTAAAATAATGAGAACATGACATTTTAAAATCACACTTTGTCACTAACATCACCATAAAATGGTGGTCATTACACCTTTGGTTCTATTCAATCGGTTTCATTGATTTCATAGATATAAAAGAAAAATAGGGATACTGTACTTTTAAAAAATATGTATTATATGAAAGAATATATACTGCAGATGTAAAATAGTGATATATTGTGAAAAGAACATTTGGAGTCTGATTTTTCTCTGGGAGTAAAAGAAAGCATAATTAGTTCTATTTGAGCCAGAATTTTAATTTTCTCCATACTCAGGCTGATGTCATTGTTCCCATTTTAACTGAATATATGGTTGCCTTGAACACTTAATGAGTGCTTCCTCTGGGCCCAAGCACTCACTGCTTCAGATATGTTAAATAATTTAATCTCTACAATGAGCTTTTGAGGATCTATGTCACAGATGAGGTAAATGAGTTACAGGAAGGTTAAAGAAATTATAGAAGTCACCCAGCTAATAACTGGCTGGATCAGTATTGGAACCCTGGCAGATCAGCCCTACAACGGAGCTCTTAACTATACCACATCACATCTCTGATAGGAGGACAGATATAAAGACCTACTCTTGTAATTATATCATGGGCTACAAGTCCAAAGGAAGTACACATATACCATAAGAACAAAATCAGAAAGTGGTATTTGCTGAAAATAATTTTGAGTTAGCATAAAGTCAAAATGGATAAAATTGGTGACGCTTGGGAAAACTTACCCTGAAAACAAAACTAGAATATTTTTCAAGTATTTGCCAAGACCACAATCCAACGAGGTAAGTAAGGTTGTGCTTCATGCACATCTTAAAGAGGGAGTTGAGAACTTTTTACTAGTGTCATAATATGGTTCTTTTTTTTTCTTTTTTCCCCAAAATTACCTCTAAAGAGGGCTGGTAGTTAGCATGAGGTATAGGGTGGGGAGATATCAATAATTAAATATATATTTGCGTACTTCTAGATTGGCGCAGAGCAGGTGACACTGAGATGACCTGATCTGAGTATGTCGATCTATGCAGAAGATACTGTATCCTTCTACTTAATGATGATGCATAAGGCTATATATGATCACTAACAATGAACCTGACCTTATGCCCTTTACTATTTCAACCAAACTTCTCATAATATTTCCGTTTTCCTCCTGGATATCTCTCAAGTATTTCAATTGATTCCGTTATTACATATGTATTTAAGTTAAGATATTAATCTTATTTTCGCATGTGATGGTTATGAGTTCATGAGCCATAATCATTTTCCTATATAGTTGGCCTAGAAAACATTTATGTAATATAGTTCTAGGGCGAACAAAACTGAAAACCACTATGCTTGGAATATAACAGGATCTCAACAATAAGTTTTCTTGAATGTGGGTCACCCTGTTTTTGTCAGTAGCTTGGGAAGACATGCCTAAACAGCTAGCTAAACACTTTCCTTATACTTCTACACTGCCATGGCACTACTTTACAATATATAATAGTATTACAAATAATAGGACCTATCAACATCCTTCTGAAATTAGGAAGTAATTGAAATATGAAAAACTCTGAAAGATTAATAAAGGGCATAGAATTAAATTAAATTAGAATAAATTAGAATAGAATAAATTAACCTCAAAGCAATATAATATATTTTTTATAAACTATCTTAAATGATTTTATTTAAGGGGAAGATTATATTTCCCCATTTTAGATATATTAGCACAACTTCCCTATAAGCATTATGAAAATATAATTTCTATGAAGAATTCCTACAAAGCAAGTAATTTAAGTTCCCAAGAATTATGTCCCTAGATTCCAAGCTCGATATTAAATGAGAGAGATGAAAATTAAATCATTTAATATCAAGTACTTCCTAAAAATAATTCTAAGTAAGCCTGCATTAAAAAAAATTACCTTTCTCAGTATTTCAATGAGTCAATATTTTGTTCTTATAATTTGAGAAATAATTATCTTCACACCATCCCATATATAATTAAAAAATACTGATTTCCCAAATACTTAGCTTAGTAAAGTTCAAAGGAGATAGAATTCATTCCAGTCTATCAATAAAAGGCATTTTTACATTCTCTAATACCAGACAGCCCCTTTGGTTCTATATAATTAAGTATATTTATATAATCACAAATTATTCCTATATATAATTCAAAAATTACTTCATTACCCTTGATAGATAAAAATAACTATCACCTTATAACACTGGTTGTGTATTTATGAAATCAGTGCCTTTATCGTGTCTTATTTCATCTTTTCTTGCCTGTAAAATGGACCTTCAATAGTAGCTACTACTGTTATTAGATTTAGACTTAATGTTTAGCTAATACAATTTCCCATTTGATATTTTTCTTTTCATTTTATTTTTCTTAAGTATGTAATTCATTCATGATTTCTGTTTTCAGGCCAATGCTACATTTTAATTTACTCTCCAAAGTAACCAAAATATAATAATCATATACAGTGTGTTGCAATATCTTTCAAAATAATTAAGAAAGCACATGTTACTACTAGGTTTAAGGAAGTAGCCAACTTGGGGCACCTGCGTAGCTCAGTTGGTTTAAGCATCTGCCTTCAGCTCAGGTCATGATCTCAGGGTCCTGGAATCAAGCTTCCTGCTCCAGGGAGCCTGCTTCTCCTTATCCTCCCTGCTCTCTCTCATTATCTCTTTCTCTCTCAAATAAATACAATCTTTAAAAAAAAAAAAAGAGGCAACTTGACGTTGAATCATTATTAATGTCTGTTTCATTTTTTTATTTAATCGTGTGCCATTTCACAGTAACTGATACCAAGGATTTTCCTTAAAATTCAGCAGAAGATAAAATGATTCTCCACAAGTGGAGAATTCTGATTATAAGAGAAATAAAGCAGCTCAATGAAGATTCAGTATTTGACAAAGTCAGATATTTAAAATCTAGTCATCTGTCTTCCTTTTATTTATTATTATTATATACATTTTTAAGTTGTAACACATACTTTCAAAAGACATGATCTATGTTATATATTGCATATCTTTCTATATATTTATAAATGTAATAGACATTTTATACTCGACGTTTGCCCTATACACATGTCCGCAAATTTCCTTCTAAAACTATGATTTCTTAATTTCTGGTCCTGGATATTTAACCATCCATTGCAATTCAATGTGAGGGGGACAAAAAAGGCTTTACGAATCCAATTTTTTCCCTTTCAAAATCCTTCAGGAATACAAGCTATCTACACGGAAACAGAAAGGGAAGGGAATGTATAAAAACCTAGGCTTTCTCACTTGCCTTTCCTTTGTCCTCCAGTAAAACCGAGCCTCATCCTCTTCACTCCTTCACCAGCCCCAGTGCTGGGAAAGGCGTATTCCGCAGGAAATACATATCAGGGCTAGAAAGTGCCATTCTACCAAATCACAGCTGACATATGCCTACGTTTGTAGTTTGTAAAGCTCTCTAGGTAAAGCGTTTCGACATCTCTCAGGAGCAAATACCAATGTCAGGGTCAGGATATTTCCCATAATGTGTAATTCACATCTCTCAGGATGCAATATAGATCCATTTTTTTTCCTTTCTGCTCTCAATAAAGACAGATTAACTGATCCTTATCTATGTAGTATTTGTTTAAACACTTAACATTTGTTAAGTCACCTCTCCCCTTTTCTTCTCAATTCACAGTCCCTCAATCCTTTTAAACTCTCTTTAGATATGCCATTTTCCAAAAGGTTAATCTCTTTATTTTAGTAAGTCTCCTTTTAGCATCCTGAGTGCCAATTTGCCACAATCCTCTAACCTAGACTCAAAGAAATGTGAAATACAGACATATAATCTGGTATTCAAATGAACATATTTAAATATTTGCTTTTATAAAATACCACTAAGTTAACAGATAATGTTTCCACAAATAAGAAAGATATAAAGACAGGTACCAAGCATTTGTGAAAGACTAGACATGGTAAGAATTCCAAAAATAGTTAAGAGCAATCATGTTCAAGGGGAGTACATGCTAACTAACTTGTCTTTTTAGTTTACATATTGGTGTATTTTAGGCTCTGCTGATTGCTTTCCCTATATTATCAGAGAGAATATCTGGCTATTATATTTTAGTGAAACAAAAATATTCTATTTCATTTATTCAATTATATAAATTCAAAAACCCAGAAAACTTCATTTTTAGTTTGAGGTCAGGATAGTGACACTTCCTGGGGTGGTAGTAGAAGAGGACAGAATACAGGGTTTTTTGAGGTACTTTTTGAAGTACTAGGACTTTTTGGCTACTGGACATGGTACCAAGTTAATGTTGGGATCACTGATTATACAAGTGAGCTTATTTTGTGAAAACTTGTGTTATACATTTGTGATTTCTACACCTTTCTATGTGTATTTTATACTTTAATAAAAATTTAAAAATAAAAAACTAAAAATGGGTTGCTATGTATGGAGCTTATTTTAATTATGAATCAAGTTAATAAAATGTAGGTAATATTAATAATATTTATGAGAAAATTATAAATAATAAATGTAAAAGTAAATAATATTTATGAAACAACTATGGAAATTTGAATAATAATGAGGCAACCAATGATAGTAAGAACTTTCCTTAAAGAAATACTGTTCTTATGGTTATGTTAAAAATAAACTTAATCTTTAATAAACATATGCTGAAATATTAATGGAGTAAGCTGTAGGATCTCTGGATTTGCTTGAAAAATCTGAGTGAAAAGATAGTGTTTTAGTATTTGGATGAAACAAGTATGGCCAAGAACCGATCATTGTTCAGGCTGGAGAATATGGAGAGTTTAGTACTACTCAATTTTTGTATATGCATGAAATTATCCATCATTTTTATGTTTAAAAGTATAATTTAGTAGAACTGTGGGTTCTACATAGTATTGTTTTCTATTACCTTTGTTCTTATCAAAAAGATTGAGGTAATTCAAGAATCAAGATACAGCTACCAAAACATATCTTGATTTCATGACCTTCAATATAATCATCTGATGAGTACTTCTCTGGCAAATAAATCTTAAACCCACACCACCAGTGACTAGCAAAAGGACTAGTTTTGGCATTAGGTTTATTAACAGTAGGGAAGAAAGAACACAATAATTTCATATTAATTTTATAGGTCAGCCTCCAGATTTTCTATGTTTTGTAAGAATGAAACGACAGCAACAGTTAAACTATTTAACATTCACCTTCATATCTATGGACCAATTCCTAACACTATTTTGATTAAACCTACATGGGAAATGTTTTATCTTATATACACGATCAAGTGTATCCCAGAAACTTATTATGTACACTTTATATACTGTTGTCATTGTTGACTCAGAACTTTCTACCAGGTGTCGCACTTTGAGACAAAAACCAATGTTATGTTGAGTGAGCTCACAAAGACTCCCTTCATTATGGCTATTCTTTATCTAGCATGATTCAAAATTAAACTCAAGAAATATATATTTGATACTGATTTTATTTATGTATTTCTCCCCGGCTTGGGTCTTTTTTCCTTTTTAAGACACTTATTTGAAAATTATAACAAAGAATATTTACAAATAACACTTTTTATGAATAATGCAGTCTTTATCTAACTTGCAGCTGAAATACAGTCATTGGCATAAAATGAATCTTACACCACTAGATGACAAACTAACTCACTTGTCTAGTACGTGTAAGATACACCATTGAATATCCAACACAGGTAATACTGAAATCTAGGGTAGGATTGTGTCTAATAGCAGCATGAAAAGAGGAAAAAAGTCCTACTTATTATAACATATTTACAAACAGTAACAATAATGTTTTCCTCAGGATATAGGCCTCTATTTCCTCCACACTGTCATGATTAATTTTACTATAATACACTGGTCCTCAAAAAGTACAATCAGTATCTTAAAAATAAAGAAACAGACCAAAATTTATTACATCACTTATCTGTTTCTCAAAAACCACTATTCTGATGTTTAGCAGCTTCTGATAATGAAGGAACCATTACTTAATCATGCTAAAATAATAGGGAGATAAAATTAAAAATTAAATCATATTAAAAATATAATGTTTCTATATGAGATATCTATATGCACAAATGTATCCACACAACAGAATCATGAAATGGAACACAGAAAATATGTTTACAATCACCTGTCCAATTCAATGATTTAAAAGCTATCATTGATAATTTTTTTGTCACTGATAATTTAATAACACTCTACAGATTATGGAAGTTTTGTAATAACACTCTACTGTACAGATAATGGAAATGTTGTTGAAATTAAATTCGCATATAATCTTTTCAATCTCATAGCTAAAAGAAAGATATTCCTACGAAAAAGAAAATGGTATGTGCCTAGGTATAATGTACAAGTATAATGTCATAAATGTACTGATGAAAGATTCAGAAATAAAACCCTGACTTTTATCTGTGAAAATTTCTAGTTTATAATTTGTCCTTATCCATGTCCTTTGGTGTGTAATTACATTTGGGATTCAGTGTTTTCAAATCCTCCATACTGTCCTCACCTAAACTGATGTAGGTGATTAGGGACCACTAATGAAGTAATTAGGGAGTCTTATTGGATCTCGATAGAAAACTTCCAAGATTTTTATTATACTTTGGGAAACATTAAATTGACTCCCATTATGCTGAGTTTAGTCCTAATTTGATAGTATTATTTAATCCTGAACAATGAACCTCACAGTCCAAATTTTCAAGCTATATTGTCTAAATGATGCTATCTAATTCCTATTAAAAGGACTTAAGAAGAAGCAGACTCACCCAAAAATTGTCTGGCACATTGAGTATTAAATAATGTTTAATAATGCTTATAAGCAATTGAATTTATATATTCCAGATTCTTTACTTTACTTAATGCATTTGAATTTTGACCCACACATCTTCAGTATGATGAGCCAGGGGAAAAAATCCCAAGTAGATAATCCTTTTCATTGAATAATTCTATTTATATTTTAATTGATAATCTTCTTTTGTTAGGCTCACATGATGGGCAAGTGCTTATATGGATTTACTTCCAATTACAAAATAAGAAAGAAGATGGAAATGATCTGTAATATAAAATGAGGTATATAAATAATATTAACATGCTAAATGTTAGCTCAATAAAATGCAAAGTATACATGAAATAAACTTCTTTAAATAGTAGATGGAGACTCATATACTAAGGATTATAAAATATTGAGTAAAGATATTAATTACTTCTTTCAATTAAGTCTTCTCTAAAAACCTTAAATACATTTTTTATTTAGCCAAGTATCTGTCAGTTCAAAAATATAATTAATAACATGCAAATAAATAATTCCTACATGGGAATTATATAAGAAAAATAAGTAACTACACTAGATGAAAATTTGTATCTATTAGCTTTACAAAGAAGTGAAAGATAAGACCTAAACTATGAAAGCTGCTAGTAAGTAAAATATGTCAAGGAAAGATTATCTCAAAGATCTGGTACGAAAGGGAGTATTTAAATTCTAAGAGAGTTAACAAGTATGAAACAAATTTAACACCTTTTTATAATATAAGTTTTTAGAATGAATCAAAAGGTGTTTAAAATCTCAGAGTATTGAAAAACTCCATCATATTTTACAAAGCACCTTGGATATGTGCATATCAATATTTTGAATGAGTTCACAATCTCTTTCCCGTTATAAAAACTTGTAGTATTGTAGTAGCCACGAGAGAAGGATAACTAATTTAAAACATATTTTAAAAATTGGAAGAAAATAAAGTTTGCTTAGAGATGAAAAAAACAAAACAAAACTGTGTACAGACGTGTGTGTGAATGATAGTATAATGACAGCATTAAAGATTATTTGGGTACTTCAAAATACTCATTCAGCCATTCATTCATTTTTTTATCACATAATTTTTAGGCATTTATAACATGCATAGCTGGATAATGAGTCTAAATACGCCAAGAGAGTATTGGATACCAACCAGTTCCAATGCACCCAAAGGCACAGGTTTTAAATGACAGGTGATAAGTCACTGAGAAGCACTGATGTCTGAAAGTGAACAAAATGCTTACAGAAATTGCCAGATGTGTAGATGCAAAATGAACATCCACCTCAGAAGGATTTTTATAGCTTTCACTTGAAGTCGTATTAATTGAGGTAGACCATTACTGAACAACTACAGAAGAAATAAGATAATGTGATAATATCTCAGTTATCTGGAGTTACAGGAAGGTTCCAGGCAGCTGTTGCATCAGCTAACTGCAGTAAGAATACAAATCATGAATAGATTATCATTTTTCAAAGAAGTAAAATATAAAATTCAGTGAACATTAAATCTAACAGTAGATATACAGAGAATATGAACTGGGATTGGGTTTTTTCCTGACCCTGAGTTATCATTTATTTCCTGCTCACAAAACTGAGGTGAGTAAACTACTTTAATTATGAGAGTTCAATTCTTAATTACTAAACAAAGGAATTTAATGAAAAACAGAAGGACTGGTGTGATTCAAAGACCAGGGATTTGTCACAAAGATTTAAACTAAAAAAGTGAGAAAGTTAGGTTCACAAATCTAGAGCTATTCTTATAAAGAAGAGTGAGAGAAGCGAAAGTCTCAGAAATAAGATATTATTAAAAAGTGGGATGCCTGGGTGGCTCAGTTGGTTAAGCAGCTGCCTTCGGCTCAGGTCATGATCCCAGCGTCCTGGGATCGAGTCCCACATCGGGCTCCTTGCTCCGCAGGGAGCCTGCTTCTCCCTCTGACTCTGCCTTCCACTCTGTCTGCCTGTGCTCACTTTCGCTCGCGCTCTCTCTCTGACAAATAAATAAAATCTTAAAAAAAAAAAAAAAAAAACTTTAAAAAGTAACACAACTTGGAGAAAAAGGGAACATATGTACTAAAATTAACATATGTACTAGGAAAACAATATCTTGAAAAAGATGTCCATTCATTTAGTGATGTATGGACCTAGAGACAGACGTTAAAAAGGCCCTGTATAATAATGCTTATTTATGGACTTCATTATTTGATAAACTGATGCTATGTTTATGACGTTACAGGAATATAGAAATCCCAGAGAAAACATATACAAGGATTCGTAAATATGAGGGTAATGTGTATCAATAAGAAAAGTTGTTTTATTTTGAATCTTATGTATGCTCTTACCAAACTATTGAGTTAAATTACAAAAACGCACAGAAGGCAGATTGAGACAATGAAGGGATTGTCATTTTAAAACATGCTCTACAATTTTAATCAACTAAAAACTTGAAGTGCACCATAGAAATAACATAGATGCCCAAAAGAACTTTCTCAAAATGATGTTTATTTTAAAAAGTCTAGGTAAAATGTCAGCAATTTTTCAAATGGGATGGTTCAAAGTTCCGACATCTTTTCTTATGTTATGTTAAGATTGAGTCGAATTGAAGTTTCAAAAGGACTCAAAAAGTAGGCAAAAATAAAATTAGGTCAGGAGAAAACCAGTAATTTTTTGGCACACACCGACTAGTCTAAATGCTGTGTAATGTGAACAGAGGATGAACCATGACACTTCAATAAATAGTTCCCTACAGCCCTGTGAGTCTAGAAAATTTCATGGATTAAGGGTTTAAAAAATTATTATGTCAATGTATGTTTTTCATTTCATTCAGTATAATTTATTACTGTATGACCCTTTAAATAAATGAAAGAAGGATTTTTCACAAATGTATTTTAGGTGAAATTTCATTTTATTTGTCTTTTGATTGTTGTCAATTCTTAGGCACTGATTAGGTTTATTGACAAGAAATCAGCAAGTTTCCAATGAACCCTTACACCTTTACTACTGTACTGTTTATGCTGATTAGAACCAAAAGATATGCTTATTCACTAACAAAAGTTGTAAGCAATGATGCTCAAAATGTGAAGTCAAAATCATAAGTAAAAATGATTGCAAGAGTCATATTTAGGTGTTGTGTTAACTATTGGGTTTTTCTAAATTTTCTTAATAATATAGCTTTTATGTATTATATTCTTGAACTTAAATCATTTTTATGCTCCTTATTTTTTTTCTGTATAACGTTGTGTCATTTGAAATACTGTTATTTTAAATAAGATGTCTATAATACTAAAGAAATTCTTGAATTCTTCACAATAAAATGTGGTATTATTTTTAAACTCCAGGTAATATTTTTTTCATGTTTTATTTTAATAAGTGTCAAAAACAGTGATTAATTTTTATTAAAAGTTAAGGTGATATTTTAGTATTTTTTATGACTTTGAAAAGGTAAAGCTACGCTAAAATTCACTAGCACTTTAAGATAAATCAAAACACTGAGTTTTGAATACAACCATTTTTTACACGTTTGTATTTATTTCTTTAATCTTTCAGTGTATCCCTTCGGTTTTCATCAAAGTATTAACAAACTACGACATTATAACAAAAATAAGAGCAAGCATGCTCATAGTGCTTGTGACTAAGGAGTTTGAATTGCTATTCTTGATTTAAAAAATAACTTCCATTTCATTAAATGCATCATCTTTGTGGATCTTTCCCTACACATTATAAAAAAAAGAAAAAGGCAACATAGTTGTATTTGGGCATTTTAAAAAACACAAACTGTTTTTTAGCATGTGCATACGCGTGCTTTTGTGTAGAAGTTGGTTCCTTGTGATTTTTAATTTTAAATTTGATAATCAGAAGTATAGAAATGGGAAGTTCCTGGATATAGACAATGATTTCATTTGTATTATTAAGCATTATCATTTCCTGATCATTTTATAAATGACAGTGGTAGCTTCATTAGGCTTTATCTTTAGAGCTCTACAAAAATAAATATTCAGCTACTTTCTTCAGATTAAGTAAACTTTATATTCACTAAAAAAATAAATGCATGTCCAACAAAAGAAAACTACTACTCCAATAATTATTTAGGCATTCTGGTTAAAAACAAGTTATAGGTGCCAAGTTCTTAGTTTAATTATGTAAGGGACATTCTTTTCAATGTAGAAGGTGAGAATATTTCCATGCCTGATGATAAATAGTACAAATATTAACAACTATTCTCATGTGAATTTGGAGGGCAAAATGGTCAGGGATGTTATTTGTAGTTTATACCATCAAATTAACCATAAAATTGTCTATGTCTATTAAATCAGAACCATGATATAATTTTTAAGATAAGACAGCATTAAACCCTGAAAGCTGAAGTTCTATGAAGAACTAAGGATAGTACAAGTAAAAACAACAAAATACTTCTATTTCTGCTTATTTTTCAGCCAGGTCACACTTCATCCCAAACCCTAAATTTTAAGTGGTGTGAGTTGGATAACACAGAAAAAATAAAATAGTTTTTAAAACCCAACTTATTTTACAATTTCTGCATCATGTGCAAACAAATTTTAATTTTCTTAATTAAATAACATATGCATTCTTTGATTTCTAGCAACACACATAACTATTTTAGGCTATTTGAAATCACTAATGTGTGCAGATGTGTGAGTTAAATTTTAGGACTCAAGCATCCAAATTTCATCATAGTTACTATGTTTGACATTTCAACACTTTCCTTAAGTATATGTGCTCTCCTTGTATTTTTTAACTTCAAAAGATAAAGCAAAACAAGTATCAATAGTTTATAGAGAGCATAGTTTAGGAACAACTATTTATACTCAATACAATATACAGCATACATATTGTATTTATACAATTATATTTACTCCTAATAGTTTAGGAGCAATTATTTGGTTCTGAAATGCTAAAATACTTACTATATCATGTGTGGGGTAATGGTATTTCTGAGTAATTTGAAAAGTTAGGGGCAATCCTTCATAAAACAGTTTAATCATTGTTGCCATCACAATGTATATATGCTGTGGCAGATCTATTCCGCTATTCATAGGACTTATCAATGTCTAGAGTAGCAATCTTGTCCCCAATGCATTCAATAAAATGCCTTTCATATTTACATTCACAATAGCTAAAATATATGTTCTTCTAGCTTTTTTCTTTCCTTTCGGTATTTTTTCAATTTCCTCCCATCCATAAATCATAAAAGAAATGACACATCAGCAATCTGTCTCATTTTTGTTCCTAGCTTATGATTCTATGATTTTTTTACACTAGAAGAGGAAAGAAAGAAAACATCATGTATGTTGGAGCTGCTATTTAAGATAAAAGTCATCTTTTGACTGAGTTTTTATGAGCTTCACCTTTATCAAACATTAGTTTATGTGGTTTGACCAACCTATTGAATTGTCAGTGGCATTTACCCATTAACTAAGGAAAAGATAACTATGTAGCAGAGAATATAGGATTGTTTCATTGCCAAGATCCTCAAAGGAAATACACTACAAAATCTCTAAACATTTTTATTTTCACAATGGTTGTATAAAATAATCCACTTAGAGAATATGGTCCCAATATTGAAAGAGCTGAATACAGGTTTCAATGTCTCCATGTTAGAAGAACATATTATTTTAAGTAAATGAAGATTATTGCTTTATTTCTATGTTTCCTTCACATAGTTCCTCTGAGTCTGATCAGAGACTTACTCCATATCAACATATTTCTAAATTACATTGAATGACCAAAATGATGGCTGCACTGATTTCCTAACGTAGCCTAAAATGTTTAATGTCACTATGGAAAAAGGATGATTATGTGATAATGCTGGCATCAAAAAAATAAATAAATAAAATCTCTCAGTGACTCAAGTGTCAAAAGATGTTCTTCCATCTTAATTAAGCCCTTCAAAACACATGGAAATCAAGTAAACAAGAGCTCAATATTCAAAGGAAATATGAAACACATTTGAAAATGTTTTCAGCATCAAAAGTTATGTTTGATTGTTGTCAACAACCATGTCCTAACACAGGAACCTGTCTTCCTGATACGTATATTCATTTTTCCATAGTAAAGTGCTGCCTACATCCAAGAGTCACTTTTATCTTGTTTTGGAAAACAACCTGAACTCTATTTTTACTAAGAAGAATGGCATGTTGAACTTATTCCCTCAAAGGGAATACTTTGATAAAGCCTTTTATGTAATACTTACTCAAATATGGTGGTTTGTAAGGCGCTCGTGTATTAGACAGCAGTCCATCCAGTTCCTTCCTCTCCAGAGTGCTGTGAAGGGCCTTCTCTTTGCCAAAGGTGGAGAAAGACCTCTCGGTCCCAGGCTGGGCTTCTGGAGTTTCAAACACCTCAGTGTCTGGAACAGAGTCCATACCAGGAACATGCAGATTGCTGCGATAATCAGCAGCCTGGCGTCCATCAGCGGGGACAAAAGAAGGCATCCAGCACCGATCTGAGTGGCCCAGCGCTTTGCATTCCTCAGTGCAGTTCGAGAAGAGATCCATACCTGTAACCAGGGGGAAAAAAAAAAAAAAAAGAAAGAAACTCCAGATTCAGGTTTCATTAATGTGAGAGTTTACAGGTAACATAAAGAGTGCTGGGTGAATGTGGTTTGCCCAAATTTTCTTGCCTTAACCTCATAAGAACCAAATATGTCTTTGTACTGTTTTCCAAAGAGTTAGACTTCTAGCAAAGAGGACCCTGAGATAGATGTTTCTAAAATTCTCTGAGTATTGGGAGAAAAGTCTGACCCTAAATTATTTAAGTAACTAGGGAATGGTGAGTAGAAAAAGGACAATTTTTTTTTTTTAATCTCTGGTGAAATTCATAAGAGAGAAAAATGCACAGGGTAATTCTTTTATAATCCATAATCTCTAATGATGATAAGACATCCAACATTTTTTCTTCTTTAGAGACAAAAGCATCGAACTATGTGAAGCACAAATGATGATATATAGATTATGAAATCTGGATATGAAATAAAAAAGTGAAATTCAACAGAAATACAGCACTCATATTGATAAACTCATAAATAACAAGAATGAAACACTACATAAGGGGCCAAAAGCATGCTTCCTAAGGTTCTCAGAAAATGACCCTAAAAGGTATATTTTAATGACATTCTGGTAGCCCATATTACTACAAACCACTTATCACTTACCACAGCAGACAAACCCAGAACAAATGACTGTAATTAGTGAAACCAGGGTAATCAAGTGTATTTTGAGTCAGGTGCAGATACTATTGACAAATGCTTTATTACTTGTCCCATATTGGAAAAACACTTGTCCTAGTCAACAAAAGAACTGTTTCCCTACTAATCCGAGAATATTCAGATTTCAAATGAAATCTTCAAATTTCACTGTCTCCCACAGATTAACAAGATTATTCAACATTATCTGATTATGACTCAAGAAAGTTCAGTTTCTTAAGCAAAGCATAACAATTTTTGAGCATTATAGAATACTTTTTGATATTTATTTTGTTAAATACCCCACGCAGAAAAACAAGTACAGAAACACAAATCACATTTTAATATTTTTCTAAACATACCAACACATTTACTGTGCTTGTTTTTAAACAGGATCAATTTAAAGTAATTTGAGTGTGATTATTCTGTATAAAAGAAACTCTCAAATGAGTATAGATTTCTTTTTTTAACTGACAGATTAATATTTGTTTAATGAACCCATCTGATTGTTTCTTCTTATAAATACCATGAGCGATTTGAACTCTTGAGTCAGTTTTAGTTTATAAATTCCTGATGGTATTGTGTCACAAACTGCTTTACTTGTTTGTGTGTGTATGGTAACATCTGTATGAATAAAATATAGAAAAAAAAATTTCAGAGTATTAATCTTCTAGATTATCCACAAGTATTTTGGAGTTCAGAACAGTGGATTATGTAAATTATGTTTAAAGAAATAAAACAAAGCTTCTTATCCTATATTAATCTCACTTTATTAATAGTTTAGTCACTTTATGACTTTTTTATTTTAAATTAAACTATGTATAATGCCGAGTCTGACTTCGATTATAATGTTCCATTGATAATTGTCATGCATAAACCGGGAAATAAATTACTGATCAGTGAACTGTTGAGGAACTTAAAACGTGAGCTGAAACCAGGATAAGGACCTAGACTAAAAAAGCATGTAAAACAAGTCAATGTTTTTCTAGACACCAGAGTAGCTCAGAGTTTTTATCCAATTTCTTCAAGGAGTTATGTATAAAGGAAAAGAGTAAGGGAAGGACAATGTCCCTGATACAAATTGACATACAAAATCGGCAGAAGCTATAGAACCAGAGAGATTTGTATTTTGAATACTGTATACTGTACTAGAACTGCTCTGTATTTGCAGTGTGATAGAGAAAAGAAGAATTTTTGATAGATGGAACTACTGTTAAAAGTCCAATTATTATGAGCAATCATTTGTTTGTAAATTAAATTCAAGGCACTAAATTTGAAGTTGGTGGAATTAATTCAAATAGTAAGATCAAATTGTATTATTAGACCCTAATAAAGATGGGTATACAATGCAAATTTGGTGTTAATGCAAGTTTTCCTCACGTGGACTGATAAATATCATTTTAAATATATTACACAGAACCATTAAGAATCTTCTAAGTCTTTTTGAGCACCTGTACCCAGACTCTCATATTCTTAAATATGATCATCTCTCTTATAGAAAGATTGTAATAAACTAGTCTCTCAACATTATTAAAATGTTTGATTATATTAGAAGTTACTTTCAGTAGGACTGGTTTTTATAGATAGTGTGTACGCAGCTCTGCCCATTTTTTTTCCTTGAAGCTAATGATTTTTCTGGTTTTTGGCTTCTTTAGTTATTAAAGGCTAGTTAAAATTCCCTTAGATGATGTAATCAAATTCTCATGAGTTAAGAAACTGTACAGAAAATATATCGTGTTCATAACAAGAAAAATGTGAAATATGATAAAGTTTTGTTGGAAGAATAATCTTACTTGACAGAAGAAAGAAAACACTTGTAAATAATGTTCTTAGTGTATTTATGAATTAGTACTTTTAAAGTGTGATTCCCATAGTAATAACACACAGCTTTATACGACCAGAATGAGAAATTTGGTGCCACAAATTGTGCATGAATATATTTCACCAGTTTTACTTATAAAACAAGTGTACCGATTTCTCATGAGGAAAAAAAATATGAGACATACCAACAAAATTAAAAGAAAAATAAAAAACAGTACATCAATAAATTTCAAATCATTTGCCTTTTAGATATATAGTTTGAGAACAGATAAATGTTCCTATAATCATTCCTCACTTCAGGGAGTCTCTAAAAGACTAACAGTATTTACCTTTTTTTTCATTTATCCCCAGGCCCATTAAACATACTCTTTAATGACCAAATAAACAGAATTATATTTCAATTTTATGGTGATAAATTACATGATATACAGGAATGCCTAGTATTATAGGGCAGGTGACATATTAAAATGCATGCCTTTCACATTGCTCTTGGAATTTTTTAATATCTCAAATTGAAGTCCCAAGAGAAAATAAATTTAACTTGATTTTAGTTTTTCTTATTCAAATGCCCTTACTATAGAACCTATAAGATTTGTACAGCAGAAAAATACAGGCCAACCAAACCTCAGTTTTGAAGTTTTGGTATTTTCTAAGAAATATGTATATATATATATATAAAATTTCAAATTATATATATATATAATTTGAAATTTCTTCTCCTAGTTATTTATTTTTACAACTTCTCAGAAATAATCTGTTCTACAAGGCATGACAGCTGACGTGATAGACTGCCTGTTAATGCAAAGATATATTTAGACCAATTTTAAAATACATATTTTTTAACCAGCAAGTAACTTGTTCCTTATAGTCAGAGGCAGTAATAGTACCACTGAGAATGAATTGTCATTTCAAAAATATTATAATTGTATTCAATTTGTGCTGTTTTCTGATGAATGTAATAATATGAAGTTATGGGTACATTTCTTCCTCATGCACCAAAGTTTCATAAAAATGTTTAATTTTTCATAACATGATAAATTAATTTTAAAGAAAATCAATACTTAATTTTTTGAAGAAATTTCCAGTCCTCCTTTAACCACTTAGCACCAAAAAAATGGAGAGATATTAATTACAACCACAAAAGTTGCTATAATTTTTAGGAAAATATAGCTCATAGTCAGATATTTATCAGCATAATTCACTCGTGAAAAAGTCAAAACATGTACATTAAAATTTCTCCCTACTTATCATTTAAAATGTTTATATTTTTCTCTATTTTATCTAATATTTTGTCATATATTTTTCCAATTATAAATCTTTCTGTAACATCAATTATAGTTCAGGTTTTCACCAGAAACCTGAATAAGCTTTTGAAAACAATCATGTAAATTCATTTTATTTGTAAGTCCAGACACTAATCAACAAGCATCTAAATTCTTACTGGAGTTGGGAAAGAGATATTTGTACTTTCAATAAATCATAAATTGTCTTGTTGATAATGTAATAGTTGTGCAATGGCTGAGCACATTTCATGATATACTTTACCTACTAGTTTGAAGATACTGACGATTCAAATCATTTTATTTGTTTTTATGTATAGCCTAATATTGACCTGTATCATGTATCAAGCTCAAGAATTAATTAAAAAATAAACACACTTAGAAGCTAACTGCCGCTGAAAGAAGAATTTACAAGAACGAGTGACTTGACAACTTTCAGGTACACCACAACAAGTAACATTAACAGAATCACTTATTAGGGTTATCTTCTTCAATATGCTTTTTAAGAAGGAGCAATCAATTCCAGGGGTATGCATATTGCAAAATATTTAAAAATGAGGCAGAAACCATTCTTACAACTGAATAAATCTCCTCAGATATATCTGCAATAATGTTAAAATGTTTAAGAATATACAACTAAACTGTTTATATCAGTGTTGCAAATCACAAAAAAAATTCTTTTAATCTAATAAGATACTAAACAAAAGTGAAACTATATTTCTTTTAAGTACACTTTGACTTTTTTTTTTTTTTGGCTATTTGAGTTGTGATTAATCAGATTTTCCTCTTGTGATTTTCCTCTTTTATGCATATATTTACCACATCTCCCTGGACTTCTGCCATATCTAACCAATACATCAATAGTGCACTGAAAAAAACGGAAAGCACCTTGACAAGGCTATAGAAAGAAAATGCCACAGAGCAGTGGTCAAGCCGAAGAATTTCACACATGGAGCCAGGTGCAGTAGAAAACTGAAAAAGCTTATGTGATTCTCTGTGCAGCTGCCTCCGTGTTTAAAGCCCTTCTATGAACAAGATTGGTGACTGCAAATGGCTTAGAAAGGAGAAAAGCAATGGGGGTAGGGAAGAAAGAACAAAAAAGAAAACTATTCATAGAATAAATAGAAGACATATCTAAATAAATAAATACAAAATAATGTTAACATAGGTAAAGAAATTGAGTAAAAACAGTAAGTAAAGAAGTTTAAACAGGTGAAGCACTAAGCTCAGTAGTATATATAATGTATGTAATATGGAATGAGGTACAGACTAAAAGACAGAAGTCAGGGTCTATGACTTTCTAGTATTATTTTTCCTTGATAACCTGGTGTTTTCCCCCTAAAAATTGCCTAAGTAAAATTTGTCATGGTATGAATTTTTTCCATATCGTAAACCTGGAAATAGATGTGCTGTGAATAATATTTCCTAAATATTACAAAATTGGAAGGTCATCAATACCTGGCTTTACAAGAAAATAAAACAGAGCTACTTATTCACCTGAAATGGGTTTAACTTTAAGGAAATATTACAGCTGCTTGCTATAAAGTTTATGGTACACAACATTAGTGTGAACTGGAGAAAGTCATAAAAGTAAATGTATTTCAATTTTCTGCATTTAGGGTTTTATACTTAAAAAAGAAACACTTCAAAAGCATTCTTACAATAAAATTAGACATATTAAATCTGATTGCTATTCAATACACAAAGGTGAGATTACTTCTTAACACAAATGTGTCATTACAATTCTCAAACAGCAATTATTGTGCTCAGTATGTTGCAACTGCCCTGGAACCACCAAAGAAATACAAAACTAAATTAATTCTGTAACACTTTTCATGTTTAAGAATGTAAAGGGATAGGGAAATGTTTTTTGCTATTGATAAAGAAAAATACAAACTGCCTTGCTTTTTAAAAATGTTTTCCAGGACACAATTTGGCATTTTCATTTTCCTTTTAAATCTTTGACATCTCAAATAATTTGAAAGAAACATTACCAAAATGGCAACATTGAGTCTCTGAGAAATAAAATAGGTACTGGGAAGGCGCATTGATTAGAATCTATTCCCAACCATCTTACAAATTTAGCACTTTTTGCAGATGTTTATTCGTTTCTCTTTCTTTGGTTAGGTTATTATAGCTCATTATGTCTGACGGACTAAACTAATTGAAATGTTCATTGAGACTGGAGTGCTACAGAAAAAAACAAAGCAGGGGGTGGGGGAGTGGGAAAAGAATAAAATGCACCCAAGGAAACATGCAGCAGATACTGTTTAAATATTAAACATTTTGTTTTAAAAGTTTAAAAAGGCTAACTTAAATTAGAAACCCTGAAAAACGAATGGGAATGAACAATTCTAAACATATAGCTTTTTAAAGATAACAATAAATCATATGCCATATATAGGCCAAAAATGAAAGGGACTTTGTACTCAAATATAAACTTCTGGCAAGATCTGGTTTGTTGTCAGGTTCCCAGACACTAAATAGATGCTCTGTTCACTTAGCGTGAAGGCCCGCAAGGGGCAGGGACCTCCGGGGATTCTTGGCAGTTCTCAAGTCTCATTAGGTCTGCATATTAATGACTTGCAGCAATATAAAGAGACCCTTGAGCAGCCTTTTTTCCCCCCTCCTCCTGCCTGTGTTTCCCAAGGCTAAGGCAGCCTCAGACACAGCACACATTAGCCAAGTGAGAGGCTTGCAGTCACCACTGCTGCCAGGAGACCATGGGCGGGTACTGCCCTTTGACACACTGCCTCAGCACCATTCAGAGGTCCACCAAGTGTGTTAAGGAATGTGTGCTCTCTAGGACCAAGGTTACCTTGAAAATGAGGGCTCTATCTCTCTGTGGTTACATCATTAACCAAAATGAAACTCAAAATCAAGTGAACAGAGTTGAATCTAGAGATGGCCCAGTGATAGACATTTTTATAAGTTATAAAGGTTAACTTGCCTTTCTATTTCTTTATGTGTCAGAAAAACACAAAACTCAATCAAAAAATAAAAAGTAAAAAAAAAAATCAACAAGCACCTTTCTTAGTTGAAATGCAAATGAAGAGGGAAGAAAATCCAACTTTTGTGAAATCATTTTCATCATTATAAGGTATATGTTTTATTTTTAAAAGTGTTTTCTTCACGGATTAGTAAACAGAGTTATCAGCAACTTATAAAATTTAACAGTTAAATTTATATAGAAAAAAGTAAAATAAACAATGTAAAATATATGCATTATACTGCAACCCCATCAGGGGGTATCATTAGCCTTACATACAAATACACATGAGAGTCAACTCTTGACAGGTCAGGGACCCTGTTGAAAATATGGGGAAGCCTAGGATGCCTGAGAAAATACACATTATGAAATGTTTACTAATGACCTGAAAGCTAAGAACCCAGCATTGGAAATCTTGCTTTCAGCCTATTCATGACTTTTAATCACCATTCCTTCTCTCATTCAATACTCAGTGGCTTACAAAATGCATTGCTCTCAAAAGGAATAAATTTGGATTCTATTTCCCAATCACCACTTATTCTCTGTGATTTTGTGCAGGTCAATTAATTTCATTCATCTTCAGTTACCTCATCCATAAACAAGTCTAATAATACCTTACTTGACTGAAGACTGAGGCCTGACCAGGTGAGAAATCTATAGGGTTTTTTTATGCAATATGATTACACTAAAGAACACTGCATAAGAAAGAAATAGCTCATTTTCTCTCATATTTCACAACGCATCTCTAACTTTACCCAAAGGAACATTAGATTTTTATAATCCCCCTTGAATATACAATTATCAACATAGGATGACACCATTTTCCTGTGGACTTACCAACCATGAACCTACAGAAAATTACCCGGGACATCATTCTTTCTAGATTTACTTTTAACAACGACAACAACAAACTAAAAGTCAGCATTGCCTTTTGAACACACTTACCAGCTGACTGGCCGCGGTTGGTGGCATCATGATCACTATCTCCCTGTTCACTGTCTCCATGACCACTGTCCTTAGAGCTTACTATGTCAGCTTCCTGGAATGCAGAACTAGAAGTACAAAAACGTGAATATTAGAATAAAAAATGTGAAGAAACACAGAAAACATTCTTCTGCCACCACATGGTCACCAATGGTGCTGCAGATTCATAAACCTCTCAGTTGGCTTTATTTCTGCAGAAAGCTAGTTTTCATCACTTTAAGCCTAATTCTTTAAAACTGAGCAGAACAGTCAGTTCGAGCCTTTAAGACATGTCACTTTAGTCATTCTATGATTAGCGTTATGCATATGTGTATATCATTTTCATAAAAGAGAGTATATATCCACCTGGAAAAGGGAGGCTATCAGAAGCAGTGTAGGAGTATAAATTGATAAAATATTAAATTATTTAAATATATTCAGTAAGTTTTATATAGATGAATTATATCCATATTTTTAATGTATTGTCTAGGAACCCCAACATAATCAGTATTTATGTTCTGACCTAGCTAGAGATGCTTTATACGTCTTATATTTTAATATTGGACAATACACCTAATTCCTAATTTTAGTAGGTAGTAAACTGTCCACACACGGCTAGGGGAAAAAAAAAAAAAAGTCCATACCTGTTAACTCGGCGAGGTCTGTCAACTAGATAGCTGAGCTCTGCTCGCTGGTGTTTAGTCTAGAAAAAAAATAAATAAATCAAGAGCATTTGAATGCTAAGGGCTTAACTAATAGTCTTCTTCTGAGGTTAGGAACTGAGTCTAATTTAAGTAATTGTGTGGAGTTTTATGTATTTTCAAGCTGTTCTAAGACCTCATCCTAGTGATTACTGGGTAAGGTAAGGGCAAAATGCAGAGACATGTCAGTCTAGATTTTCAGTAAAAGTTAAAAAAAATTGCAAAAATAAAAGGCCAATTTTAAACGTGTGTGTGCATGTGTGTGTGTCATTAAGGAGAGAATGCAAATGACCTCATAGCTAGGGCTCATAAACTAATAGAGTTTATTTTATTCTATCCCTAATAGAATCAACCTAGGTATACTCTCCAGTGGCCTAAAAAAGTGTTTAGGTGCATACTGGTTTGACACAAGAAAAACAGCACGCTCAATAAGAAAAAGTTTGGATATTTTATGGAATTATTTTGTTGTTTATTTTCAAAATGTGCTTAAGATACAAATGAGCTGTACAAATATTCATGAAAGTCAATTAATAATATCTAAGACTCAAATAAATAAAATAACCTGCCAGGAAAGGAATTCATAATCCCCCTCCAAACACCCTCTGCATTTTCCTCCCCACTCCACCATCCACACACCTTTTCTGCTCCAAACCTTCTTGTACATAAATCAACTCTGTTCTCCCCCTCCCTCCCTCCTTCCAACTTTGCCACTTCTCCATTTTTAAAAAGAAATCAGAATTGACAAGCCAAATTCTTCGAGGAAGAAAGCCAACAGCAGTGATTTATCAAGAACAGTGGCAAAATGTGATTATTAGCTAAAAGATGTATTTAAGGTAACAATTGTTTAAGCCTTTTGTTAGTTTACGCTTACAGGGATTTGTGCCAAAGCAACTTCATTCAAATTCACACTGTGTGGGCGTTGGACTTGAGGAGCGTCTGTAAATGCTGTCCAGAGCAGAACTGAAGGCTTTTCTGCAACCCGAGTTCAGAGGACAAGGATCTGATAACTTATTCACTAAAACATGCATTTGAGTTTAGACAACTGTGCGAAGTTAAACAATCTATAGCTTACTTTACACGCGACTGAAAGCATCGATAAACAAAGCAAACAGAATTAACTTTATTAATGCCTGGGACAAACGCAAAAAAACCTTTGCCAGTACCAAAAAGTTCCTCCATCGCAGCTCCCTCGCTCCCCTCAGAATTCTGAAAAGGGGAAGGACTGAGAAGGGGTTAGGATTTTAAAGGAACTATGCCAGAGGGAAGAAGGAGGGTCCAAGGTGGCAAAGCACCAAGGGGAGGAAATGAAAGTAAATGTGGAGGGGTGGAGCGCAGAAAATTAGGGACAACACGAAGTTTAGGTTACATACGAAGGGGTGGGATAGCCTCCCCCCAATTCCTGCCCCCACAAAGATACAAATAAGTTAATATCCTAAATTTAAATACACAGTGCACCAGAGATACAAGGGCCGGGCTAGAGAAGGCTTTCAGATGGAGGAGATGAGAGATGGTGGTCCTTTCGCTTCAGCCTTACCTCGTTGGACAAAATGCTTCCGTTGGAGATGATGTCGGGCTGCTGGTCTGTGTAGCCGGTGACGATGGCCCCACAGGGGTTGTGCTCAGTGTCCGTACTCCGTGAAGGGCTGCAGGGTTTAAGGAACATCAGGTCGGTCTTGGCGGACTCAGGGGTCAGGCAGACCTGGTAGCAGTAATTCTGGTTGTGGTGGTGGGAGCCGAAGCTCCCGGATTCCTCCACCGGCACTTGAGCCGGGTTACTGGGTACATTGGAGCTTTGCACCAGCATGATGTCCGACTTGCTGAGTTTCTTCTTGCGCGCCCGGGCTTGGCGGCCGCAGCAGGTCGAGCCCCCGCTGCCACAGCAGCAGCAGCAAAGGCAGCAGTCGCTGGCTAGACACGTGTAGATGTTGAGCTTCTTCTCTTTTTGGCAACGCACGGCAAGCACGATCATGGCTAGCAGGAATATGAAGGATACCGAGCCCAGCGCAATTATGAGAATGAGGGTGAGGTCCAGCGAGGTCTCCCCGCCGCCAGAGCGGCTGGGGCGCTGATGCTCCCCTGACCCCCCGCTACCGCCCCCACCCCCACCCTGGGGCTCCACAGCTCCATCCACCAGCTGCACCACCAGGGTGGCAGTGGAGGACAGGGGCGGCTGCCCGTGGTCGCGCACCTCGATCACCAGCTCGTAAGGCCGCTGGGGGTCGCGCTTGGCCGGCACCCGACGCGCGGTGCGGAGTTCCCCAGTGCGCCAGTCCATGCGGAAGAGGTTCATTTCGTTGCCCCGCACAATGCTGTAGGTGAGCCGGGCGTTCTCGCCGTCGTCCGCGTCCACTGCGGCCACGCGGGTCAGCAGGTAACCGGGCTCCGCCGACCGGGGCAGCACCTCCCGCGCTGGAGTCCCGTTGCGCCCAGGGAGGGGCGCCACTATGGCAGGGGCATTGTCGTTCTGATCCACGATGAGGATGTTGACAGTGGCGTTACCAGCCAGAGCCTGGGGGCTTCCGGCGTCCCGAGCTTCCACTTGGAAGCTGAAGTCCTTGAGCTGCTCGTAGTCGAAGGAGCGCAGGGCGTACAAGTAGCCGTTCTCAGAGTTGATGGACACGTAAGTGAAGACGCTCATGCCCTGGATCTGGCACTCGAGGATTGAGTAGGCTAGCTGGGCGTTGGCGCCCTCATCGCGGTCTGTGGCGCTCACCGCGTAGATGTACGCGCCCGGCACGTTGTTCTCGGTCACATACACGTCGTAGACCGGCTGGCTAAACCGCGGTGCGTTATCGTTCACATCTGACACTTGTACCTGGATCGACTTACTGGTCGAGAGCGCCGGCTCGCCCCGATCCCGAGCCACCACTGTTAGGGTGTAGGAGTCTCCAGCCTCTCGGTCCAGAGGGGCCTCAGTCACGATGGTATAGTAGTTCTTGAAGGAAGACTTGAGGCGGAACGGCACATCCCCCAACAGCTCGCACTGCACCTGCCCATTTTCCTCTGAGTCGCGGTCGGTCACGCTGAACAGGGCCACCACTGTACCCGGCGCGGCGCCTTCGCTCACCGCCTCCTTCACGGTGCTGAAGCTGATCTCCGGCGCGTTGTCGTTAGCATCCAGTACTCGCACTAGCACCTTGCAGTGCGCGGGCACTGCGTTGGGGCCCAAGTCCTTGGCTTGTACGTATACTTGGTACACTGGGCTCTCTTCATAGTCTAGCTCGCCGCTCACCTCCAGCCGGCCGGTGCGCGGGGAGAGTCCAAAGAGCTCCCGCGCCCGGGGCGAAATGTGACTGCTGAAGGAATACACGACTTCGCCATTCTGTCCCTCATCTGGGTCTGTGGCGTTGAGCTGGATTACGAGCGTGCCGGGTGGCGAGTTCTCTGGTAGGGACACAGTGTAGACGGGTTGGTCGAAGGCGGGGACATTGTCGTTGGAGTCCAGCACTCGGATGGTGAGTAGGGCAGTGCCGGTGCGCTGTTGTTGGGGGGGTAGGCCCCCTCCCCCGCCGCCTCCCCCTCCTTCTCCTCCTCCTCCCCCTCCTCCCCCGTCCACCGCGGTCAGCACGTAGCGGTGCACCGCTTGCTGTTCTCGGTCCAGCGGCTTCTCCAGCACCAGCTCCGCGAATCGGTTGCCATCCCCCTGGGTCTGCACATCCAGGGAGAAGTAGCTGTTGGGGGTTATCTCATAGTCGCGCAAGGAGTTGGTGCCCACGTCTGGGTCGAATGCGCTCTCCAGGGGGAAGCGGGTGCCCGGCGTGGCGCTCTCAGAGATCTCCACCGTCAGGTCCCGCTCCGGGAAGGAGGGGGGGTTGTCATTGATGTCCAGCACTTCGATCTCCACCCGGAACAGCTCCAGGGGGTTCTCCAGGAAGACCTCCAGGTGCAGGACGCAGGAGGGGCTCTGCTTGCAGATTTGCTCGCGGTCGATCTTCTCGTTCACGTACAGCACCCCGGTCTCCAGATTGAGGTCCAAATAAGGGGTCCGCGAGTTGGGCACCGTTTGAAACCTGCGAGCTGAAGTTTTGTAATGTCCAAGCCCAGATCTTCAGCGATATTCCCCACGAAAGTGCCATGTTCCTGCTCCTCCTGCACTGTGTAGTGAAGCTGGGAAAAGACTCCTTCCACCATCCAGAGCAAAGCAAAGAATAATAGCACAATCATCTCCAAAGGGAAAGGAAGCAGCTTCCCGCAGCCAGCCAGCCACCCAATCACCTCCCCCACCACCACGAAAAAAAAAAAAAATCTGAAAAAAAAAATACAAATAAAAGTGCGCTATGTGGGGGGCTCCTGTGGCTTTCTGTCCTTAAAAATCTTATTCCTTTTGCTTGATTTTAGGACTTCCCCCAAATCAGCCTCATTTTTCAATCTTAGCGCAGGAAGGGTGACAGGCATCCCCTTTCCTCATCTGTAATCTTCCCACTGACCAATTAATAAAATAATAATACAATAGTCAGCGTCCTTTATTCCGACAGTCTTGGCGCAACGCGGCGCTGGCAAATCCCAAGGAGGAAATTTCGATATTTCAAGACTGTCCTCGGTTTGTCTTCTTGCTGATGGGAGGAGAAGGAGGAGAGGAAAAGGAGGAGGAGGAGAAGAAGGAGGAGGTGGAAGAAGAGGAGGAGGAGGAAGATGAAGAGGAAGAGAAGGAAGAGGAGATGCTGCTGGCACCGCTGAACATGCCTCAATGTCAACGGCTGGCAAATGCAAAAGGGGCTTAAAAACAGCAAGAGAATTTTGTGCCGGAAAAACATAGAACGGCTCTGCAGCATAAAACTTTCATTCTCTTCATTTCTCCGGATGGATGTTCTTCTTGGCATTTTCTCCTCTTTTCGCTCTATCTGTATTTTTTTGGCTTTCATAGTTCTGTGTCTCTCTGTCCTCATTCTCCACCACCATCTGCCTCTCTATCAGTGTGATGACCAGTTTCTTTCCTGCTGTTTTTCTTCCCAAGCCTCTTTCCCTCTAACCTGTCTCTCTTCCTTCCAGTCTTTCCCTCCTCCTGCTTCAGCCCTACAGCCTGTGATCTCGGCTGGCAGTTTCTGAGCTCCGAACGCTCCGCTTTTCTGTTTTTGCGCAGCGCCCTCATTCTGCCAACCAATCGGTGAGGAGCACCACCCACCGAGTCGCCGCTAATTGGCCAAACTGGCTGTCAAGCAGGTGCGTCATTCGGCAGCCAGGAGGGGCGGGATGGAACCCGCGTCCGGGCTGGCGGCCGGGGGTGAGTGTGAGTGTGAGAGTGAGAACAGCCCCGCAGGTCCCGAGGCGCTGGCTGGGGACTCTGCCGCGGAAAGTTCCCAGTCCCCAGCCGCAGGTAATGGAGAGGGAATAGAGAGGTTCCCTGTTTGCATCAGCAAATGCGAAAACATAATAGCAACAGCAGCGGTGTCCTCTCTCCGGATCGGGGTTTCCAATGACGCTAACATTCTTTTTCCTTTAAGGTATTTTCCTTTACTACTGATTGTGGAAATAAATCACCGGGAAGGGAAAAAGTTGCAGAGGGGCCACTAACTACAGGGGTTACCTAATTAAGGGACTCTGGCAGAGTTTGACTTTTTTTTTTTTTTTTTTTTTTAAGAGATATCGATTGTGTAAAACTAAGCGTGAGGGTCTGAAGGGGCTGTGTGGAAAGGAGTGAAGCGGTTGGAGTGTGGGGTGGAGGTGGGTCCTGAAACGCCCAGGGATTCACGCTAAGGGATGTGGGAGGACAGGTACTATAGATGTTCAGACCCTTCAGACTTGCCTCTTCCCGTCCTCGGTGTATATCCATGACATTCTTACCAAATAGATTAATTCCCTTGGGGACCTAGTTCAAACTGAGAGCGCTTTGATCAATGACTGAGGAGTTTCGTTTGAGCACTGCCTTCAAGCACGCCAGCCTAACGCTGGACTCGCTGGCATCGGAGCATCGTTGGGCGCTGCGCGGCGCCTTGGATATCCCTGCGCCTCACCCCGCCAAGTGCTACGCTGCGGCGGCGCGCTCAGGCTATTTTCTGCTTTTTCTGACATTTGGAGATCCCCCTCCTCACCCCCATACTAAACCGGGGCACCGATTGCTGCCCAGTTTGAGACAAGACCGCTGGATGGGAACAGCGGAGCGGCTGAGAACACGGGCTGGGGTGAGGATGGGTAGGTGGGCAGGAGCCGAGCGCATGCAGTGCCCTAGTCTGTGGGGCTCCGGGTATCGGAAAATGCGCTTGCACACTTAATGGTGCTCGCATCCATCCTCCTTGGCCCGGTGCACAAGACTGTGCAAAGCCCCAAAGGAGCGCCAAACCACACACCCCGATCTCGAAGGATGCGCTTCAGAAGCTCTGAGTGCCCACTGCCGTGACGCGAGGGCAGAGCAGCGCATCCATGCATCCAGTTCTTGTGAAGTTAAAATACAGCGCGAACTCTTCAATCTAGAGAGTGGAATGAATGTCAATTCTCCAAGAAAAAGATTTTTAAAGCATATTTTTTATATTAACTAATGGGCTGTAGAGGGTTGTTATTCACTAAAGCTGTCCCTGTTCAGTCTTTTTCCTATGCCACAATATAGAATGGTCCCCTGCGGCTTCCTGGTAATGAATGACCCGAGAGTAACACCGCCACAACCTGCGAGAAAAGGAGAGCCCTTTACCCAACCCCGAGGTACGTCGACATTTCTTCGTGGCAGGGAATTAAGGAGAGCGAGTGTCTACAGGCGTGATTACAGACTGAGGCATGGCTCTGTGAGTCCCGTGAGTGCGTGTCTAGTGCCCTGACACCCCCACTCTTGGCTCTTTCATGGAGATGGGTCCTGCCTTTGAGCGGTTAGAAGGAAAAGATGCCAGCAAAAATGGCTAATCCTTTTTCAGCTGCAGTAAATTGACTACTGGCCATAGCCAAGAGAAAACCGCTGCAGTTAAAATGATTTTAGCATCGTGTCTACTGCTGAGAATGGAGTGGCAGTTTATAAAAAGAACCTGTGGATCAATGAAAAGGAGATTATAGTGTATCTGAATATTAATAACGGCATTGCATCTGTATTTTCTACCCCCCTTCCTTTTCTGTAGATCTGCAGGATTGAAATGAAATATTTTGAGCTCTTCCAACTGACTCATCAGAATTCTGGAGCATTTTTAAAATGACGGTAATTTTCTAATGTTTTCATTTATACGTTTGGAAACACTTGTGTGTGCGCGCGAGTGCACGCGTGTTAGCATGTGAGAGACATGTGGCTGAATGACAATGCAGATCCAGAAATTGAGGAAGAGGGTTTGTGTTTTCAAAATGTAGATGAAGTTTGAGCCGACTTGGGGCGTTCGCTGAGAGCCACAGAGCTTCCAGAGGTGAAGATGAGAACGTGGAAAGATGGCCAGATTTGCCTGTAAATAATCACTACATCCACTGTAACACTTGAGCTGCATTTTTTTTTTTTTTTTTTTTTTTTTTTTTTTTTTTGGTAGCTGTTGTGTTTGAGCCGGGGATTCTCTCTGCAAACGTGGATTACAGGCGTCTCCTAGCGGCGAAAGCAGCATAGGACAAGCCAGAGAATTTTCCTTTGGCGCTTTCTCGTTTGGCAGGGTTCGCCTGTTGGGGGCTCTGCAGGATTTCTTGGATCGCGAAGGCCTGTGTCCGCGCCGGCGACGCCGGCCCGGGTCCCCTAGAGGTCTCGCCTCTCTGACTTCTAGTCTTTGAGGCTGCCCGGGACCTTCGGGGTGACAACGGGGTCTTCTGCCAGGGAGAACATACCCGAGCCCAGCCGTCCTCCTCCCTCTAGGTAGCTCCATCCAAGGGCATTTGAGAGAGTATTTTATTCAGGGCAAGATTCAGATACTGGCATCAATAGCTTTCCCCGCCTCTTTACCCTGGAACCATTACACAGCCCCACCCCGCCACCCACAAAACAAAAGCCTTTTAAAAAGGCCTCTTAATTCCTTTTCCTTTTACATTTCCTTCGGTGAACCCCGGAATTTAGTGAGGCCATGATTACAAAAATGAGAACCTCGGTAGAGGGGTTCACGACCTCTTTGAAGTGCAGAATATACTGTGGTACTGCATCCCACTCTCCTCCCTCCTCCCATTATGGACCGCAGAGGGAGCAGTAACACCTAGGGAACACAACGTTATCCCCCACCCGCAACACCCCCTCCAGGGGAGCCAACCATATGGGCTAAAACAAATGGCATCCTAAACTAGAAGGGGAAAGTAGTTATTATTTCGAGGGATGTATCAAAATCAATTGTCATAAAAGTCCTGCTTGGTGTATGAGAATGATAATGCACACTCATGTATTGCATTGGCCTCTAAGTACAGCAGAAACTGGGGGGGGGGGGGGCGCTAAGGATCCCACAAATTTGTTTTATGTACATAGTTACAAACTTCAAAACTAGGTAACAGGGTTGCTTTCTTCTCTACCCTTTTCTGGAAAAGGCGGGAGGGAAATAAGTTTGTTAACCAGCGTTTGGATAAATGAGTGTTTGCAGTGATTTAACTTGACTTGAAAGCAATTTGTTTCTAAATCCTCTTATTATTGCAGTGTGCCCAGAGCTTTGAGAAGGTTTTTTTTTTTTTTTTTTTTTTTTTTTAAGAAATGGAAGAGAAAATTTTAAATTGTCAATGAGAAGTCTTTCAAACACTCGACCCAGCCAGGATTGAGCTACATGATACTGGCATTTATCTTCCCAGCAAGGAGAGTGCAGAGAGCAAACTTAGAGGACCTGGACCTTACTGCATTTCTTATGGGTATTCATGAGACAGGTTTATTTGTAGTAGTATAACCTAACTTAAGAGGTAGGAAGGCAAGGCTTTGGGGGCAAGACATTGTGTTAGTTTTGATCATCTACTTTAGAAAGAGAATGTTGACTAGAGTTTCTAGAAAAGATTTATAACTTATGCTATTATAAGCATTTAGGTGACTCTTTAGGTACTGTATTATAATGTTCTGGTCAACAGAGAACAAACCAATCCATGTTTTGGGGATTGGGAATACTAGCTATTCCATTAAAACATTACTTATGTTCAAAGTAGAAATGTTCTTCTCCATTTTGTTTAACCTAGTTAATATTGGTGCGGCTTCACATTTCAATGTCTTTTCAGTTATCAGACAGGGCCAGCGTTTTGTTAAACTCTAAACAGTGAATTAAAAGCACTGATGAGCTGAAGCAGCCCTCTAATGCAAAATGACAAATTGCACTTAAGCAATACATGAAGAAGAAAATGATTTATGGATTTTTACAATGGTCTGAGCAAATGAAAGCAACATGAATTATACATCCTAATGCTCACGATATCATTTTCTAATAATACTGTTTCAGTTCAGATGCTACACTCTCATTCTTTCTATAAGAGATATTGATCAATAAGAGGTCCAGGAATATTTTTAAATTAGGCAATGGTGTCTGATATGGGTTCCAAATATATATATTTTTTTCTGAGTAGGGGACAGAGGGTGAACATTGAACATACTAATATTCTAGCAGCTCCTTCACATATTGTGTCTTTGAGTGATTAATAGTCCTTTGGAAACTTACGTTTTGTTCCACACCTTTCAGAATGCAAATAAATAGATCTAATTTAGAATGACAAGCTTTATTACATCATGACCTCATTCTCTGAAAATCAAAATGCATAATCTCATCTTACCTTTTCCTTTTATTGCTTTTGATATTGAAAAATCTGGTTTCTCCAAAATGTCTCTTACCTTCTTCATATTTGTTTTATCCTATTTTTCCAGAACATTGTTTAATTCCTTAGTGTGTTAAAGACACACCTGAGTTAGTAAAAAGGTCATATACCTTGATTTTATTTTGGTCTTAGTAGACAGAATAGATCTTATGGGTGTCATAAATTACAGGGAAAAAAATCAGATTAAATTTTATGTGGTGCTTGTTTTTTGAGTCTGGGGAAAAAAAAAAAGTTTAGTTACCTCTGTGTTATGATGCGTGTCTACTCCTAGCACTTTTATTTAACCATTTTTGGCTTATATAAGTATTTTAGGGCATGGGTAGAATTTTAAGTGAAGACTGTCTTTGCTGTATTATGTACTCAACCACAGGAAACTTCTAATTACCCAGAGGCCTCCAGAGCCACATTATTAGGCTTAATCTTAATTATCCAGGTTTATAAAAAAAGAAAAAGAGAAAAATTGAATCACAGCTTCTGCTTTTGACAGCATTAATAATCACTCTTACTGCAAGTTTACTGAAATCAATGAAGTGATTAGGATTGTAAATAAGAACTACAAGATATCACATTTAAAAGGCAAGCTGCTTTGCTAATATAAGTGATGTGTGGGTTTTACTGATGGAGCCCAATGGTAGAAATGAAGGTTGAAACATTAAGATCGATTCAGAACAATTTCAAAAAGTAATTGCAAGCCCTGATTAAGTTTATATAAGTAAGAAAAAAAGATGTTTAGAATTCTGTGTTTTTTTCTTCCCCAGTGTGTTTGCTTCTTATTTGACAATGATACAGTCAGCATAATGCTAGCATTTGTCTGGTAAGTATAAATTGTGTTCTTCAGGGAAAGCCCCTTGAGTTTATAAATACAAAATGAGATTACCCAAATTGTGATTAGGGTTATAAGCCATAGCATTATTTTCTGAAGAGTTTGAAAATGTTATTGGAGACAGACACCAGGCAAAGAATATCAAACATAACTTGAGAATTACATTAATAATTAATAATTGGAATTATAATAGTAAACAGTAAATAGATACTTTAATAAAAAATTATCTATTTTGGTTTGATTGCCACCCTACTTAGTATAGCTTTTTATAAATCAGAAACTTGATTTTCATGATGTCTTATTTCAATGGGCCTAGGATGCTACACTGTAAAGTGCTTTATTTTATTACAGTTTTTGGAGGCTTTTTAGATGAAATTGACTAATGACTTTTTTTTTTAAGATTTTATTTATTTGACTAAAAGAGACATAGAGAGAGAGGGGAACACAAACAGGAGGGTGGGAGAGAGAGAAGCAGTCCTCCCACAGAGCAGGGAGCCTAATGCAGGGCTCAATCCAAGAACCAAGAACTGGGGGACACTGACCTGAGCCAAAGACAGACACTTAACCACTGAGCCACCCAGGCGCCCCTTGACTAATGACTTTTAACAACAGCCAATGTTTTCCAAGCATTCTTACATGAGTTATCATATCCCTCCCCATATCTATAAGTATACAAAATGAGAATTTAGAATGAGTTTATCATTTCAACATTATAGGTAAAGATACTAAGGATGTTCAGAGTTTAAGTAACTCTTCGAATGAATACAAAATTCACATTCAGGCCTTTTGATGCTCATGTTGAGGCTCACTTTCCTATACCATGATGTTTTTCTAGTTTGAGTTAGATTTATTTAAGAGGTGAAACAAACAAACAAAAAAGAGCTAATTTAGAGGTGAGGTTCATCCAGATTTTGTACGGCAATAGTGCTGGTTTTATCCTAGTCAAAATGGCTAGTAAATTGAGTTGAGCCATGGAGAAATTCATAAATGAATTTAAGGAGCTATTTTGTGTGTGTGTGTGTGTGTGTGTGTGTGTGTGTGTATGTATGAGGGAGTATTGTCAGGAAACCCAAGCTTGAATATGTTTTCTTACAAAAGTGAATGGTTTCTAGCACCCACCTCTTTCTCATGCAAAAGTGTCTGACATGTGAATTGTAGGTTTTAATAACTGAAAATGGAAATTGATAAAACAAATATGTCCAAAAGGAAGGGAGCTCTGCTTCATCCAGTCCTGAAAAATACAATGTTAATCAATGGTTCCAGAAGTATTGTCTTAGTTTATTAGAGTTTGTTAAAAGCTAGAAAAAAACCAAGAAGTATATCAGTTTTTTTACAATTCAAATATTAGTGTTTACTTTGTATAGGTTTCTGAACTTGTCTTTAATTTAAAAGGAAAACTTTCTTTGAGCAAAATTTCTAATATCATTTTATACTAAATTCTTCAGTGTTGCTCAGAAAAGATTGTTATAACTTTCTATTTTAAAGTTAAAGAAATTTATTTGACAATTGTGTGCCAGCAGAAAATGAAAGTAAACAACTTTAAAATAATTTTAATATGGAAAGAAATAATCAAATGAAGATGATTATGGAATCTTATTTACCTGCTGTAAGTAAAATATGTATTATTATTTTGATAATAAGTATTGACAGGGGAAAATATCATATTTCTTTTAGAAGTGTATCCAGTCACTCAGAGAATGTGCAATGTAGACTCTACAGGGTAGGTTCTATATCTTACTCATTTCTAAAAGTACCCAACTGTGAAAGGCAATGGTACAGTCAATTATGAAGAACATATACTTGAGAATCAAGTCAAAGTAGGCTCAAATCCCTGCTTCTCAAAATATTTGAGAACTTGAACACTTTACTTAATTCCTTTGAAATTCTGTGAAAGTGTATTTAACATGCTGAACATCTGTTAAAATATGATAATATATATTGACCTTGTTGAATCATTGTGAGGCTTAACTAAAATGTAAAACTCTTGGCCCATAGTAGACTCCCAATAAATGTTAAATATTATTATAGCAAGATGTTTGGAAGAAAGTGTCCTTAAATAGGATGCTTACTGAGAATAATTGGCACTGATTCCTAACTATTTTATCTCCTTCATGAAACACAAACTATTTACTTTGAGGTGCAAAAACAATTTCACATTGTTTCTATTTTACAGGAAATTATAATTTTGAAAATTGGATGCAAATGATACAAGAAAAAGACTAAACCAACATTTTAATTAGGTGCCAAGACATAAAAATCAATAATGACCTTTTCTCATAGTCGTGTTTTATTTTAAAACTTTTATTTGTTTTCTTCCAGATAAGTTTAAATTTTCTATGTTTTTAATTTATATAATATTGACATGTAGACAGATTTTAAAAATCATTTTATTAAGAACATGCTCTTTCATTGTGTAAATTTGTTTTTCTTCTGTTTTTATCAGAATTTTAGGATTAAAGTACACTTATTTGATAGGCTCACTTATTTTTCTTCCAGTTCTTTAATGTAAAGCCTTCATACCTACTATTTTATTCATGCTGATGAGTACTAAAATTCTCAAAATGAAAAACAAATTAGTGAATATCAGTTACTTAAGACAGAATGAGTTTGTTAGAATTAGACTCAATTCTGAGTCTCAAGCCTCAATCATATCTGACTTTCTCCTCAGCATCCTTCTCCTTGTAATTTTTCTGCCTAATATTGCTGTTACTAGTATTGTATTCTCTTCAGCAGCTTCTTAGAATTTTAGAAACAAAAATATGCATGGGTGCTAGTGTGATAGGAGCACAGTCATAGGAATACTGAAAGAATAGAAAAAATGTAAATCATGGATATATTTTTTTAAGGATTCATACTCAATTTGAAATATAAAGAACATATGTTAAAAGGTTTGAATAACTTCATTGAACGGAATGAAAAAAAACTGTTAAAACATATAGTTTTATATGACCATATGACTATGACCACCAAGTGCATAACGAATAAAGAAAAGACTACAATAAAACCAATTAGTTAAGCAAAGATTTTAATTAAAGGGCATTTTTGATTATGATTGATTGATTTTTGAGAGAGAGAGAGCACACACGGGTGGGGGTGGGCAGAGGGTGAGGGAGAGGGAGAGAGAGAATCTCAAGCAAACTCTATGCTGAGCACAGAGCCTGACCCGGGGCTTGATTACAGGACGCTGAGATCATGACATGAGCTAAAATCAAGAGTCAGTCACTCTGAGCCAACCAAGTGCCTCTTGTTATGATTTAAAACTATCTGAAGCAGGGTAGAGGGGTTTGCACAGTGGAGAAGTGAAGGCAGTGAGAGCAAAAAGCTTTCTGTAGGGATCATAAAACAGCAAAATAATCTTTTCAATTATGGGGCAATATCCTGACCCTGGACTCAGTTCCTTAAGTCTGCCATGTCCGAAGGCCTTAATTTTGTTTCATTGGATTTTTTTCCTCTCCATCACTACCGCAAGAACTTGGCCAAATTTAAGTTCAGTAGACAAGGGTGATATCCTCATTCAGCATACATACCTGAGTAATGCTTTTGGTATGGTTTGGGCTAATAGCCAAAGTTCAGCCTTAGAATTATGATAAAATGTAATATTATTGCTTGTTCATTAGCATATATATTTGAGGACCTTGGGGCTGTTGTTAATCTAATGATGAAGTGCTGATTGCTGATTTTCTCAAACCATTTTTTAACCTTTCCTACTCAGAATACCTAAGTATCTAATTTAACAAGAACATATTTTCATTCTGCTGGACAGATAAGAGAGAGAAGTATTACTTAAGTCTAAGGAACCTAACAGACATTCAGCTAACTGGTCACATTTTTGATGGATTTGTTGGCAGCATAACCGGTACTTCATAAAAATGTGCTGATTAAATAAATGAATGATTGACCTTTTAAATTTCTACTATTATTCATCTTAAAAGATATTTCTAAGATATTTTGCTCAATTCCACAATCTATGTTTTTAATAATCTGTATTTGAGAAAGGTCTTTTTAAGTTGGTTATTGCAAAGAAACCCAAGATGGAAAGTTCACCATGTAAGTGCTTACAACTAATGAAATACATTTCTTCTCTCTCCAATTACTACTCAAAAGTGATGTATCATTATGATTTTATTTTCTAATTTTCACCCTATTTCATATATACTGTGTTGACCTTATATACAAATATGAATAGAGTAAGTAAAATGGCCAATATTCTGAATTATTTTATTCCTTTTATAAGGTCATGACAAACTAAGGAGTCCTCTGTGATTAGAATGTTAGATGTTAAGGGTAAACATAGATGAGATGGGAGGACATTTGCTGCCTCAGACAGAATCAGAAGATACTCTAATTTAGAAGAGTATTTCAGGATTAAGTTAAAAAAAATGTTGATTAATTTTGTAGACTCTAAGTGATACAATGAATTTCAAGCCAGAGGGGACACTGTCTTGCTTCTAAGCTTCTCTATTCTTTAATCTCCCTAAATGGAATTATGTCACTTCAAGAAAAGGCTATCAGTGGCCTTAGTGTGTACAGATATATATATATATATATATATATATATATATATATATATATATATATCTTTCATAATCCCCAGCTTCCTTATTCCATAATTGCCAGACCCATATTGTAGTTTAGATGTTATGGAGTTTGGAAATAATTCTGTAATTAGTCTGATAACAATTTTACATATGCAAGATTCAGAATAATCCTGTGAGGTTTTTCACAGACTAATAAAGTCAGGATTAGTTGACCAGAATGAAAGATTTCAGTGTAAAGGTAAAGTATACACTTTAGGGAAAAAAAAAAGCATAGCAGTTAAAACTGTTTTTGGTATAGGAAAATTTTTAAGAAGTACCAATGGAAAAGGATAGATGACACATCAGGTGATTATAAGTTTGCTTGGTTTAAAAAGGAGAAGTTTGATGTCTGTTGTGAAAAGAAAGGTTTATTTTTTCATATTTCATGATAAATGAAATTGAATTACCTGCAGGATTTGAGCATTAATTAAAAGATATAAAACCATGGGATAATTAGATATCTGATAGCATCTGTCAACTGAAAAAAGAGGTAAACTCGAATTACCAGAAATTGAGTTTATTCAGGAATAGCAAAAGAACTACAAATCTGAAGGCAAAACTTAACCGAGCTTTTGTGACCCTGAGGGCCGCAGGTCGCTGCAATGGACAAGGTGTGCAAAGAGTGGGGAGTCCAGCCAGAATCTAAGCAGTAAATTTATTGGCTTGAGAAGAGGGAGAGATTCTTCGCGGTTGTCCATTGGCCCAGAAATAAGTTTTCCTCTTTTTTAAATGGGGCTTTTACGGCAAATCAGTATCCCAGGTTTCCCTAAGAGCGCATGCGTGAGATTCTCCATCTCCAAAACCTCTGAGACTTGGTTTCGGTTTTAGACTGAAATCCTTTCAAACGCGGCAGGTTTATGTAGCTCAGATACCTTTCTTCCAACAGGGCTTAACGTTGTGCTCTTCGGGTTTACTCCTGAAGGCAAGTAAAAAAAAAACTTCCGGAACAAATACGTGAGAGAAAGCAGAAACTGGGCTCTTCCACTACGTGAGGCCCTCCAACGGAGAACAGTAGCCATCTCCTCTGAGGCGCTCCTGGCATCCCCACCCCAATTAACCCAAACTGCCAATGGTGGCAACAGATGGAGATTCTGGAAGGGGAAATCGAGGCTTGAACTTTTTGGACCTCTCTTTACTGCAATGTGAGTTCCCTTTTGACACTGATGTGGGAGGAGGGGAATTAGGAGGAGGGGAATTAATATTGTTAGCCTTTCTTCATGACCAGGGTTAGAAAAATACCCATTTTTTGGTGTTGAGATCCCAGAAACTCGTAAAAGGTTACTCAGTTAGGGAATCCTGAACTAATAACCTGTTTTTCAGATTCTGAGTGGAAAGTTTTTGGTGGTGGTGGTTTTCTTTATTCATTCGCGAGTGAGCGAGAGAGCGCGTGCGCGAAGTGAGAGCAAGGCACGCTAAGTCCAAGCTGGGCGAGTGGTAGGCAGAGGCAGAGGAGGAAGCGACTGCCTGCTGAGCAGAGAGCTCCATCTGAGGACCCTGGAATCATGACCTGAGCTGGAAGCAGATGCTTAACCGCTTAATCGACTGAGCCACCCAGGGGCCCCCACCCTCCAAGTGGAGAGTATTTCTAACATGCATAGATAGCTTGGACGATGTCTTCTGATCGGAAAACTAAGATATTGGTTGTTTTATGATTATTTCTTACTGAAATTCAAATTAAAATTTGTCTGAAATGTTTCTGTTTTTCTTTCATGTTTTAGTGTATCATTTCTTATTTAACTATTTTTCTATAATCAAATACATAAGATTTATCTCTGAAAAGCAAAAGAAAAAAAAGGGTAAATATCAACCTAGAACACACGGTTTATTTTAAAAATCTATTCATCTTTGGGGCGCCTGGGTGGCTTAGTGGGTTAAGCCTCTGCTGTGGGCTCAGGTCATGATCTCAGGGTCCTGGGATCAAGCCCCACCTTAGCCCCTCTGCTCAGCAGGGAGCCTGCTTCTCTCTCTCTCTCTCTCTCTGCCTGCTTGTGATCAGTCAAGTAAACAAATAAAATCTCAAAAAAAAAATCTATTGATCTTTGTCATGATTCTTTTTAATGGCACACCTGAATTAATCTAGGATGGGAAAATTCATTCACAAATTTAAAATAAATGCTCATTTAAACAAATGCTCCTTTTTTTCTTACTCTTAAAGTTGGTGGCTTAGACTTAGCTGACTTTCTTATGACTTATGTAGCATTTTTATGTTTAAAATAAGGACACTCATGAGAGCGTGAGATCTGATTATAGATTGAAGACTTAACAGGAATGCCTCTATTTCTGTGCTCTGAAATTTTACATATGAAGAAGAATTTTAGATATAAGGATAGAAATGGTGTTGATTTTATAGTTTATTCTAACTTAAATAATTATGAATAAAATAGGTTAAAATTAAACGTTATGGCATTTAAGAACATCTTTTTAATAGGGTGCTGTTCTCTTAAATTGCTGATGATCACAGAATCCCTGCTGAATTTGTATTGTATTCAGCAACATTTGCAAATTTTCTTTTTTTATCTGAGAAGAATGTGTTTTATTTCAGTGAATTATAGGTGGCAGTATACACAGCTAAATTCTATGTTTTATTGCAGGTAGATAGGAGGTATCTCAGTTGGTTAACAGTTTCATATTTAACCTTTTCATAATTCTAACTTCCATTCTAAACTCCCCTCTTCTTTTTGTTTTTGATATAAAAATATCAGATAAACTTCCTCAAATAAGAATATGCTCTTGGGAAGTATTTTAAAGCTTAAGTTTATTCTGAAAGATATAAAGTTTTTTTTTTTTTGTAATGTTATTAAAGGTACATTAGAAACAGATAATATTCACTGACCAGTTGATTTAATATTAACATCAGAATTTTAAAACTGAAAATCCTCTTAGAATTATATATCAAACCAGTGAGAGGAGATTTTTTAATCTGTCTTTACATCTTCTGTTTTAAAAGTTACAAGCAAATGTGTTTTGACTGCTAATTGTAAAAATTCGATACTTTCTTGATTTACTTTCTTGAGGTGTGATATCTATCTTTGAGAAGAAGTAGAAAATTGCTATTCTTTATGCCTCATCTCCACTCTGAAAGCATTACATTCATGAGTATGATTATAAAATTATACATGTTGTAGAGAAACAGAAAAACTTTAAATTGATGATCAATACCCATACCCATCTTATGGAGAATAAGAACATTAGACATTAAAGTGGTCCATTGACACCATCCCTTCCGGAAATTTTCACAAAGTGTATTCAAAGGATTTATGAAGGTTACTCAGAGACATGCAGGGTTGGAAGATGTGGCAGAGTGGAGGTGAGAGCCAAAGAGGCAAGCAGGTCAAACTCTGGTGCCCTGGATTTTCCTGTTGCTTTGTTTTATATGTTGAACTTTGTAAAACAATCTCTTTCCCCTTTAACCTAAAACCATTTTATTTAATCCCAAATCCTTACATATAAAGGAGAAAATTGACAATGGAGTAGACTGAGATACTTGCTGAGGGTCAAGTCAATAATTAGTAGTGTAGGGCTGACTTTACCCAGTATTGCTACTATACTGTTAACCAATAAGTGGTATTTACTTTGTATATGTGTTTTCTCTGTTGTGGGGATATTTTATGTTTGTTTACTTGCTTGCTTTGTCCCTTTCCTACCATAATTTATTTATTTTAATGCAGTCAGTTATCTTGCAAGTTTTGGCCTATATGTAACTTATAATTTTCAAATAAATTTGCTTGCTTGCAAATGCTCACATTAATGCTGGGCTGTTGTTTTAGGATCATTTGGTTCTCTCAAGCTGATACTGAAATATTATTAATTCTAATAAGAAATAAGTAGATGTAGAGGAATTCAGAAACAGTTTCTTCAGATTTTTTTCAAGGTCAAAAAGATAAGTTCTCAAAACTTGAGTGTTTCTGAAGTACTTTCCAACAGGTTTTATTGTTTTTTGATAAGATGTGGTTCTCTAGCATTTGGAAGTCTGAATACCCTTAAGCATTTGGAGTCCTGAGGTAGGCATAGGCTTCCAGAAATGTAAGAAGACTTTAGTTAAATGTATTGAGCTAAATTCATTTGAAAAACAAATGGAAATCATGAAAATAAACCCCAAATCTCCTCCCATTTGGATTGGAGAGATGCAATGGACCCCAGGAATTAGCCTCCCTGTTTTTGAATAGTTTACTCTTTCAGATAGCTTTTGAGTCAAATAGTTATGTTAAGAATGAATATCTTTTCACATGAAAGACATATTATGCTTGGAGCTATCATATTCCCACAGATTATGTCTTTCTGAGAATGTTTTATTATTATATTAGTTGAGATCTCAATCTTTCCCACTACAGATGCCTAGGTTTAATAAAAATAAATAAATGAATAAACATGTTCAAGATGCGGATAGATATTGCAGTGAGTACAGCGGACTTATTTTGCGTGTTTGTCTAGAGCCTAGGAAAAAATCATTTATTCCAGTTGTGCTTGCATAGATCTGGATGATAATCTGGATTTCAAGTTCATGAACTCAAATTTATTTAATATAGGGCCTTCCCCAGAAGTTAATACATCTTTATGCTTCAATATGAAATATAATGAAATAAAAAATGGCAGGAAGTTTTGGTTCATTCATTTATTCCTTAAAGAAATGCATATTCAGCATCTACCATGTGTCAAGGTGTTTGGGATATATTAGCGAATAAAATAGACAAATGTTTTGCCCTCATTTTAGTGTTTGTGTGTACAGACAACAACAAATCAATGTATTAAATAAATAAATCATCTAGCATGTCAGAAGGTGAAAAGTGCTATGGAGAAAAGAAAAAACTGAACAGGTTAAGAGGATCTTTAAAATTAAGTACCTCTGAAATTTGTGAGGGTTATAGAATTCAGAGATGACATAGAGTGTTTTATTATTAAGTGACTATGGTTGTTTTGCCATAGGAAGAGAAAACAAACACAACCTTAACTGTTCTTTTTTAAGATTTCCTTCAGGAGTTGCTTTAAAGTAGATTTCTCATTAGCCATGAAATTGAATGTTTTCCCACTAGGGGATTTGCCCCAAACACTAAATTAATGGGAGAACCACTAAGATAACTTTGTCATTCTAATGGCAAAAAGGTTTTTAAAGAAAAGGTGTAAAGGGCTGTTTGGATAGAGAGGAGGTTTCCTTTTTATTTTTCCCCCCTTTGGCAGTAATGGAAGGTAGTATTTAAGAATGTGTCACTGAAGGTAAAACTGTGGTTTAAGATCTTGAGTTCCCAGAAGACCTTAGGAGAATTTGTTGGTTACATTATCAAAACACTTATTTTCCATGAGGAGTGGCTAAACAATAATAAAAATAAATTAAAAGCAAGAAAGAAAATGTAGTTATTGTCATTTGAACACGTAAGTTTCACATGGAAACTGACAACAAAGAACTTTATCAAACTTGACTGCTCCAAGAGCCTGCCTCCATTGCTCTTTGCAAAAATATCATTCTTATGCAAGCAGAAGTCTTGCATAAGACTTTCCTTTGTGAATGCATACTCTGTGATTACAAAATGTTCACTCTTGCTTTAATGCTCTGAAGGATTTTCTCCTGCTGCCTCAATTTCCAAGTTTTATTTTAGCAAAATGCCTATCTTCCAAGCTTACATATTTATTTGTTACTAACTTCATATACTTATTTACTCACTTATTTAAAAATGTGAAATGAAGTCCTATATGTTTGGCACATTGTGCTCAGTGCTTACAAAAACTTTCTAGTCAAAAAATTTCATATGAAAGAAAAGTGGTAAAGTGATACCACTAGTCTGAGTACCTGATTTGAGAGCCATGGTTTAGTTCTTTCTGGCTTATAGCTGTATAGAGATAAGAAGAGATGGAAGAAAGGCAGGATATGGGTAGAAGTATCACTATATATTTCTGATACACCAGATACACCAGAAAGCAGGGAGAGGTATCTGTATGAATTCAGTTAAGTGCTACACATGTGATGATGTACATAATGAAGACAAGGAGAAAAAGTTAAATGTTTTTGCTTGTAGTCCTTTTAATAAGAAAGAGACATTTTTAATATATTTCAGAATGATTTCAACACAGTGGTTCACATTTATACAAAGTTAATACTAAATTACATTAATGGTAATAATCCTTTACATTTATGTACTTAATAAGTTTGTGAAGTCCTTGATTAGTTATTTTTAAAGTTCTTTCATAAAGAAAATTATTTTGTATAGATTATATTTTTAGAATTTGGTAAATAAATTGTACCATTATAGATTGTATTTAATCTACATTTTTTAAAAAGATGCTTCATATATATTTAGCTTACTGATTTGCTGTACCTGATTTGCTGCAAACCTATTTTTTATATAAAGATTTTCCTATTTTACAGATTGATAATGCAGTTAATGAATATATTTTTAATTCTAAATGTTAAAAGAATCATATTTAAATCATTCTTGCATTTACGTACACTGAGCTCGGTACAGTACACCATATATGTAATTATCTCATATGTGCTTGTGGATGTCTTGTTTCTAATAATTTTATCACATATTAGAAATATGTGTTTTAGTTTCTATAGAATAATTGTTAAATTTCATATAATATCTTTCTGGGAGAAATGTGAGTAATTAAGCAGCACAAAGCTACCTATTTAATTAGCCTACTTGTATCCACAGAAGAATCTTGAGTTGTAAAAAGTCAGAGGGAGCTTGCCTTTAGTTAATTGAATCAGAGGATTTTTTACCTTTTTACATTTCTCTCTACTCATTTGATTTAGGTGTAGTCATTCTAAATGACTCACTAAAAAATTCCAGACTATATACTTTTGCATAAGTAATATTTTGTTGAAGTCTCTCTATGGTCAAATCTAAGGCCAGTATCTAACTTATTTTGTTACCAGAAAAGCATGAATATGTTTTTTTTTTGATAAAGACGTATTCAAATATGAAAATAGATTTCATTGATCTTTAAGAGTAAGGGATTTAATATTTTGACATCTACTGAATAGTTTAACATGTAGTTTGAGAGCTGCTTAATCTTTTTTGTGGATATTGGTAAATCACAGGTGTGGAGAACTTGGCTTACATATAGATCCTTCTGTCCCCAGTTAATTGTAGTGTTTATGAAGGTGAACTTTACCTGTTTCAGCTTAATATTTCTTTTGAAAGGGCAGTCCTAATTTAGAAGCAATTGAATAAAAAGCATCATGCTTTTAATTACTTTAGAAAAATAACCCGATTCTTTCCCCCTTTGAATACTCTAAATTAGATTAAACTTTTTGGGGAGAAACAAAGCCGAGGGGAGTTGCTAGTGGAGAAGTGTTTTGAAGCCCAATGTAAGTTACTAATCCTTTTATGGAATAAAGGAAACTAAGAAAAACAGCAGCTGCCATTTCAGCTCAATAACTCCAGTAGCTCCTAGTGAAATCATTTTGAGACTGCTGAGTAGAAATAGTTTAAAGGTCTATTGTAAAAGAAACAATAATTTTATTCATTAATTAGATTCGTCAGAGACTGCTTTGATTTTGCAAAGTGAATAACCTTTTATTCCCTGGTTATAGTTAAATCCTTAAGCTCATTTGATATCCTGTGCCCCATTAGATTTCACTTTAAGGTTTCACCTTTGCAAATGCATTATACCAGGCCAATCCCTTTAATGTTTTCCTTTCCCTCTCACTTTAATAAAAAAGCGGGGTAACTTTTCTTAAAATGAACACAAGACAGGGAGAACATAAATTGCAGAATTGAATGCACAAGTAATAGAATGAGCAACATTTTGTTTGTGTTTCCTAGTTCAACTCGAATAGATGATGAAGACTGCTTTTTTTCCCCCTTACCAATGATTTTTTTGCGTTGTAAAATATTGGATTTTTATGGAGATTATTTTCAGTTTTGCTACTTTTTAGTTGAGATTGATTCAAAGGCAAAATTTATGCCAGCATTTGGGATTTTGCTGTCTAGCATCTATCAATTCACACTTGATTAATTTTGAATTTTTGAAAATTTTGGTGTAGTATTGAACTTTTTTGGCCCAGTGGAAAAGAGTATATGAAACAAATAGTGTAAAAAACCATATATGAGAAGTATACATACATAGAGATCAAGCAGTTTTCAAAGTCTTAAAAATAGTTGAAAACATTCTTTTTTGTTGTTGAAAGCATTCTTTTTCAATCACTTTGATATGACAATTTCAACTTATTTATTAATCATAACATTTATGTTCCTAAGAAATATTTTAGATTTTAGCATGTTTCAGGTTACAGTTGCTTAAAAGTAACTAATTTTAATCATAATTTTTAAATGTAATACATTTGCATACATTTTAAATAAATAGTTCAGTGTGCAAAAAACGGGAATTGTCTGCTCCCACCTTCCCCATCCAAGATACCCAGTCACCAAGGACAAGTATTTTGAACTTTATAAGCTTTTCCTTTGGATATTTCTAGCTATGTATCTAAATACTCCATTGATATTTTTATTTCTTGACCTTTCAGTTTTAGGCTGCATATAGCTATGAATGTCCCAGAGTAGAAGCTCTTTTAACAATGCATTCATACATATTAAAACATGCTTCTATACCTTCCATTATCTCACTGGAATCTTACTGTAATTTTGGTTAAAATATTTTTTGGTGATTACATTATTATAAGTATGAAATTTGTTTATATCTGAGTTAAATACCATATGCTATGAATATAATTGCTTTCTTGTGCAATGGATTTTATATGGAGGGGATGATAAATTATGTCTTTATTTGTATATACCTATCTCTCCAAATTCTCCAGAAATGCTATAAAATTCCCTCAGTACTTACATATCAGATAATCTTTTAGATTCTGTTGTTTTGTTTTCTCTTTTCACTGCCAGCATCTTACTCTGTTCTGCAGCAGCTGAGCTGCAGGTCAAAGAAATAGTTATCAATCCCAGGATTTCCTTTCACCATCATCTGGAGATTTCCTGTGTGTTCTCTTTTGTTCAGTTTATCTTTTATGTGTATCTTTATCCTCTTTCTAGGTTTTTCCTTAATTTTAGGTGAATGTGTTGTCCAGAAACAAAGGAGAAAGGGGTTTGTCTTGGGAGTCACATTTTTGAGGTCATAGAATTCTGAAAAACATTGTTGAACATTGTATTTTGACTGAAGATCTAATTCTAGTTCAGAAATGTTTATTTGCCAAAAGTTGAAGATTTCATTTCTTCTAGCTCCCAAGGTTGCTCTTGAAAAATCTGACATTCTGATCCTAAATCTAGCTCTGTGTAATGTGACCTGTTGTGCTTATTTATCTTTCTAGAAGATTTTAGGATTTTTCTCTTTATCTTTGGTATTCTGAAATTTCAGGATGATACAACCTATGTGCTGCTCCACACAAAACAAAACAAAAACATATTTCACTGAGTTGAGTACTCACTGGGCCATTTTCCATTCTAAAATGTGTGTCTTTTTAAAAATACATCTTTTTAAATATACATATATATGTGTATCTTTCAGTTTGGGGACATATTTTGATACTATTTCTTAAACTTTCTCTATTTTGTTGTTCTAAAACTTAATTAAATCAGTGTCTTACCTTTATTATATTTTCCTATTTATTTTCGATGTCTTTGTGATCTTTTTCCTGCTGTCTAATTTTTTTCTCAATTTAATCTTCCAGGTTTTCTTTTGGATATTTTTATGTCTGCTATCATATATTTAATTCATAAGAGGTTTTTTATTCTTAATGTACCCTTTTAATACCTCTCTGAGGAAAAAAAAAAGATTTTTTTCTGAATTATTATTCTTTTCCTATATACTCTTCTTCTCAGATCCTATTTTCTGTTTGTTAATTTTGTTCAATGTTTTTAATTTATAGGATTGTTTTATGTGTGGTGCTTGTTGACCATCAATTCAGTTTTAAAGCAGAACTAAAATGTTGCTTTAATGATCAGAATAAAAGAGTTCACTGGATGCTCAGTGTACCAGGGTCAGTGTGAGAATAATATGTGTCCCTCACAGTAGGAAGAATCTAATCAAGGATTCTTAAAAATGAATGTTTGTGATCACTTATCTGGGACTAATTTGCACAAAGCAGGATCTTCTAATCTCTTGCAGAAAGATGTAAAATGGGCTGGAAATGCCACTTTTGACTCTGCAGGTTTTCGTGTTAAAACATTTGTTTTTATTTTTATTTACCTCTGTCACCTTTGGTGGCCCAGAAATAACAGCCTCTTGTACTTCCCAATTGCATAAAGTTAATGTGTGTTGAGGGAAGGAAGGGGTATGTTTAGGACTGGGGGAATGATTAGAAAGATCTGAGAAGTGATCTATTCCATCTTTTAACAAATCTCTTTATTTTCAGTCTTATCCCATGTGCTCTCCATGTTGCTCTCCTGATAACTCCAATTCCTGAACAATTCATTGGTGTCTAAGGAGGGACATGACTTTCTTCCTGTGAAGACACTTTAACATTGGCTTTGTTTGCAGTGCTATGTCAGTTATCAAGTATCCATCTACTTTTCTTTTACCAAAAAATTTCCTGACATCTCTCATCCACTGTGTTTTCTTCTCATTCTCTTCTGTATATGTAATTCTTAAAAATTAATTTACTCGTCATTTTATTTATTTACTTTTTTACATGTCATTTTAATACAGTTTTGAGAGGCATCAGAGGGAAACCATGTTCAACCAGAAGTCATGTAGAATAATTTTAATTTGTAAAACAATTCGGTAATTCAAAATTTTGATTATTGTAGTGAATTCACATTAATAACTTTATGTTAGCTGAAATTGTGAAATGTTCTTATGAGAAATAATTACTTGCTAACAACAGAATTCAAATCAGATCTTCTACTGGAATAAAGATGATTTAAAAAATACGTATAGGGGCGCCTGGGTAACTCTGTGGGGAAAGCTCTGCCTTTGGCTCGGGTCATGATCCCAGGGTCCTGGGATTGGGCCTCACATTGGGCTCTCTGCTGGGTGGCGAGCCTGCTTCCCCTTCTCTCTGTCTGCCTCTCTGCCTACTTGTGATCTCATTGTCAAATAAATAAATAAAATCTTAAAAAAAAATATGTATATTTATATACTGATTGAATTCCTTCATCAGGAAAAACGTATCACAATTCCTACCAGAGTGTTCAATTGATTTTCTAAAGTACTCAGTTCCAAATGTTAAAAGTGTATGGATGAGGGGCACCTGGGTGGCTCAGTGGGTTAAAGCCTCTGCCTTCGGCTCAAGTCATGATCTCAGGGTCCTGGGATCGAGCCCCGCTTTGGGCTCTCTGCTCAGCAGCTAGTCTGCTTCCTCCCTTCTCTCTCTCTGCCTGCCTCTCTGCCTACTTGTGATCTGTCAAATAAATAAATAAAATCTTTAAAAAAAAAGTGTATGGGTGAGACATCCTATGAATAATATTGGAATCTGTTGTTTCTAGAAAAACTGCCACTGTTGTTGTCCATGTTTCAGACATCACTAATGCTTATAAAAATGTCGATATCATTGGCCAATATAAATTGTCCTGCTCAAATATATGAAATTCAGTGACCATATTCATATGTAGCATTAAATTTCTATAATTGAGCTAGAGATAAGAGTGTACTATTGAAATGGGGGTTAACTCTGGAAGGAGATGAATTCAAGTCAATTCAAGGTAATATTGTTGACTATTTCATATTACAAATGAGAGCAGAAACATCCAAAGGAATGTAGATTTATGGGAATGTAGGTTTATGAGATATATGAAAAAGAAGTTTGGAAGAGACAACTGTTTTTGTTTCAGATGCATTAACCTTGAGGATCTTTGGAAATGTTAAATAATAACCTGTAATCTGCAATCTTTTGAAATATTAAATAGCAATCAGCAATCTGATGAGGACTGGACCTCATCAAAAAGGTTTGGTTCAAGTATATAGAATTGATTGAATTAGTGAAGCTTTACACACAGGAAGACTCCCGTATCACAGGTGCTTAACTTTTTTCACTTGTGAAAGAAGCATAGTGGAAGCCAACTTAGGCTGAATTGAACACTAAAAAGTCATTCATCCAGACTTATTTCAGATATTCATTCTGCCATTCCAAGGTGTGGCACCCCTTCCATAGGATTCAATATTTCTAGTGTAAATGTTCCATCACAATGGTGTATCCAGTAGCAAAATGGAAGAAGACATAACTCCTCCCTTTTAAGGAGACTTAGCCAAATTTTCACCCCATTCTGTTTATATCTCTTTCACAAGAATTTAGTTGTATCTCACCAGGTTACCAGGATGCCTTGGAAATATTATCTTTTACTCTGTATGGTAACATGGAAAGCTAAAAACAAAACAAAAAAAAATGACTTTTTATATTTAAATAGATAAAGGGAATGGAAGATTGAGTATGCATCTCACAGTTCTATGTTAAGTCACTGGCATATAGATTGCATTTCGAAATGTGGATATGTATAAATCACAGCATGTATATTAAAAAAGCCTTATTTTGAAGTCAGATTTTTGTGTGTTGAGCAATGAATGGCAGATGAGGAACTAAAGAGAAACAGAAAAATCCTTCAAAAAGCTTGGATGAGAGGGGCGCCTGGGTGGCTCAGTGGGTTAAAGCCTTTGTCTTCAGCTCAGGTCATGATCTCAGGGTCCTGGGATCTAGCCCCGCATTGGGCTTTCTGCTCGGCAAGGAGCCTGCTTCCTCCTCTCTCTCTGCCTGCCCCTCTGCCTACCTGTGATCTCTAATAAATAAATAAAATCTTAAAAAAAAAAAAGCTTGGATGAGAGATAAGAAAGAAGATAGGACAGTAGTCCAAAAATACAGGGTTTGTGAAGAATGAAGCTAACTCAGTAAAAGGTGACTCAGAAATGGAGGATGTGTTGAGGCTGAGGACCAATTAAAATGTATTAAGTGATGCTATCTATTAATGTATTGAATGCTTTTATATGCACTAACCCTTTTCTGTAGGTGTAATAATCTCCATTTTATAAATGAATAAACTTAGGTCTGAAAGATTAAATGACTTAAATTGAGACCCGGAGTTGCTAAATACTAGATCTAAGAGTTTTATTCGTAAGAGACCCTATGTCAACTCATAATCACAGTTTACCTATTTCTTCTTAATTATGCAGGATATCCCTAGAGAGAGATGCACCTAGGCATCTGGGTGGCTCAGCTGGTTAAGTGGACCATCTCTTGGTTTCAGCCCAGGTCATGATCTCAGGGTCCTGATCTCAGAATCAAGAGATTGAGCCCCTCTTTGGTCTCTGTGCTCAGCACAGAGTCTGCTTGAGGTTCTTTCTCTTTCTCTTTTTCCCTCCCCTGCTGTCTCTGCTCTCTGTCTCTCTAAAAATAAATAAGCAACAAGTCTTTAAAAAAAAAATAGGCAGGATTTCTACTCTGAACCACCATTCAACTTAATACTTGCATTTTTAGTTAGGAAGGTAAGAAGCTCAGTGAAGGGGAATGGATAGGTTTAGTCAGAATGGAGAATGAATGAGTAAGCTTTTAGTGGAAAAAAAAACTTCCTAAAGATGAGAAATTTCAAAACAGTTTTACCAGTGCCAAAGGTGCCAAAGGTACATGTTCTAATTATGTTTCCAAAGCAGAAGCTGATGATCATATTTTAATAAAATTAATACTACTAATTCTCTTGAACTATAAATATTGCCTTAAGGGAAATAGTAGTTGTGTTTTACATTTCATTATTTTTAGTTTCATTTGGTCTCTTGTTTAAAAATTTAAATAAAGAACAATTATGATAACTATGATAATGTTATAATTAGAATTAATTTTATTTATATGAAAATGATACTATAAATGTCCGTTGAGATGGTGACTACACTTTTATTTTTATTCATTTATTTATTTTTTAAAGATTTTATTTATTTATTTGACAGAGAGAGATCACAAGTAGATGGAGAGGCAGGCAGAGAGAGAGGAGGAAGCGGGCTCCCTGCTGAGTAGATAGCCTGATGAGGGGCTCGATCCCAGGACCCTGAGATCCTGACCTGAGCCGAAGGCAGAAGCTTAACCCACTGAGCCATCCAGGTACCCTGGTGACTACATTTTTAGATAATTTTGTCCTTTAGAACCGTGCTTTGCTGTAGAGGTTCAAATAAGTGTATCGAATAGAAAAAGGGTATGATTACTTTTTAGGGAGGGACCAATAGTTTATTTCCTAAAAAGTCTTCATTTAAGTGGATTTTTCTAGGTTGCTGAATAACCTGATTCTCTGAATGTATTGAAATTATTTCTGTTTGTCTAGTATCATTTCATATTGACCAACAGTATAAGACTGATGCATATGAGCAGAATGTATTTAACCACAATAGTGAGAAACTTCAAAGAGACCAGAGTTGTAAAAACCTGTATGACTAGAAAAATCTTTATTTCACGTAGTTAAGCCTTCTCTGGGACCAGCTGGTAGGTGTTCCTGAAATGAGACATAAGACAACTTGATTTAATTTAATCTTATAGTATTACTAAAATTGTTTAATTCATCTCTCATCTCATGGTGGTCTTCTCTGAAGAATAGGCTATTATTTGTGGCACACTGTTACATAAATGTGTGTAATTGTCCAGGCCCTTAACATGTATTAATGTACTGAGATCTTTAAATGCTTTTGTTTACCCTTTAATGCAGCATTTTAAGGTTAATAATATTATTCTCATTTTACACATGAGAAAACTGAGGTTACAAATTATTATGAATTGTCCAAGGGTTACAAGTGATTCAGTCAGAATTGTAACCAAGGCCGTTTCCACAGCCCAAAATGAAAAGGACTCTGTATAATATTGTCTGTAGGATGCATGTATTAGTGCTTCAGGCTGCTGCAACAAGTTACCAGACACTTACTGGCTTAAAACGATGTATGTTTGTTCTCTCAAAGGTGTGGAGGCCAGAAATCCAAAATCAAGTGTTGGCTTCTGCCAAAGCCTCTAAGGAAGAATTCTTTGCCTTTTCTAGCTTCTGGTGGCTAACAGTTTTCCTTGGCATATCACAGTGTAACTCCAGTTGCTTCCTCCGTCTTTGCAGTCCTTCTTTCTTGTATGTCAGTGTCTCTTTTTTTCTGTGGCTTATAAGGAAAGTTGTTATTGGATGTAGGACCCACCTTAATCCAGCATGGTCTCTAGAGATTCTTAACTACATTTGTAAAACCCTTATTCCAAATAAGTTCGCATTCTGAGGTTCTGGGTGGGAAGATTTTTGGAACATCACTTTTCAACCCATTACAGTGGGCATGGCCAAATTTTTAAAATGCTAAAAAAATTTGAAATATAACAAAAGTACAGAAAAATATATAATACATAATGTACAATATAATTAGTAATTATAAAGTGATCACTTAGGTAGCCACCACCCATATCAAGATATAGAACACTCCCAGCAATCTGAAAGTACACTGTTTCCTTTAATGATTTTCTCCCTGTGTTCATTAGAATTGTTCTGACTTACAGTGAATCACTTCCTTACTCTTCTTTAAAATTTTGCTTTTCATGTAGTGAGATAATGGTATTATATATTTTTTTAATTTATATAAATGAAACTATCACATATTTTATTTTGTGTTATGCTTCTTTCAGTTAATACTGTATAGGAATCATAGATATTATTGAGAGTGGCTGTGGTTAATTTGTTTTCTTTACAACTTGTAAATTTTATTTTTATTGCATATGTTTGTTATATTTTTGTGTCTATCAAAAACACTGTTGTTATGAACATTTTTGTATATTTATCCTCATGTAACTGCACAGTTTTATGTGAGATATATGCTTACTAGATGATAACATATTTTCAAAGCAGCTGTAGCAATATATCTCTCATCAGCAGTTTATTTGAGTTCCGTTGCTCTCACATATTTAATAACCCATGACATCGACCGAAATTTTAATTATCTGATAATTTCATAGGTGTGCAGCAAATTCCATGACAGTTTTCACTTAAGTATCTCTAATTACCAATGAGTATCATAAATTTATTGGATTTGTACTTTTATGGACTGCCAGTTCAGTTTTTTTTCCTGTTTTCCAATTTATCTTTTCTTGTTATTTCTTTTTTTTTTTTTTTAATTATTCTGGGTAGGAGCCCAGAATATTTAAATAAAATTTTTATTTTATATAATGTAAATATTTCCTTTCATATAATGGTTGTCTTGTTCTCCTTCTGTGTATGTTTTGATGAGCAAGAGTTTTTTTTTTTTTTTAAGATTTTATTTATTTATTTGACACAAGTAGATCACAAGTAGGCAGAGAGGCAGACAGAGAGAGGAAGGAAAGCAGGCTCCCCGCTGAGAAGAGAGCCTGATGCTAGCCTTGATCCCAGGACCCTGGGATCATGACTTGAGCCGAAGGCAGAGGCTTTAACCCAGTGAGCCACCCAGGCGCCCCGAGCAAGAGTTCTTTTAACATCAGTTCAGTCCATCTTTTTTTTTTTTAAGATTAGTGCTTTTAGGGGTGCCTAAAAGCTTTTAGGGGCACCCCGTGTTAGGCTCTCTGCTCGGTGGGGAGCCTGCTTCCCTTCCTCTCTCTCTGCCTGCCTGTGATCTCTGTCTGTCAAATACCTAACTAAATAAATAAAGATTAGTGCTTAAAAAAAAAACTTCCTATTCTTTCCTAAAAGTGCTACTGTTTGTAATTCCTTTTGTCTGTGTTTCTTTGACCAACCAAACCTTCTCTGATTGACACTTCCTTTTTTAGAGATGGTGGTATTTTAATCAAGTCTTGCTTATTGCGAGCAATTCTGTCACTTTTGGCGTATTGTACATTTCTTGTATATTGATTTTTCTAGGTTAACTTGGAGGCAGATCTTAATTTGCTCATTTTCATCTTCTTGGGAGATTTGTTTACAGTGGACCTTCGCTATCTAGTCAGTATGGATAAAAATGGGCTGGGTTTGAAACTGGTTTTACTCTGATAGTGTTTTTTGGATAGAGAATCTCCTCAGCTGATTTCAATGTTGGTCCTACTTCATGTTGGTTAGGTATCTGACATCATGGAAAGTTGCCTCTTTACCAGATATTTTATATATGACATTTCAATTATCTCTTGAAAACTACAAATATATATTTATATATAATTATAATCATATTACTAATGAAAATTATGAGATTGAATGGCATTAATATACTCAAGGACACATTAGGAAATTATGAGTTAAAATATGTGCTCAACTTTCATTTTTTAGACTTTTTTGATGTCTCTCCTTAAATGCATTTTCAAACTTTAAAGTTACAAATTCACATATTTTTTATGACATTGCCAATTTAAAAATAAGTGAAAGAGCCCTGCTCTAATTTAAACTACTTCCAAATTTCTCCCTATGAGCATTCTTCCCTTATCCATATTCAAGTAGAATTATTTACATTTATAATCTTTTTAAAAGTTATTCCTGTTGTTTTACATGTTAGTTAATGTATTTTCTTTTTCTTTGAGGAATTTTGGGGTGAGTCATAGGGAGTCTTTCGAGGACAACTTGCTTAGCAAATAGACTTTCTTCCTTGTTTGTTTTTTAGCAAGTATTTTAGATCAGTGAAATAAGGGCAAGATAGGCAAAACAAGAAAAAAGATCCAATTAGAGAAGTTCACTTACCATTTGTCGGCAATAGATTTGACTATGGTTGCCATTTTGAAATTTATTCCTAAGAGGATACTTATTTCCCATTAAGCTAATACAGTTTTATTTGCTTTAAAACCTTGAAAATCACACTTAGGTGTTTGTAATGGGATAAGTTCCAACCTTGTATCTCAGGAATTATTCTTTAAAAACAGACAGTAATTCCAGATTCTTCTACTAGGTCCAAATCAATGATGAAGGCTATACCTCTGAGGTTATGGGATAGGCAATGGAATCTTAAAAAAAAAAAAAAAAATGGGAATATCTATCTTTTGACCCTATTTAACAAAGTGATGAAAATGTAGTAATTAATTGATAAATTTTAAGAAAAAAACTAAAATATAGTGTATAGTTCAATATAGTACTTCAGATAAATATGCTCACAGTTGTGAGATTTTCTAATCCTCATTTGTCTTCTAGCATAAGGCTATGAATAATTTATTATCTGTTTAATTCTTAGAAATTACTATATTATCCATATAATACCTAAATTCTAATGAAAATTTAGTTATTCAAAATAAGACTGACACTTGACTAGCATTAGCCACTAAGTGGTAAGCAGTATTCTGCACATGCTCTTACCTATGGTTGCTTTTTAATATTATTTCTTATTTTGAAAATTTTTAGTAGTTCCTAGGTTTTAAATTTAATTTTTTCATAAGTTTCTTGTACTTTATAATTATAATCACTTGTCTTTCAGAAGAACAATACAAAAGGTGGCTATTAATATGCTAGTCTCTCAGATGGATTATATTCTATCATGCTGCTGTAGTCCAAACACAAATACACTGTCTTACTAGTTGATATAGATTGAAATCTAAGTAATCTATATTGTCATTCTGGGTGTTGGGGTTTTCCCTGAAAATCATGCTTTTCAATTTCCTTTGAGTCTCTTTGGCTCAATCTCCTGCTGTTGTAATTATTAGAAGTCCATAGAGACTGGAATTTCTCAAAATGTAGACAGTTTTATTCAGAACATGAGCCCTCAGGCATTTCTTTTCATTTTTACTTAGCTTGGGATATATAGATACACCTTTGACTTTAATGTGCTTATTACAGAGCCTGAACGCAGAGTATGCTTCCTTGTGCTTTGAGATACAGGTGGCAAGAATTCTTGATCTGCCAAGGAATTTTATTTGCTTCTAAATTCTGACTGTACCATTTTATGACTTTGTTATATTAAGATTTTAATAGTGCAAATAAGGGTCAAGGCTTCTTTGTTGATGAAATATTAAATCACTCTTTAGTCTTCTTACATCTGACAGTTATTTTCTACTTCATCTGTAAAAGCGGAAGTGTGTGAGCTTTCATCCAGTGGAGTAGTTGGAATTTATTCATATGAGTTCAGATCCATTGAAACCTGCCAACCATATAAAAACAGTTGCCAGTGTGGGAGAAGTCTTCCTTGTGTTGTGATAGAAAGGGTTTCACTGTTTAGATGTGAACCTAAAATAAAAATGTATTCCTCCATTAAAAAAAAAAAAAAAAAGCCTGTGCCTGCTTTTCCCAGATGGCTTTCTACAGGAATGAGGAACAAAGTGGATTTATTTGATAACATCTTAAATCTTAAATTATTTTTCAATTTATATGTGTATGTGCTTACATATATTTTATATATGTATGTGTGTGTGTGTGTGAGAGAGAGAGAAAATGTCTTGATTTAATGTCAGCTTTAAATTGGACACAGAATTTAGTTGGACTTGTTTTTGACCAACTAGGCAAGCAAGCAAAGACTTTTTTTTTTTTTTAAATGTATTCATTTGATTTTTGAACCATGACTGATACTTTGGCATTTGGATTTAAAGAGTATCCAAAATGATCTGAATTTTTATCAGTGAGTGTTTCTTGACACTAGTATGGTTTTTCTCTGTTACCTGGGTTCTTTTGTTAGTGATGGTGTTTTCATTCTAATCACCTGAAGCAGCAAAGATGGATTCAGATTTAAAAAAACATCAAAATCCTGGCTCAGAGCTCCTCTGGCCAAGGGCCTGGGAGTTGAAGGAGCCAAGATTTCTTAGGCATGACTGGAAAGAGAAGTCCCAATGGTGCTGGAATGGTGCTACAGTGCTAGAAGATGGCTCATGAGTGAGGTGTAGAAGAATGATAGGGAAGACATCTATCATTTGCTTGAAAGTATTCAAGCCAGATCCTGGGGAGAATCATGAGAACTCTGATTCCTGAACAGTTACAGAAGCAGACTCTGAATGAGCTGAAATGCACATGCTTCAGCATAGTTTGGTAAAAAAAAACTGGTCTTCTTCTTCTCCATAAACCCCTCTTCCTTTTTTCTTCCTGAGGCCAGTTGTTGCTATTATTTCATCCTTGTTCTATGCTCTAGGAGTTATGGTACTTATACTAGAAAGCCCTCTAAAGTCTCAAAACCCAACCCAAAAGGAAGGAGGTGGGTATCTTTCCACTGATAAAGAAGGGACACCAAAACTTGGGGAAGAGTGATTGAAAGATGTGGATTGTTTTACACACTTACTTTGGAAGGCAGGAGAATACTTAGCATTCTTAACATCCCTATTGTGCATGAATTGCAAGAGTGAACTGTAGAGGGCTTCCTGGAAATCTGAACATGACTCATGGTGGATAGTCTCTCTCACTTAACCTTTGATCATGCAGATATTAAAAAAAAAAAAAAAAAAAGGTTAAAATCCTGTTTATTTTGCCTCTTCCGTGTTTCCCAGTCATTTATTCCCCTTCCATTCATCCTGTCTCTGCCCTAATTCAGGTCTTCAGTCCCTAACATCCAGATTTTTGCAGTTTCTGTCTGGTTGTTTAGTTCTCCAGTTTCTCTGTACTCCAATTCATTTTAAATGTTACTTTCAGTATTATTTTTCAGAAATACAATTCTCATCTCATTATTTTTCCTCCTATAAATCTTCCATGGCTCTTTGGTTTTAAAGTTCCAAATTCCTTAGAAAATGCACAGCTTAAGAGAGTAGCCACAGCCATATTCAGGTCTTTACATTTAAATGTAAACTTAATTAAAAGTAAATAAAATAAATAAGTTCATCAATCACAGCTTCATTTCATGTATTCAAAAGCTACTGTGGCTAGTGACTACTGAATTGGATAGCACCAATTTAAAATATTTCTATCATCACACAGTTTTATTGGATAACTCTGCCTTAGAATCTTGTACAAGCCCTTCCACAACATGTTCCAGCTTACTTTTCCAGCATTATGGATTCAGTCATGGGGATATACTTATTGTTGAAAGCATCAGCCATTCAATCAACAAACATTCATTGAGTAGACTAAGTATCATTCTTTTGGCAGCACTACTCTGAATTAAGAAAGAACAAAACTGTTCTCATCAAGTTTATATTAGTGGAGAAAATAAACATCCAAAATATTAAACATGTAAAATACGCAGTGGTAAGGGGTACTAGGAAGAAAAATAAAAATGATAGTGTCCAGTGAACAATGGGTGGGTTGTTACATGGGGTGTTCAGGAAAGACTTTTTGTTAAGCATTATTGGCCAAGACCTGAATGAAGTGAGGAAATGAGTCATGTACCTCTCTGAGGGAGTTTAAGTCTTTCATTCAATTATCTTCAAGCTTTTGCCCCTCTTACAATGTTTGTGAGAATATAATCTATAAAGGCTACATCATCATTAAGTGGTAGCCTTTATCTTGCTCTAAAGATTTTTGGTCTCAAGCTAGAATGTAATCAGAATCCTAGACTTTTAAAACTAGAGACAACTATAGAAATCATCTAATCTATTTCTTAATTTTAAGGAGGAGATAGCTAAGGTGTAGACAGATTTAACTGATTTAAGTGGCAAAGTGAAATAGTGGTAAAATGTCAATTAGAACCTGGTCTCCTGGCTTCTACTGTTGTCTTGCATAGGGTTGAGTTTCCTAAGTAATGGGATTAAAATGAGGAAGACCTCTTGAACCTTTAAGAAAAAATTTCTTTAAATATTTAGTTTAGCTTCCTCAGAATTTTGTTGATATTTATGTTTCAAAAGAATCATTGTTTTTTTTTACACTGCAAAATCTATTTGATTGTTTAGAGACATATTTGTAATTATTTCTGCATTTAGTTGTCTTTTAAATTTTAGCTTACCAATATTGTAGAATACTTTTAGCATTATAAGCATGATACATACACGCTGCTTTTATGTTCACAGAGTGTATTTTCAAAAACCAAAAATTTATTTTGTGTATTCCCAACTAGCATAAATTCATGGATTTTAGTTGACTTATTATGGCCTTATTCTCCAAATGAAATCCTGAGGAATTGTTTCAAGAATTCTCATAAATGGTGGGCTAGTAATTTAATTAATTTTCTAGAACATTTTTTAAGAGATTAGAAGCCTTAAACTCATTTTTGGTAGGTAAGAGCTACGTCTTCTCTCCTTGTGGAATACAAGTTCATGGCACATTATTCAAAATTAATATCTTAGTAGTATAATTTTTATTAAGCTGACTATATTGTCAATGAATAGTAAGCTCATAAGTAAATCTTTATTTAATGATTTTGTGAATTTCAGTGATTTCAGTGAATTTCAACAGTGAAACTAAGGATACTGAGAATGTATTTCAAATTAGGTGTTTTGGAGAATTACATCACCGGTATGCCAACATGGGTCAATCCTGGTTTTGCTCCCCTCACAAGAATAATAGCTGATATCTGTTCAAGAACAAGATATCACTGAGAGAATTCTAGAACATGGGGTGAGGCTGAAGCATACCCCTATACCTCAGAGACCAAGACAAACTGCATTAGAAGGATAACAGAAAGAGCTACATGTTGACTGCATTGCACTTTCCCAGGATAGCATAGTACCATACACAGTGGTCTTCCTTGAGCCTCTTTTTTTTCCAGTAGGAAAATAGAACTTGCAGGTCTTTGTGGAAGCCCTCACTCTGATCTTGCATCATGAAGATTGCAAGAGAATCTGTGGGGCTCAATCACTGAGAATCTGACTGCCATAGAGAAGAGTGGGAGGGATTTCTAACAACCAGCACTTGTATCTTGGCAGACTGAGTTGATACATGAAGTGCCCAAGTAGTGATCCCAAAGAGCACATCTGCTCATCTGCAGAACCTAATCAGGGGTGCACTCTGACCAGGGGACTTGGAAGGGTGCAGATCTGCCTGATTCAGATCCTCAAAGGAAGAGTTTGCTAGCCTAAAGCCCAGTATGTCTACATAGAGGCTGAGTCATGAGCCATAGCCCCACCCACTATGGAGACTCTCATGTGACTCATAGGGCTGAGAGGCAGACAAGCAGAGTTGTTTGCCCCCAGAGCAAAACTAGTACCTCATGTTGAGGCTTCCTGTGCTATGCACAGGTGGGAGAATTAATTCATAGAAGGCTGAGAGTGGCCTCAGTCTCCACTGAAACATAGAGCCTGTTTGGGAAATTGAGAGTGGTGTGGAGTGGCTCCTTCCCATCCTGTCCTGGCAAAGAGGCTGAGATATAGCCCCACTTGCTGTGGAGAGTGTCTTCAGTCCCTTGTAGCCAGAAGATCTGGCAAAAACACCTGAAAGGTGTGCAGTTTAGTGCTCAAGCCAAAAGAAATGACAGACAAAAACAGCAGTTTATAGAGAAAACCCAGTGGCCTTGTACAGCCAGGGACCTTGGGGTGCAAGTCATCCTAAATTAAGACAACAAAGAGCTTCATCAGTTTTAGAGCTACTTCAGCTGCACCCAGGCAAGGAATCTAGTTCATAGCCCTGCTCATTGTTAAATTCAGCATCTAGTCTGTTTAACCAGAGAACTTAATAAGAGCAAACAGGAAGCTACATAGCTGATTCAACAGTGGGACTATGTACAGTGGTTCTTGACCCAGAGTGTAGCCTGTGGCTTCTCCTGTCTGCAGAGCAAAACTGGTGGCCTTATCTGACCCAAGAACTAAGTGTACATTCAGTCCTGATTCAGCAACCTCCCCCCCACCCCCAGCAACAAGCTGTACAGGTTATAGCCCTGGCTTGCTTTCTTTCTAGGGCAGGGAATCTTTCATAGCCCTGTCTACTACTATAGTCCCAGTCCCAGTCTGACCAGAATATTCACAAATACAGAGACCATCCTAAGCCTCACCTGGGTAGGGAACCACGCCAGCAATCTTATCCAACTATTCTGTCAGTGAGACACCTGCTATCCCTGTACTCAGAGTTCAAACAGTTGCCTAGCCTCAAAATAGATCATGATAGCAGGCCCCAGCTGCCCAAGGACATTATCAGCAGACATACCCAGAAACTCTAATTGAGCTGACTGGTGAGAAACAGTCTCTGCCAAAACAAACCTGTAAAATCTGGAAGAGGAGCCCCATTGCTCAAATGAACAGATAAAAATGTAGGGAATCAGGAATCACAAAAAATCAGGTAAATATGATACCTCTAAATGAAATAAATAAAGCTTCAATAATTAAACCTAAAGAAATGGAGATCTGTGAACCATCAGAGAATAGGGAATAATCCTCTAAAGTAGTTTAATGAATTGTAAGAAAACCTAGATAACTAAATGAAATAAAGAAAACAATGCATGAGGGGCACCTGGGTGGCTCAGTGGGTAAAGCCTCTGCCTTCAGCTGAGGTCATGATCCCAGGGTCCTGGGATTGAGCCCCGCAGGCTCTCTGCTCAGCAGGGAGACTGCTTCCTCCTCTCTCTGTGCCTGCCTCTCTGCCTACTTGTGATCTCTATCAAATAAATAAATCTTAAAAAAAAAAAAAAGAATGCATGAGTAAAATAAGAAGTTTGACAAGGAAATATAAGCCATTAAAAACAACAGCAACAAAAAGAAATCCTAGAGTTGAAAAATACAACAAGTGAACTACAGAATTCAATAGTGAATTTTAGAAGTGGACTTCTATGATGTAGAAGAAAGAATCAGCCACCTAGAAATATTGGAAATTAACTAGTCAAAGAAGCACAAAGATAAAAGAATGAAAAATAGGGAAGAAGGCCTCCTGGACTTGTAGGATGTAATGAAAATAAATATTTACATTATGGGAATTCCAGAAGAAGAGAGAGTAGGGATGGAAAGTATATTTAAAGCAATATGACTAAAATTTCCCAAATCCAAGGAGAGAGATAGACATGCAGAAGTGTGAGGCCCAAAGACCCCAGATAGATTGAATCTGAATAGGCTGCCCTGAGAAACAGTGTAATTACTTTGTCAAAAGTCAAAGAACTTCAAGAGCAGCAAGAGAATAGAGAGAAGTTACATACAAGGGAATATAGGTGGATTCCTCAACATAAACTTCTCATGTCAGGAGAGAATGAGTGACATTCAAAATACTGAAAGAAAATAACTCAATCAATAATTCTATATTCACTGAAGCTGTTCCTCAGAAATGAAGGAAGGATAAAGACTTCCCAAACAAAAGCTGGGAGAATTTATTAGCACCAGACCTCTTTTATAAGAAATGTCAAAAGGAGTTATTTGAGTGGAAATAAAATGATGCTAATTAACATCATTAAAACACAAAAAGCACACATTTCATTGGTAATAGTAAATATATGGTCATAGTTAGATTTTGCAGGTAATGGTGGTACATTAACTCCAAGCAGTAGGTTAATGGAACTGAATGTAGCAAAAGTAATCATAAGTACAATAATCTGTTATTGTTACAGAATATAAAAAACATGTTAAATTGTAACAGAAATAACCTAGAATGTGAGGGGGAGAAGGAAAAAAAAAGTGTAATGTCTATAAATTCTATTGAAGTTAGCAGTTTAAAATAATTTTATAACTTTAAGGTGTTTTATTTAAGCTTCATGGTAACTATAAGGGAAATTTTGGTAGTAGTTACAGAAAAGAACACAATGAAACAAAGTATACTGATATTAAAAAACATTAAAACACAAAAGAGAAAGCAAGATAAGAAACAGAACAATAGATCTACATAACAACCAGAAAACAATTAACAAAGGCAATAATATTTCCTTACTTATGAATAATCACTTAAACATAAATGGATTAAAATTTTCAATCAAAAGATACAGAATGGCTTAATAGATTAAAAAAAAAATGTCAATGTCCAACAATATACTGCTGCAAGAGACTCAATTAAGCCTTACAGGCACACACAGACTGAGAATAAAGCGATGGAAAAAGACATTTCAAACAAATGATAACCAAAAAAAAAAAACCCAAAAAAAGTATAATTATACTTATGTAAGAGAAATACAGATGGAAGCTATACTAATATCAGACAAAACATATTTTAAAATAAAAGCAGTGAGAAAGAGACAAAGGTCATTCTATAAATGATAAAGGGTCAGTACATCAGGAAGTTGTAAGAGTACTTCCACAAATTTAGTTGTACTTTTACAAATTTAGAACCAAAATTAGAGCACTTAAATATGTAAAGCAAAAACTGACAGAAGTAAAGGGAGAAATAAAGAGCAATACAATAACAGGGACTTTAATACCCATTCTCAACAATGGCAAGATCATTCAAACAGAGAATCCATAAGGAAACAGCAGTCTTGAACACTATAGACCAAATGGACCTCACAGACATGTACAGAATGTTTTGTTTAACAACAACAGTATGCATATTCTTCTCAAGGGCACATGAAACATTTTCTAGAACAGACATATATTAAGCCACAAAACAATTCTTGAAAATTCATTAATATTTAAATTTTTCCAAATATGTTCTCTGACCACAGTGGCATAAAACTAGAAATCAATAACAAGAGAAAAACTGGAGAATTCAGGAACACATGGAAATTAACACTCTCCTGAAAAACTTATGGACCAAATAATAAATTAAAGGATAAATAGTTCCTTGAGACAAATGAAAGTGGAAGCACCACATACCAGAGCTTATGGGATACAGCAAAACTTGTAGTAATAGATGCCTACATTAAGAGGCAAAGAGCAGGGCGCCCGGGTGGCTCAGTGGGTTAAGCCACTGCCTTTGGCTCAGGTCCTGATCTCGGGGTCCTGGGATTGAACCCTGCATTGCACTCTGTGCTCAGCAGGGAGCCTGCTTCCCTCTCTCTCTCTCTGCCTACCTCTCTGTCTACTTGTGATCTCTCTCTGTCAAATTAATAAATAAAATCTTTAAAAAATATATTAATTTTTTTAAATTAAAAAAAAAAAAGAGGCAAAGAGCAGCTAAGGTGGTAGAGTAGTAGGGGGACCCGAAGCTTGCCTCTTCCCTCAAACACAGCTAGATAAATATGAAATCATCCTGAATACCCAAGAAATTGATCAGAGGACTCACAGAATAAACTGCACAACTAGAGGGAGAGAGGAGGCCACGTTGTAGAAAGTAGGGGGTATGGAGATGTGTTTTGGGGGAGAAAAGGATCATAGGTGCTGCAGAGGGGAGGGAGCCCTGGTCTCAGAAAGAGGCAGTATTGAGAGAGAGTGTAGAGGGGTGGATCCCATAAGGAAAACACTTCTCTGAAGCCATTGACTGGGGAAATGAGAGGGGCTGATTTTCCTGAGATTTTACAACCAATGGAGCTCAAAGACTGGAATTTTAGTGGTCTGCTGTGTGGCTGGTGTAGAACCCTGATGGCACTGCAGTGCTCCTATATAGAAGGCAGGCAGGTCATGGGGGGGTGGGGTAGGCAGACCGCATGATCTGAAGATCACCCAGAGAAGCACTAGAAGAGAAGTTTCCCCCTTCTTGGAGTGCATCTGAGAGAGGTGGCATTGCCTTTCTAGGGAAAAATGAGTCTGTGGGACCCATTTTCCTCCCCACCCCTCAGCCTAGGCTCAGAGACATCTGCTGAGGGTGACTAATCTGGACAATGACTCCATAATGTGCTTTGCTCCAAACCCCATCCTCCTGTCCTCTGGTGTGACTGGCCTTCTGGGTCAAACCTGCATCAATTCCATCATGGTGAGACCCTCCCCCAGAAGACCAGCACAGGTCCCTTTCACACCAGGTCCCTAAAGTTTGAAGTTTTAAAAACTCAGCCAACCTGGCTGGGATAGAGCCTGAAGTGCTCTGCGTTACTCCAAGCAGGCAAGCAACAGTAAAAAAACAGTGATGTGAAAAACACGTAGGATACACGAGGGACATTTATTCACTCTTCTGGGAGGGCTTCCCTGACACCAGCAAGCACGAACTCCTCTCTTCAGGGACAAAGGAGCTGGCTGATGCCATTTCCCTACTCCACCCCTCAGCATAAACTACTTCAGTAAAGAGTGCAGTGCCAACAATGGGACCTAACTTGCTTACACCAAACCCTGTCTGCATCCTCCCACCCCCCATGCTCTGCTGATACTGCTTTTCTCAGGCAGGTGTGCCTGAGAACCAGTGCAGCAAGGCTCCTCCCCCAGAAGACAGGCATAAACCCCTGCATGCACCACATCTGCTGACCACAGAGTTCTGCAGAACTTCAGCTCTAATGGAAATAGCATCAGGTCACTTTCAACAAGCAGACCAGAGCACTCCTAGTTAAAACTCGCCACACTCTGGCCCAAGTCCAAACACTCCCTACTGCAGGCAAGGAAATACCCTGCTGAGGAGTGACTTAAGGGATAGAGCAACCATAACACAGCAGTAGAATACACACAGAATACACAGGAGACACTTCCTGAAGCACTAGGCTCTGGAGAGTATATGACTTCTTAACAAAACCATTACTCTCAGGAGCAGGAAACCTAATACTCTTTACTAATACACAGATGTTCTAAGAAAGATTCACGGCAGCTGTAGTCTCAGTTTTGAAAGGGAAAAAAACACATTATTGATAATTGCAAAAAATCTAGGAACAAGAAAAGGGAAATCTGAGCAAAGATGAGGGCAATAGTAAGCAGAAGGAGAACAAGACAGAGTTACATCAAATCAGTTACTTAACAACATGCAACCTCATTAGCTGGGAAAGCCCCATGGAGATAGTCAGGCTGAAGTCCCGAGTGAGAGGTGTAGGAGGAGCGTCTTCCCCTCAGGTGAGACTTCCAACTGACCATTTCTATATGGGCCCCATATATGGGGTAAATGATAGGGTCTGAAGTTAGACACTTGTTTGCCTATGTGCAGGGGTTTTGTTTTGTTTTGTTTTGTTTTGTTTTTGCTTATGTGCAGTTTGAAGCAGGCTGTATTTCTATCTTGTCTTTACATCTTTAAGGAGCCTGTGCAATGTATGCTTGTTTCCAAGCCTGGATTCCATTCTGGGGGGGGGGCAGCTCAGCCCAGAGCCAGAGGAGATACAAGGCAAAATTTATAGCCCTTGGTGTCTAGACCAGAAGGGTCAATTCTGACCTGGAGACCAGCTAATGTCAATTAACCAGGCTCCCAAGGTCACTCAGGCAGCAAAAGACTCACAAACAATATTCTTTTTTTTTTTTTTAAATTTTATTTATTTATTCATCCATCCATTCATTTATTTATTTTTATTTATTTATTTTTAAAATCTTTATTTATTTATTTATTATTGATTTTATTTATTTATTTATTGTGATCTCTATCACAAGCAGGCAGAGAGGCAGAAGCATCCTCCCTGCAGAGCAGAGAGTCCAATGTGGTACTCGATCCCAGGACCCTGAGAACATGACCTGAGCTGAAGGCAGAAGCTTAACCCACTGAGCCACTCAGGTGCCCACAAACAACATTCTTTAGCCTGGCTGAGTACATGCAGGTCAGGGTGGTCAGTTATGCATGACAGATCATAGACCTCTCCATGCATACAATGTAACAGACAAAAAGAGACCTAGACAAAATGCCAAGATGGAAGGATTCATCCTAAAAGAAAGAACAAGAAAAGGTTACAACCCGGGATCTAATTGAACAGACACAAGTGATATGCCTGATCCAGGATTTAAAGCAGCAATCATAAGGATACTAGCTGAGCTTGAGAAAAACAGAAGACATCACAGATACCATTACTACAGAGATAAAAGAGCTTAAAACCAACGAGACTAAAATGAAATATGCAGTAACTGAGATTTAAAACTTACTGGATATAATGACCACAAGGATAGAAGAAGTAGAGGGATGGATTAAGTGATATAGAAGATAGAATTTTAGAAAATAATGGAGTTGATCAGAAGAGGCAAAGAAAAATCTTGGATCATGAAAGTAGACTTAGGGAACTCAGTAAGTCCATCAAAGATAATAAAATTCATATCATGGGAATCCAGAAAAAGAAGACACAGGAAAGAAAGCAGAAGTTTTATTTGAGGAAATTATATCTGATAACTTCCTTTTTTTTTTGTTTTTTATTATTTTTTAAAGATTTTATTTATGTATTTGACAGACAGAGATCACAAGTAGGCAGAGAGGCAGACAGAGAGAGGAGGAAGCAGGCTCCCCGCTGAGCAGAGAACCCGATGCAGGGCTCTATCCTAGGACCCTGAGCCGAAGGCAGAGACTTTAACCCGCTGAGCCACCTAGGCGCCCCATCTGAAAACTTTCTTGATCTGGGGTAGGAAACAGATTTCCTAATCCAGGAAGCACAGAAAACTTCCATGAAAATGAACAAAAGCAGGCTGAGAGCAAGACATATCATCGTTTAATTTGTAAAATATATAGAGAAAAATTGTTTAAAGCTGCAAGATAAAAGAAGTCCTTCACTTAAAAGGAAGACAAATAAGATTGGCAGTAGATCTCTCCACAGAAACTTGGCAGGCCAGAAGAGAGTAGAGTAATATATTCAACATTCTGAATGGGAAAAGTATGCAGCCACAAATACTCTATCCAGCAAGGCTATCATTGAAAATAGAAGGAGAGTTTCCCAGAGAAACAAAAACTAAACAAGTTCATGTCTACTAAACTGGCCCTGCAAGGACAAGAAACATTAAAGGGGACTCTTTGAATTCGAAAGAAAGATCAAAAACTACAAATCCTAGAAAGGAATAGAGAACATCTCCAGAAATGATGAAAGAAGTAATAAAGTGGCACAAAATTCATATCTATCAATAATCACTCTGATTGTAAAAAAAAAAAAAAAGTAAAAGAATATATGTTCCAATTAAAAGATAAGAATGTCAGAATGGCTAAAGAAACAAGACCCATCCATACGCTGCCTATAGGGGACTCATTTTAGACCTAAAGACACCTGCAGATTGAAAATGAGGGGATGTAGAAACATTTACCATACAAGTGGATGTCAAAAGAAAGCTGAAGTAGCAATACTGATAGAAGACAAACTAGATTTTAAACCAAAGACTGTAACAAGGTAAAGAAAGGCACTATGTCATAATAAAAGGTTTTATCCAACAAGAAGATCTAACAATTATAAATATTTATACCCCCAACTTGGGAGCAGCCAAATATATAAAAAAAATAACAAAGAAACTCATTGATAATAATATGATAATAGTAGGGGAATTTAATACCCACTTGTATTAATGGCAGATAATCTAAGCAGAAAATCAACAAGAAAATTTTACACACTGGAACAGATGGACTTAACAGATATTTTTAGAACATTTCATCCTAAAATAGCAGAATGCACATTCTTTTCAAATGCACCTGGGACATTCTCCAGAAAGGATCACATACTATGTCACTTAGCAGACCTCAACAAGTATAAGAAGATTGAGATCATACCGTGCATATTTTCAGACCACAATGCTATGATACTTGAAATCCACAAGACAAAATGTGGAAAGACCACAAATACACAGAGGTTAAAGGGCATCTTTCTAAAGAATGAATGGGTCAACCAGAAGGTTAAAAAGTAAATTTGGAAACAAAAGAAAATGAAAACACTATAGTTCAAAACCTTTGGGATGCAGCAAAACATGGTCATAAAGGGAACTATATAGCAATATAGGCCTTCCTCAAGAAGCAAGAAAAATCTCAAATCTGCAACCTAACCTTACACCTAAAGGAGCTAGAAAATGAAAAACAAATGAAGCCTAAATCCAGTAGAAGAAGGCAAATAATAAAGATTAGACCAGAAATAAATCCTATGGAGATGCACAGAAAACCAATACAATAGATCGTTGAGAATAGGAGCAGGTTCTTTGAAAAAATTAATACAATTGACAAACCCCTAGCCAGACTTAAAAACAAAAGGGAAAGGACCCAAATAAAATTACAAAGAGGAGAAATCACAACCAAGACCAAAGAAATATAAACAATTATAAGGGAATATTATGAAAAATTATATGCCACAAATTAGGCAATCTGGAAGGAATGGATAAATTCCTAGAAACATAAACTACCAAAACTGAAATAGGAAGAAATAACAAACCTGAACAGACTGATAACCAGCGAAGTAATTGAATCAGTAATTAAAAATCTTCCAACAAATACAAGTCCAGGGCTAGATGGCTTATAACAGGGGAATTCTACCAGATATTTAAAGAAGAGTTAATACCTATTCTCAAACTATTCCAAAACACAGAAATGGAAGAACTTCCAAACCCATATTACAAGGTTGGCATTACCTTGATTCCCAAATCAGACAAAACCCCACTAAAAAGGAGAATTACAGGCCAATATCCCTGATAAACATGGATACAGAAATTCTCAAGATAAGAGCAAATCATATCCAAGAGCACATTAAAAGAATTATTCACCACAATCAAGTGGGATTCATTCCTGTGCTGTAGGGGTGGTTCAGTATCCATGAATCGGCCAACATAATACACCACACTAATAAAAGAAAGAAGAACCGTGTGATCATCATCTCAATAAATACAGAAAAGGCATTTAAAGAAATGTAGCATCCATTCTTGATTACAGACCCTCAACAGGGTAGGGTGGAGAAGAAAACACACCTCAAAATCATAAAGGCCGCATACAAGAAACCCACGGCTAATATTGAACAATGGGGAATAACTGAGAGCTTTTCCTCTACAGTCAGGAATAAGATAGGGATGTCCACTCTCACCACTGTTGTTCAACATAGTACTAGAGGTCCTGGCTTCAGCAATTAGACAACAAAAAAATAAAAAGCATCCAAATAGGCAGAAGAAGTCAGACTTTCATTATATGCAGACAGCATGATACTCTATGTGGAAAACCTGAAAAGCCCCACCAAAAATTTGTTAGAACTGATACACAAAGTCATTAAAGTTGCAGGATACAATCAACATACAGAAATCTGTTGCATTTCTACACACTAGTAATGAAGCAGGAGAGAGAGAAATCTAGGAATCAATCCCATTTACAACTGGACCCCAAATCATAAGATACCTAGAAATAAATCTAACCAAGAGGTGAAAGATCTGTCCTCTGAGAACTATAAAATACTTATGAAAGAAAGTGAAGATGCCACAAAGAAATGGAAAACCATTCCATGCTCATGGAAAGGAAGAACAATATTGTTAAAATGTCTATACTACCAGGGCATCTGGGTGGCTCAGGGTTAAAGCCTCTGCCTTCAGCTCAGGTCATGATCCCAGCATGCTGGGATGGAGCCCCGCATAGGGGGGGGTCTCTGCTCAGTGGGGAGCCTGCTTCCACCTCTCTCTCTATCTGCCTACCTCTCTGCCTACTTGTGATCTCTGCCTGTCAAATACATAAATAAAATCTTTTAAAAAAATGTCTGTACTACCTAAAGTAATGTACACATTCAGTGCAATCCCTATCAAAATGCCACCAGCATTTTTCCCAGAAGTAGAACAAACAGCCCTAAAATTTGTATGGAAGCACAAAAGACCCTGAATAGCAAAAATAATTTTGAAAAAGAAAAAGTAAATCTAAATGCATCACAATTCCAGACTTTATATTATAAAGCTGTAGTGATCAAGACAGTATGGCATGGGCATGAAAACAGACCCATAGATCAGTAGAACAGAAGAGAGAATCCAGAAATAGAGCCACCACTAAATGGTCAACTAATTTTTCAACAAAGCAGGAAAGAATATCCAATGGGAAAAAGTATCTTCAACAAATGCTGTTAGGAAAACTGGAGAGCAACATGCAGCAGGATGAAACTGGACCACTTTCTTACATTCATATACAGAAATAAGTTCAAAATGGATGAAAGACCTAAATATGAAACAGGAATCTTAGAGGAGAACACAGGCAGTAATCTCTTTGACACTGACTTGCTATAGTAACTTCTTACTAAATACATCTCCTGAGGGAAGGGAAACAAAGGAAAAATGAACTATTGGGATTTTATCAAGATAAAAATCTTCTTTCCTTCAGGGAAGGAAACAATCAATAAAACAAAAACAGCCTATAGAAAGGGAGAATATATTTGCAAGTGACATACCTGATAAAGGCTTAGTATCTAAAATTTATATAGAACTTATCAAACTCAACACCCAAAAAACAAATCATCCAGTTAAGAAATGGGCAGAAGACAAGAATAGGTATTTTTCCAAAAAAGATACAGAGATGGCTAACAGATGCATGAAAAGATGTTCAATATCACTCTTCTTCTGGGAAATACAAATCACAATGACTATGAGATTCCACCTCATACCTCTCAGAATGGCAAAATTAATAACTTAAGAAACAACAGATGTTGGTGAAGACATGGGAGAAAGGAGAACCCTTACACTGTTAGTGGGAGTAAAAACTGGTGCAGCGGCTGTGAAAGACAGAATGGATGTTCCTCAAAAAGTTAAAAATAGAGCTACCCTATGACCCAGAAATTGTACTACTGGGTATATACCCAAAAGATACAAAAATACAGATTTGAAGGGGCACATGCACCCCAATATGTATAGCAGCATTATCAACAATAGCCAAATAAGGGAAAGAGCCCAAGTGTCCCTTGACTGATGAATGGACAAAGAAGAGGTGATATGTGTATGTGTGTGTATTTGCATATATATATGCACACACAAATATTTACATATACTCAGCACTATATTTATATAAATATATAAATAATATATATAAATTTATATATAAATATATAAACAATATATAAATATGTATAAAAAATATATATATATATAAATATATATAGAGAGAATATGCAATAGAATATTACTCAGGCATCAAAAAGAGTGCAATCTTGCCATTTGTAACAATGTGGATGGAGCTAGAGAGTGTTATGCTACATGAAATAATCAGTCAGAGAATGACAAATAACATATGATTTCACTCATGTGTGGAATTTGAGAAACAGAACAGATGAACATGAGGGAAAAAGAGAGGCAAACAATAAAACAGATTCTTAACTATAGAGTGCAAACAGGTTGCTGGGGTGGAGGTGGGCAGGGGTGGGTTAAATGAATGATGAGTATTAAGGAGAGCACTTGTGATAAGCATTGGTGTTGTACGTAAATGATCAATCAGTATATTGTACAGCCAAAACTAATACAACACTGTATCTTAACTAGATGGAAGTTAAATAAAAATCTGAAGCTAAAAATTAAAAAAAAAAAAAAACAAAATTTCAAAGGTTAAAAAAATAAAGATTAAAAAAAATTAAGAAATGAGGTAAGAGTTAATTTCAAATAAATAGACTGTGTATACCTTAAGGAACTAGGAAAAAAGAAGGATTCAAAAGTTAGCAGAATAAAAGAAATAATAAAGATTAGAACAGAAATAAATGAAATAGAGAACAGAAAAACAAAAACAAGTTTAAGCAAGCTAAGAGTTTATACTTAGAAAAGATAAACAAAATTGACAAACCCTTAGTTAACCAAGGAGAAAAGAGAAAAGACTCAATCTGCAAAATTATAGTTGAAAAAGGAGAGATTACAATTACCATAGAAATTCAGAGGATCATAGGAGGCTACTATAAACAACTATGTGTTAACACATTGAGCAACCTAGAAGAAATGGAAAAAAATCTTAGAAACATACAAATTACAAAGACTCCAATCAGGAAGTAGAAGTAGATAATCCAATCATAGTAGATAGACTCCAATCATAGTTCCAATCAAGAAGTAAATAATCTGAATAAACTAATTACTAGTAAGGATATGGAATCAGTAAATAAATATTTCCCAGAGAAGAAAAGCACAAGACCAGATGGTTTTATTGGTGAATTTTACTGAACATTGAAAGAATTACCACCAATCCTTCTTAAAGTCTTCCAAAAAATCAAAGAGGAAGAACACTCAGTCCCAAACTGAATTTAGAAGGCTGAGATTATCCTGATAGTAAATCCAGAAAAGGAAAACTACTGGAAAAGAAAACCACAGACCAATATTTCCGATGACTAGATATGCAGAAATTCTCAATAACTGAAACTGAATTGAGCAGCATGTTAAAAGGATCATTCACCATGATCCTTTAGGGTGATTTACCCCTAGGATGTAAGGACAGTTCTACATATGCACATGATTGTGATGCATTGCATTAATAGAATGAAAGAAGAAAATTGTATGAACATCTCAATAGATGTAGAAAAAGCATTTGACACAATTCAACACCCACTTATGATTAAAAACTTAACAAATTAGCCATAGAAGGAACATTTCTCAACATAAAGGCCACATATGACAAGTTCATAGCCAACATCATAGTCAATGGTGAAAGAAAGAAATCATTTTCTCTAAAATGAGCAATGAGACAAGTGTGCCCATTGTCATTTCTCCTATTCAACATAGTGCTGGAAGTCTTATCCAGAGCAGTCAGACAGGAAAAAGAAATAAAATATATTAGAATTGGAAAGGAGAAGTAAAATTGTTTCTGTTTGAAGATGACACAATTTTATATATAGAAAATCTTAAGGATCTAAAGATTCAGCCAAATATTGTGAGCTCTAATCAAAATTCAATAATTTGTATAATACAAAATTGACATACAAAAATCAGCAACATTTCTACACACCAACAACAAAATTTCTGAAAAAGAATGAAGAAATCAATCCCACTTACAGAAAGTATAAAAAAAAAATTCTTGTGAGAGAAAAAGAGAGAGAAAAACAGAGAAAAAGGGCTCATTATTATGAGAAAAATACTTTGACCTTAAGGACCCTTGAAAATTGTTGGAATCACTGGGAGTCCTTTGACCATACTTCAAGAACTACTGCTGTTTTTGTTTTGTTTTGTTTTGTTAAGAACAGCTATTGAAGAATATTACCTTGTTCATTGAATACATTTTATGTTTATCACAACTCCATATCCTTTAAAACCAGTTGCTTGTGGATTTTTATATTCCAGTCCTATAGTAATGGATTGCTGTTTGTAGTGAGATCAAGGTATGGGATTAGAGATGTCTCTGACTTTGCATGTGTTAACACTCACTGCTGAGGAAAGTTTTCCACATCTTGCAAGTCTTTTTCAGATCATCAGTCACCTTCTCTGTGACACATTTAATAATTCCTGTGTCTTTCTTATGTACTTCATGCATACTTTTAATATTTTACAATCATGCGGGTGTTAATTACAGAAAAAAAATTGTGGTGTGTATAAAATACTACTTTATTTCCTTTGTAATCTGTTTTACTGTGACTTTTCAACTTTCTAACTTCACAGGAAATTCCATATTTAGCATGGTACGTTCTCCTAACCTGACCTAATGTTCCTTCGTACTCTGAGAACCTACTTGGTGCCCATAGAATGGAAATGAGCTTCTGGTCACTGATGCAGACATTGTCTTCGCTTATGGTAGTACTCGTCTGTAGCATTTTAACTGCGGCCATGCCATACGTCTTGTGACCAGATCTCTGCTGAGTCTGGTGACCAATGACTAGTGTCGGTGGTCACTTCTTCTTCCATTCCCACACAGCTATTCCTTTTGGAGGCTTTGGGGCACTGTCCCTTCATATCTGTGTCTCTAGTTCTGGGACCCCACTAACCTAACAAAAACTGTAGGAAGGGGAAACACCAACTAGTCTCCTGCTTTTGCAAGACTCTTTTTGATTTATAATTGACACTATTGTGTTCAGCGGGTTTAGGACTTACAAAATAAGGGTTAAGAATTCTGGCAAGCTTTCTTTTCCTTCCAGCAATATACAAATCCTGAGTACACTGAAGCATGGAATTTTCTACTTTCTTGAAGGGGACATGGAAAAAAGAAGAAAATCTGGAAAGGGGGAAAAGACAGCACTAATTAATCCAACAATATATTATCTATCCATATATGTATTAGAAATGATTATTTTATTAGGTTTTATCTTTGCACCCCTCTCCAACATACATACACACATGTGTACACACATAATGCATGACATTGATGTAACTGTTTTGACATAGGTAGCTTCTAGTACGATACATAGTGATCAGCATATCATAGAATCTCTAAATATTTGTTAAAGCAATCTAAAAATAACTAATATTTTACCAGTATATTTTATCTTAATTTTCTTTGAAAAAGAATCTAAGCTATGCCTTCTTGTTCGTTGTTATTATAATTGAGGAATGAAAGGCTAAAGACCATGCATAAAATACTAATACCTTTAAGGATTTAATATACTAAAACAAGTTTTTAATACACTAAGGACATTAACTGTCAGTGCCAGGCAAAGATCTAGATTTAGGCATTGGAAGGAAGCATGCAATAAATAGGTAATATGTCTTCTGACTCAGAATTGTTTATAAATTAAAATTTCCTTTATGCTGGAAAATTATAGCCATCTGGTACACTTAGTTATGCACAGAAATTTCTGGTAGCACTCAATGAAACAATGTTTTAAAATGGCTAGTGTGATATGTCATAGGTGATGCTCAGGAAATGGCAGTAATTTGCATTGCTTTATTTTCCTCTCAATGTAGATAGACCTTGTGGGTCTACAGCACAGCTACCTTGCAACTTTGAGAAATGCCAGTTTTCTCTGCTGCCAGTAAATTCTTTTTGCACCAAGAGGAAATCTAAACTTCTTGCTAGTTAATGTGCATAATAAAACAACTCTTATAGAAGCAGAAAATGGAGGGCCAGAATGATCCAGCAGTGTCTTAAAAATGTACTTCATAGGAGACAATGGGAAGAAATCTGAATTTGCTAGTACTTTTAAGTTTTTTTCTGACTTTTTTTTCTGTGTTTATTGCATGCTCAATTTCTGCTGTGTCTGGATAAACTCAAAGTATGTGTTCCCATGGCACATGATCCTCGGTTTCTTGAAGCATATTAATACATATAAGATCTCTTCCAGGACAAAAATTAGTCTTCATAATATAATGAAAGAATTGCCTTAACTTTTTAATAAGTATTTGAGGGAGAATGGTTCAAGGCAAATTCAGAATTTATTACAAAACTTTTTTTTTAAAGATTATATGTATGTATTTGATAGAGCAAGAGAGTGTGAGAGAGAGCTCAAGCACACAAGGAGGGGGAGTGGCAGGCAGAGGGAGAGGGAGAAGCAAGCTGACTGCAGAGCAGGGAGCCTGATGTGGGGCTCAATCTCAGGACTCAGGGATCATGACCTGAGCAGAAGACAGGCACTTAACTCACTGAGCCATCTAGGCATTCCTGTTGTAAAACTATAGAAACTTGATGGATTTGCAGACTGGAACTATGTTTGGATAATTTTGTCAAAACAAAAAAACCAATAATGTAAAATCTTCAACATCAAAGTCTTCCTCATAGTGGTGCTTAAAAATGCAGGGTGTAACATCTGTGTTTTAATCTCGGTTCTACATTTGCCACCATGAGCAAATTCTTAACATTTTCTGACCCCCCGTTTTCACATCTAAACAAGTGGAATGAGAAATAGGACCTTGTCATAGGTTTATTGTGATTAATAAGTAAATAATTCATATAAGTTGACAAGAGTGTCCAGCACATTGTAAGTCATTATTAAATATTAAGTATGGTAATAAACTAACTTCCAATTTCTACCCACAGAATTTATCCTTAATATAGTTCATGAAATATTATTGAAGTTTTAAGAATTATTTTCTTGGGTCACCTGGGGGGCTCAGTGGGTTAAGCCTCTGCCTTCTGCCTGGGTCATGATTCCAGGGTCTTGGGATTGAGCCTCACATCGGGCTCTCTGCTCAGTGGAGAGTCTGCTTACCCCTTTCTCTCTCTGCCTACCTCTGTGCCTGCTTGTGATTTCTCTCTCTGTCAAATAAATAAATAAAATCTTTAAAAAAAAAGAATTATTTTCTTCTTGCATTTAAACTATGCTAATCAATTATAATGCATTTGGGTGATGGATTATCTCATGAATTATTCTTTATTTATTATTTAGTCCTAGGTTTCAGGAATTAAAGTTTGAATTTAGGAAAGGAGTTAATATTCCTAACTGTAAATGCCATCTTTATAGCTTGATTTTATCATAAACAGTATTTATTTGACATTGCTGTTAAGTTTCTTTCATTGACGGTAAAATAAATCTCTGTTGTATTGTTTGAATGATGGCATTAAAAATATGCTAAAAGTCTCCTTTCAAAAATAAAAAATTTAAAAAAAAGTCTCCATTCTCTGATCTTGGTATAAATGTACTTTCCATTCTTAGATGGTTATTAGGAAGTAGGTAAGCTTTTCCTTTATTTTCTCTACTTTAAGATATGTACAGTGATAAGTATCATTGATATTCTGAGACATCCCACTTTTACACTCACTGTTAACTTGCCTAACTTATTTAGTTCATCTAAGCTTGTGTGCAGGTCAACTTTGACAAGTAATTTAGAAGGTTGTCATGTTTGACAAGAAAGCTTCTGTGATCATGGATTTTCTACTCTATTAATATTGTCAACTGGACTGTTTTCTGACATTTTAAAATAAATGTGAGCCATATTTACTATTATTCAAAAGACAGATCACTCAACTACTGTGAATGAAGAATATTTCACTGGCTAGTGGGACTTTTTTAAGACATAAAAGTTATATTCAGAAAACTTAGTGAAATAATCATTCCTATTATTTAGAGGAATTGGGGCTTTTTTGTATATACTTAAATTTAACTGCAGTGTTGTGCTTTCTTCAGCTAAACGAAAAAAGCAGTAATTTTTTAAAACCCCAAGTCTAGACAATGGGTGCCTTTGTGTATTTCCATTTTAAATCAGCAAATATTTTCTCCAAAGGTTACAATGTAAAAGCACCATGGGGCAAATTCTCTCTTATTCACCAAGCCCCACCCCACTGTCCTGCCTTGATTTTTTTTTTTTTTTTTTTTTTTTTAGTTAAACAAATATAAAGCAGAGGTTTCTTCTAAAATGAAAGTTTCTATTGAAGTAGTTCCAGGACATTTAACCTATTTTCAAGAAAATAAGAGCAGCACTCCAGTCATTATTCAATCAGTACACCATTGCACCATAGTATTTAAGGTAAGGTTGTTTGTTTGTTTGTTTTTTGCTGTTGTTGTTGTTGTTGTTACGTCATGACATGGGGTTTATAATTCTGTCTCTACTACCTGGGACCCTGATCAGGTTGAGGATAAAAATGTTAGTACCTCATCAGGTGGTTATGTGGGACGAGTGAATTTGTATTTACTTTTTATTTTTAAAACACTTAGAATTGTACCTGGCATGCACAGTAAACACAAAGGTTCAGGTCAGCTTCCTTGATTGGCACTACTCAGTGCATACTGAGTCATATATATTGTGTCATACATTGTAGGGGGAAAAAGAAGACACTGCATGAATGACTTCTCTGGGAGAGGATGAATGGAAGCTTATGCTTGGTGACTCCTGGACCTTTTTGATACTAATATGTACAATTTTGTTGTAATAAACTGTGTCTGTGAGTATAATGCTTTTTATGAGTTAGTTCTTCTGGTGAATTATTGAACCCAGATGTTCTTGGGATCCCTCCAAACTTAAAATCCATGTCAGAAGTGAGGGTGATCTTGAGGATTCCTGAACTTTGCATGGCCATTCACAATTATCTTCATACTCTGTGGCCATTCTGAAAGTTTCATGCATACATCTCCTTCAGACCTGTTTATTTCCACTTTTCAAACATTCCCTTTACAATTGAATGGCTAGTAGCCAACCTTGGCTCTTGCCCATGAGTGCAAATGTCGATACCTCTCTTCTTGTAGGGAAGAGTGGACAGCCAGAAATTTCACCATCTGAAATTATACCCTCTGTACAATTTTCCTTACTGATATTCCTCAATAGGACAGTAATCCTGTATCCTTCCAAGTTCCAAAAATCAGGTCTGCATTTCTCATCTCCTGCTAGCTGGTCATTGGAAATCCCATGCACCTCGGCCCCCAGGCCTTAGCTGTGGGTTTCGGAAAAGTTTGTGAGCAGCATGATTAACCATCATGAGATTCTGAGCCAGCAGCTCATGCAATTTAATTGTCTGTTCTTGATGTTGGACTCAGTCTCATACATACCATTTCAATTTAATGATGGAGTAAATACAGACCAGTTCGTGATGGGCAATTCATGATGCATATTTCCTTGATGTTCTTTAATTAGAAGTCTTTCCCAGAGCCCAGTAAATTGCAAGGAGTTGCTTCTCAAAAGTAGAATGATTTTTGGCAAAGAGAACATAGCTTTACTCCCAAACTAATGAGTCTTTAATGTGATTCTCCTATTGAGACTTAACAGATACTCCATGTACCATTGTCATTACCCATGTATACTTCCCAATATTGTTGGAACTGTACAACCTAATCACTTTAATAGTAATCTGTGGTTATTTTCAAACATGTAACAGGCTCTTCCACTGTCAAACAAACAAGATAAAAATGGATAAGATAGGAATGACTAGCCTTGCAACTTTCAAATCTTCAAACATAGTAAAAATCTTTAGTTTTCTTACAGATGTGGTATTGTTTTTTTATCCTTTATTTGTATATACAGGACAGTTCCAAGAGTTTCCTTTTAGCTTTTATGACCCTGATACAGGGGAGTCAATGTAAGGATTCTAACTTTGCATTCAGGAACTGAAAAAATAACCACAGGATTTGTTGTGGGTCTGCAGGATCCACTGGGAGACATATATGAAGATTCTGTCATTTGACTTCCCATTCTAGAAGTTGGGCCTGAGATGTATTTGCTTTCTCAAGTTTAGTGTTAATTCAGGGCCTATAATTAACAAACCTTTGGAAATTTGGGCATTTATCTGAGTCCAGTTATAAAGCACCCAAATAAATATCTGCATATCTCTCTGGAGAAGGCTTGAACACCTGTTCATTTAACATAGCTAGGTGCACCATTTCAGGGATCTTCCACAAATCCTCTCCATTCATTAATCAAAGGACTCATGGTCTATGAATTGACCCAAGGCCATACATTTACTAATCAACTCTGTTAATTTTATATTTGCAGGACTTACTTTATTTTCTTTGTTAATGTCAAACACATAAAGGTTGCTCATTTATTGTATTCTAGGGATGGCATAATAAAATATCCACTGCTTCAGTTGCCTGCAAGTCAATATTCTCTCATTACCACTTTTTCTCTGTGGTTTTGTATAAATTCATATGCCTTCTTCATCTGGCTTTTATTATACTGGGATTCCATTTTTCCCATCTAAAACTGTGAACTCAATTACCTTTCAGCCTCACAGGACAATTGCCATTAAGCTCTTCACAGATGGTGTTGCCTCCCTAATCAATACATTTATTAATGTCTCAGAAAAGGAAAACTTCCTGTTATTTCTTTTCTCTTTTTTTAAAGACTGATTATTATTATTACTACTACTACTATTATTATTACTACTACTACTATTGTTTTGGACAGAGAGAGCGAGAGAGAACATGAGCTGGGACTGGAGGTATGGAGGACAGAGGGAGAGGGAGAGAGAATCTCAAGCAGGCTTCTCACTGAGCATGGAGCTCAACTTGGGACTTTATCTCTTGACCATGAGATCATGACCTGATCCGAAGCCAAGAGGCAGAGGCCTAACCAAACTGTGCCAACAGAGGTGCCCCTCTTTTATTTCTTTCATGCTCATTAGTAATTGTGTTCTTTATTGGTTGGTTTGTTAACACACCATCTTTCTAGTATGTGAGATTTCTCTAATGATAGAGTAATTCTTGTCTATCTTATTCTCTGATAGTTCTGTCATGCCTAAATAGGTCCTACTATACAGAGGTGCTTAGTAAGTCATTACTGACTGACTGACTGAATGAGTGAATGATTATATCTCTGTGCTTCTATGTGAATGTTAATGTGGGGTAGATTTCCAAAAATTTCAATTGCTTTGTATAAATTTATGGACATTTTAATTTTATGAAGTACTATCTGTTTGTCCCTCAAATAGATATTACTGATGGACATTTTCATCAAATATGTATGAGAATATTTTTACTTGCATTTTTATTATTTATTTATTTATTTTAAAGATTCATTTATTTATTTATTTATTTGACAGAGATCACAAGTAGGCAGAGAGGCAGGCAGAGAGAGGGGGGGAAGCAGGCTCCCTGCTGAGCAGAGAGCCCGATGCAGAACTCGATCCCAGGACCCTGGGATCATGACCTGAGCTGAAGGCAGAGTCTTAACCCACTGAGTCACGGAGGCGCCCCTTATTTGCATTTTTGATATAGCTTATCTTGTCATTTGTGAGTAAGAGCCTAGGTTTCCCCCCAAATTCTTAGACATTATTTATTTTTCTTGCCTATTGCAGCAGTTTAAAGCCTCTACACTTCTAATTAAGAAATGAGAACTGCAAGCTCCCTTATAATATCTTACAGAGTATTTTCGTTACCCTAAAAATCCTCTGTGCTCCACTTATTTATCCTCTCCTCCTTCACAACTCTGGAAAATACTGATCTTTTACTCTCTGTATAGTTTTTTGCCTTTTTCCAGAATGCTGTATAGTTGGAATCATACAGAATATAGCCATTTCAGATTGATTTCTTTCACTTAGTAATATGTATTTAAGGTTACTTCACATCTCTCATGGCTTTATAGCTCATTTCTTTTTAGGGCTGAGTAGTATTTCATTGTCTGGATACACCATAGTTTATCCATTTACCTAATGAAGAGCATTTTGAATGCTTCCATTATTTCACAATTATGAATAAAGCTGCCATAAACATCAATGTGCAGGTATTTGTGTGGACATAGATTTTTAACTCCCTTGGATAAATACACAGGAGTGCACTTGGTGGATCATATGGTTAAGAGTATGTTTAGTTTTGTAAGAAACTGCCAAAGTGTCTTCCAACTGGTTATACCATTTTACATTCTCACTATCAATGAGTGAAAGTTCCTGTTGCTCCACATCCTAGTCAGCATTTGTTGTCAGTGTTCCAGATTTTGGCCATTCCAATACGTGTGTAGTGGTTTCTTGTTTTAATTGGATTTTCTCTGATGACTGATGATGTGGAGCATCTTTTTTTATGCCTATGGTATCTGTATATTTTCTTTGAAGACTTTGGCCCACTTTTAAATTTTTATATTGAGTTTTTAAGAATCTTTGTATGTTTTTATATTCTACATAGATGCTCATGTCTTCTACAAAGACAGTTTTATGTCTTCTCGATCTATTTATGTTTCATTTCTTTTTTCTGCCTTATTACATGAGCAAGGACTTTGAGTATGATGTTGAAAAGGAGTGATGAGAGGGGACATCCTTGCCTTATACCTGATCACAGTGAAAAAGCTTCAAAGTTTCTCACCATTAGGTCTGATGTTAGCTGTAGGTTTTTATAGATAGTCTTTGTCAAGTTGAGAATTCCACTCTATTCTTAAATTACTGAGAGTTTTTAACACAAATGTGTGCTGGATTTTCCAAATATCTTTTCCACATCTATTGATATGGTCATGTGATCTTTCTTTCTCTTTCTTTCTTTCTTTCTTTCTTTCTTTCTTTCTTTCTTTCTTTTTCTTTTTCTGTTGATGTGATGGATTAATTACTTTTTGAATGTTGAACCATCTTTACCTAACTGGGATAAACCCACTTGGTCATAGTGTATACTTCTTTTACACATTGTTTGGTTCAATTTGCTAGTTATTTATTGAGGATTTTTGCGCTGTTGCTATATAAATTAGCCAGCAGATGTTATTTCTATCCAGTTGGTGGATGGTATTATTGAGATCAGCTGTGTTTTTACTGATTTTCTGTCTATTCTGTTTTTGCTAGAGGGGTATTAAAGTCTTCAACTATGATAGTGGGTTTATCAGTTTCTCCTGGTAGTTCTATAGTTTTTGCCTTGTGTAGTTTGATGCTCTGTTGTTAGGTACATTCAGATTTATGAGTTTTGGAGAAGTGCCTTCTTCATCATTATGTAATATCCTTCTTTGTTAATTTTCCTTTCCTTTTAGTCTTCCTCTTCTGAAATTAATATTGCTATTCCTGCTTTCTTTTGATTACAGTTAGCATGGATGTATATTTCTCTGTTTATTTTTAATTCATATGAGTCTTTATATTTAAAGTGTATTTTTTGGTAGACAATTTATGGTTGGGTCATATCTTTTGATCCACTCTGACAATCTCTTTTAATTGGTATATTTATACTATATGCTATACATATATACTATTTATACTGTACATTTAATGTGATTGATATAGTTGAATTAGTTTTTACTATTTGTTACCCTGTTCTTTGCTTCTATATATTTCTTTCATTTTTCTGCCTTTGTAGTTTTGCCTTTGTGGTTTTATTTTATTTTATTTTACTTTATTTTTAAAGATTTTATTTATTTATTTGATAGCGAGAGTGATCACAAGTAGGCAGAGAGGCAGTCAGAGAGAGGGGGGAAGAAGACTCCCTGCTGAGCAGAGAGCCCAATGCAGGGCTCAGTCCCAGGACCCCGAGAACATGGCAGAGGCTTAACCCACTGAGCCACCCAGGCACCCCTCCTCTGTGGTTTTAATTAAGCATTTATTTTTTAATTTTAAGCATTTCATGATTCAACTTTCTCTTCTTTCTTAACATGTCATTTATTCTTTTCTTTTTTTTTAACTTTTTTTGTGGCTGTTCTAAAGTTTGCAATATATGTTTATACTTCAAGTCAATTTTCAAATAATACTACATCACTTTACAATAGTATATCTTATATTTAAAAAATCCTTATTTTTCCTTCTGTCTCGTATCATTGCTGTCATTCATTTCACTTACATATAATCATACATAAACAAACACACACACATATATATGCACATATAATTGAATGCATTGTTGCTATTATTATTTTGAATGAACTATTTCTATTAGATCCATTAAGAGTAAAAAAATAAGTTTTATTTTACTTTCACTTGTTCCTTTTTTGGTGCTCTTACTTTGTCCTATAAATCCAAGTTTCTGACCTATATTTTTTTTTCTTTCTGAAAAACTCATTTTAACATTTCTACATGCAACAGATTCCCTCAATTTTTGTTTGAGAATATCTTTATTTCTCTTTTATTTTACAAAGATAATTGAGGTATAGAATTCTAGATTTCTACAATCTAGAAACCTACCTAGATTTCTTGGTATAGAGTTCTAGGCCTGTTGCATCACCACTTCCTCATATCAGGGAGATCATATGATAGTTGTCTTTCTCTGCTTGACGCTTAAGTGGGTAGGAGAAAAATAAATGAAACAAGATGGGATTGGGAGGGAGACAAACCATAAGTGACTCTTAATCTCACAAAACAAACTGAGGGTTGCTGGGGGGAGGGGGTTTGGGAGAAGGGGGTGGGATTATGGACATTGGGGAGGGTATGTGCTTTGGTGAGTGCTGTGAAGTGTGTAAACCTGGTGATTCACAGACCTGTACCCCTGGGGATAAAAATATATGTTTATAAAAAATAAAGAATTAAAAAAAATAATTCTAGGCCTGTAACTTTTTTCTCTCAAACTTTAAATATTTCATATCACTCTATTCTTGCTTGCATGTTTTCTGAGGAGAAGTTGAATATAATTATGTAATCCTTTTTTATTTCTCTATAGGTAATATTTTTTCCATTTTTTTCTGAGATTTTTTTTTTAAATCTTTTTTTTTCCGTAATTTGACAATGATATTTCCAGGTGTAGTTTTTTACCATTTATCATGTTTGGTGTTTTCTGAGCTTTCTGGATATAGGGCTTGGTGTCTGACATCAATTTGGGGAAATTATTAGTCTTAGTGTTTCAAATATTTCTTCTGTTCCCTTCTTTCCTTTCCCGCTGGTATTCCCATTATGTGTATCTTGCACTTTTTGTAGTAGTTCTACAGTCCTTAGGTTTTCTGTTCTGCTTTTTCAGTCTTTTTAGTTTTTGTTTTTCAGTTTTTGAGCATTCTATTGATACCTGTTCTAGACTAGAGAGTCTTCCCTCAACTCTGTCCAATCTACTAGTAAATCCTTCAAAGGCATGCTTCATTTCTGTTATATATATTTTTTTCATCTGTAGCACCTCTTTTTCACTATTTGTTAGGATTTCCATCTCTCTAGTTCCTTGTGTATTTTTTTTTCCTTGCTTATCATATACTTTATCCATTGAAACTCTCAACATGTAAATTGTAGTTGTTTTAAATTCCTGATCTGACATCCCAACATCTCTGCCATGTCTGGTTCTGATGCTTGCTCTGTCACTTCAAATTTTATGAAATGCAGCAAATGTAGCATTTAACTGAATATTTAGAGCCTAAAGCACATACATTATAAAAGAATGAAAGTTGAGAATAAGTGAGCTATGTTTCCATCTCAAGATGTTAGAAAAGAGCAATAAATCTTACAAAATAAAATAGAAAATAGAAAGGAGGAGTTAACATAAGTGCAGAATCAATTAAATAAAAAATGAATAAATGTACAATATAATTTTATCTTATTATTATAGTATAATTGTATTAAAATTTTTTCTTGATAGACATGATACATTAATAGAAGGAACTACTATAAATAGGCCTTTAGTAATACATGGTGAGTTTTCAGGAGTGGGAAGGTATTCTCTAGTCCTACAGGAAGGTCTCAATCTTTTAGTGATTTTTGTCTCTGGACTGTAACTTCACAAGTGTTTTTTATTTCTTTCTTCCCTCCTTCATTGGGACAGATTGGTTACAGTGAGTTTATATTGGGTATTTCCCTTCTCTAGGCCAGTTATGCTCTGATAATACCCTAGTGGGGTTAGTTCTGGTTAAGTAGTTTCACGTAAGTGCAGAATTTGTTAAGCACAGCCTGCTCTGGAGTATTTAAAAATGGCTTCTTTAGGATTTTGATGATTTCCTTTCTCACATTAGGTCTTTCATCCAGTTTGAACTTATTTCTGTGTATGATGTAAGAAAAGTCCAGTTTCATTCTCCTGCATGTTGCTGTCCACTTTTCCAATACTGATTGTTGAAAAGATTGTTTTTTTCCCCCCACTGGATATTCTTTGTTGATTTCAATTTGTTGAAAATTAATTGACCATATAGTTGTGGCTCCATTACTGGCTTTTCTCTTCCATGCCATTGATCATTATATCTGTTTTTGTGACAGTACCATACTGTCTTGATGGTACAGCTTTGTAATGTATATTACAGCTTTGTAATATAGCTCGAGGCCCAGAATTGCCCTACTTTACTTTTCTCTTTTAAGATTTGGGTCTTTTTTGATTCCATACAAATTTTAGGATTGTTTGTTCTACTTCTGAGAAAAATGCTGGTGGTATTTTGGTAGGGATTGCACTGAATGTGTACATTGCTTTAGGTAGTATAGACATTTTAACAAATGTTATATTGTTCTCCCTTTCCATGAGCGTGGAATGCTTTTTCATTTCTTTGTGGCATCTTCACTTTCTTTCGTAAGTATTTTATAATTCTCAGATGACAGATCTTTCACCTCTTGGTTAGATTTATGTTTAGGTATCTTACGATTTTTGGTCCAGTTGTAAATGGGATTGATCCCTTGATTTCTCTTTCTACTGCTTCTTTATTGGTGTATAGAAATGCAACAGATTTCTGTATGTTGATTGTATCCTGCAACTTTACTGAATTCATGTATCAGTTCTAGCAGGTTTTGGGTGGTTTCCACATAGCATATCATTCTGTCTGCAAATAGTGAAAGTTTAACTTCTCCCTTGCCCATTTGGATGCCTTTTATTGCTTTTTGTTGTCTGATTGCTGAAGCCAGGACTTCTAGTAGTATGTTGAACAACACTGGTGAGAGTGGACATCCCTATCTTATTCCTGACTGTAGAGGAAAAGCTCTCCGTTTTTCCCCATTGCTGAATATTAGCTGTGGGGGTTTTGTGCATGGCTTTTATGATTTTGAGGTGTGTTTTCTTCTCCATTCTACCCTGTTGAGGGTTTGTAATCAAGAATGGATGCTACATTTCTTTAAATGCCTTCTCTGTATTTATGAGATGATGATCACACGGTTCTTCTTTCTTTTATTAGTGTGGTGTATTGTGTTGGCTGATTCATGGAAATCCCTACAGCACAGGAATGAGTCCCACTTGATTGTGGTGAATAATTCTTTTAATTGTACTCTTGGATATGATTTGCTTTTATCTTGAGAATTTTTGCATCCATGTTCATCAGGGATATTGGCCTGTAATTCCTCTTTTTAGTGGGGTTTTGTCTGATTTGGGAATCAGGATATTGCTAGCCTTGTAATATGTGTTTTCCTTCCATTTCTGTGTTTTGGAATAGTTTGAGAATAAATATTAACTCTTCTTTAAATATCTGGTAGAATTCCCTTGGTATAAGCCATCTGGCCCTGGACTTTTGTTCATTGGGGGATTTTTAATTAGTGTTTTAATTCCTTTGCTGGTTATCAGTCTGTTCCAATTTTCTATTTCTTCCTGTTTCAGTTTTGGTAGTTTATGTTTCTAGGACTTTATCCATTCCTTCCAACTTGCCAAGTTTATTGGCATATAATTTTTCATAATATCTTAAAATAATTATTTGTATTTCTTTGGTATTAGTTGTGATATCTCCCCTTTAATTCATTATTTCATTTATTTAGGTCCTTTTTCTTTTCCTTTTAGTACGTCTGGTTAGAGGTTCAATCAATTTGTCAGCCACCTCTTTTACCTTGGCCATAACAACTTCTTACTAGACACATCTCCCGGGGCAAGGGAAACAAAAGCAAAAATGAACTATTGGAACCTCAGCATGATAAGAAGCTTCTGCACAGCAAAGAAAATAAAACTTAAAGGCAGCCTTTGGAATGGGAGAAGATATTTGCAAATGACATCTGATGAAGTGTTAATATCTATTTATATAGAACTTACCAAACTCAACACCCAAAAAGTAAATCATCCAGTCAATAAATGGGCAGAAAACACAAATAGACATTTTTTCCAAAGAAAGCATCAGATGGACAAAGACACTCATCATCAAGGAAATACAATTGAAAGATGCTCAATATCACCCTTCATCAGGGAAATGGAAACCAAAACAACTATGAGATTCCATCTCATTCTGTCAGAATGGCTAAAATTAACAACTCAAGAGACAACAGATGTTGGTGAGGATATGGAGAAAAGGAAACCCTCTTATACCATTGGTGCGAGTGCAAACTGGTGCAGCCACTATGGAAGATAGTATGGAATTTCCTTAAAAAGTTAAAAATAGAATTACCCAATGACCAGCAATTGCACTACTAGTTATTTACACAAAGGATAGAAAAAACCTGATTCAAAGGGGCACATGCACCCTAATGTTTATAATAGCATTATCAACAATAGCCAAATAATGGAGATAGCCCAAGTGTCCATCAACTGGTGAATGGATAAAGAAGTTATGGTACAGATATATAGTGGAATATTATTTGGTCATCAAAAGGAATGGAATCTTGCCATTTGCAAATGTGGAAAGAGCTAGAGAGTATTATGCTAAGCGAGATAAGTCAGAGAAAGACAAAAACCATATGATTTCACTCAGTGTGCAATTGAAGAAGCAAACAGTTGAACATTTGGGAAGGGAAACAAAGAAAAAAAAAAAAAGAGGAAAGAAAACCACAAGAGACTCTTAGCTATAGCAAACAAACTGAGTGTTGATGGTAGGGTGGTGGGTGGTGGATGGGCTAAATGGATTATGGGAATTAGGGGAGCACTTGTTGTATTGAGCACTGTTATTTGTGTGTGACGAATCACCAAATTCTACTCCTAAAATCACTGTTACACTAAATGTTAACGAACTAGAATTTAAATAAATTTGAAACCAAAAAAAAAAAAAAATGCAAGGAAAATTATGGAAAATTAAAAACAGTTTAAAAAATGGCTCTATCCCTAGAAGAAAAAGTTTGGAAACAGTGTGGTGGTTGCATAGCAATTAATGTAATTAGTGCTGCCAAATTGTACACTTGAAAATGGTTAATGGAAATAACAAATTTGGGGTTAGATAAATATTTTACCAAAATAAAAAGTGATTATATAAAAAACAAATAACAAAACAAAACAAAAACAAAAATAAAATAACTCACCATCAGTTCAGTTTTTCTTACCTGGCACTGGGTTCTTGTGGAAGTTTCTGCATGTAAATCTCTGCTCTTGTAAGCTAAGACTTCTGTATTTGCTTGTTTGTCTCTTTGATTTGTGGGTCAGCAGTTATCCCTGTGCCCTCCCCTTTCTTATGGAACCAGAAAGAGTTGTGTGTTTTTCGATCTGTTAAGCATTTTACTTGTTTTTAGGATGGACTGATGACTTCCAAGCTTCCTACATAAGAACTAGAAACTGGGACTCTCTTGGACTGCATGTGTCAGTTTTTAATATGATGTTTATGATAATAAAATAGCTGGTGTTTTCTTTTATTTTTCTTTTTAATTTTTTATATATTACTATAATATATAAAATTATGTTCACATCTATATATGTATTTATGAATATGTGTGTGTCTGATTTTAAAAGCTGTGCAACTACCCCTCAAATCATATGGATAATTTTTTTTAGAATTATAACCCTATTTTTTAAATAGAACTTAGGTTCCCATTGACATAAGATGTTATTTTTGGGGGATTCCTGTGTGGCTCAGTCCCTTAAGTATCTGTCTTCAGCTCACATCATGATCCCAGGGTCCTGGGATCAAGTCCTATATCGGGCTCCTGGCTCAGTGGGAAGCCTGCTTTTCCCCCTATCTGCCATTCCCCCCTACTTGTTCTCTCTTTCTCTCTCTGACAAATAAATGAATAAAATCTGTAAGTGAACAAATAAAATACCATTTTTTGGCATTTATCAATGATACATGTTTTTGTTTCATTGAACATCATTCATTGATGGCACACTCTTAGCAATGATAAGTTTATGAAAATCCTTAATTACTTAAAGACCTTGTTTCTAGTATACTGTTTTTTTTTTTTCCTAAGAGGCCCTAGGACTTAAAAAAAAAAAAAAAAAAGACTCAAAACAATTCTTAGACTCCCATAAGAAGGAAATAGCCTGTGTAAGTTGTATAGTTTCCTTAAGTAATGAACAAGTAAGTGTCTCCCAGAGAGCTTAACCCAACCACCTTCTCCCTCCCTCCTTCCCCTGGCAACCCTCAGTTTGTTTTGTGAGATTAAGAATCTCTAATGGTTTGTCTCCCTCCCAGTCCCATCTTGTTTCATTTTTTTCCCCTCCATAGCTTCCACAGACCCCTACCCTGCATCTCAAATTCCTCATATCAGAGAGACCATAGGATAATTGTCTTTCTCTGATTGAGTTCTTTCGCTTAGCATAATACCCTCTAGTTCCATCCATGTTGTTGCAAATGGCAAGATTTCTTTTTTTTTGGATGGCCGAATAGTATTCCATTGTATATATACCACATCTTAATCAATTCATCTATTGATGGACATCTAGATTCTTTTTTTTTTTCTTAAAGATTTTATTTATTTATTTGACAGAGAGAAATTACAAGTACACTGAGAGGCAGGCAGAGAGAGAGACTGAGAGGCAGGCAGAGAGAGAGAGAGAGAGAGAGAAGGAAGCAGGCTCCCTGCTGAGCAGAGAGCCCGATGCAGGACTTGATCCCAGGTCCCTGAGATCATGACCTGAGCCGAAGGCAGCCACCCAGGCACCCTACATTTCTGTCTTTAGGGTAAATACCCAGTAGTGTGATTGCTGGGTCATAGGGTAGCTCTATTTTCAACTTTTTGAGGAACCTCCATACTGTTTTCCAGAGTTGCTGCATCAGCTTGCATTCCCATCAAAGTGTAGGAGGGTTCCCTTTTCTCTGCATCCTCACCAACACCTGTTGTTACATAACTTGCTAATTTTAGCCATTCTGACTGGTGTGAGGAGATATTTCACTGTGCTTTTGATTTGTATTTACTTGATGTTGAGTAATATTGAGCACTTTTTCATGTGTCTATTGGCCACATGGATGTGTTCTTTGCAGAAATGTCTGTTCATGTCTTCTACCCATTTCTTGATTGGATTATTTGTTCTTTGGGTGTTGAGTTTGATAAGTTCTTTAGAGATTTTGGATACTAGCCCTCTATCTGATAGATCATTTGCAAATATCTTTTCACATTCTGTCATTTGTCTTTTGGTTTTGTTGACTGTTTCCTTCACTATGCAAAAGCTTTTGATCTGGATGAAGTCCCAAGTTCATTTTTGCTCTCGCTTCCCTTGCCTCTGGCAATGTTTCTTGGAAGAAGTTGCTATGGTTGAGGTCGAAGAAGTTGATGCCTGTGTTCTCCTCAAGGATTTTGATGGTTTTCTGTCTCACATTGAGGTCTATCTTCCATTTTGAGTCTATTTTTATGTGTGGTGTAAGGAAATGGTCCCATTTCATTCTTCTGCATGTGGCTGTCCAATTTTTCCAACACCATTTGTTGAAGAGACTTTTTTTCATTGGACATTCTTTCCTGCTTTGTCAAATATTAGTTAACCACAGAGTTGAGGATCTGTTTCTGGGCTCTCTATTCTGTTCCACTCATCTATGTGCCAATGCCATACTGTCTTTGTAATACCATACTGAGCTTTGTTATAGAGCTTAAAGTTTGGAATTGTGATGCCACCAACTTTGTTTTTTTCTTTCAACAGTCCTCTGCCTATTCAGGGTCTTTTCTGGTTCCATATAAATTTTAGGGTTATTTGAGGTACCTGGGTGGCTCAGTGGGCTAAGCCTTTGCCTTTAGCTCAGATCATGATTTTAGGTTCCTGGGATGGAGCCCCACATCTGGCTCTCTGCTCAGCAGGGAGCCTGCTTCCCCCTCTCTCTCTGCCTGCCTCTCTGCCTACTTGTGATCTCTCTCTATTAAGTAAATAAATAAAATCATTAAAAAAATTAGGGTTATTTGTTCCATTTCTTTGAAAAAAAATGATGGTATTTTGATAGGGATTGCATTAAATCTGTAGACTGCTTTAGATAGCACAGACATTTTTATAGTATTTGTTTTTCCAATCCCTGCATAGAACATTTTCTCATTCCTTTGTGTCTTCTTCAATTTCTTTTATGAGTACCCTATAGTGTTCAGGATACAGATTCTTTGTCTCTTTGGTTAGGTTTATTCCTAGGTATCTTATGATTTTGGGTGCAATTGTAAATGAGATCGACTCCTTAATTTCCCTTTCTTCTGTCTTGCTGTTGCTTTATAGAAATGTAATGATTTCTATGTATTGCTTTTATATCCTGACATTTTACTGAATTCCTGTGTGAGTTCTAGCAGTTTTGGAGTGGAGTCTTTTGGGTTTTCCACATAAAGCATCATATCATCTGCAAAGAGCGAGAGTTTGACTTCTTCTTTGCCTATTTGGATGCCTTTAATTTCTTTTTGTTGTCTGATTGCTGAGGCTAGGACTTTTAGTACTATATTGAATAGCAGTGGTAATAGTGGACATCCCTGCCATGTTTCTGACCTTTGGGGAAAAATTCTCAGTTTTTCCCCATTGAGAATGATATTCGCTGTGGGTTTTTCACAGATGGCTTTGATGATATTGGGGTATGTACCCTCTATCTCTACACTGTGAAGAGTTTTGATCAAGAAAGGATGCTGTACTTTGTAAAATGCTTTTCAACATCTACTGAGAGAATCATATGGTTCTTGTTCATTCTTTTATTAATTTATTGTATCACACTGATTGATTTGAGGATGTTGAGTCAAGCTTGAAGCCCAGGAGTAAATCCCACTTGATCGTGGTGAATAATCCTTTTCATGTACTGCTGGTTCTTATTAGCTAGTATTTTGGTGAGAATTTTTGCATCCATCTTCCTCAAGGATACTGGTCTGTAATTCTCCTTTTTGATGGGGTCTTTGTCTGGTTTTGGGATCAAGGTGATGCTGGCCTCATAAAATGAGTTGGGAAGTTTTCCTTCCATTTCTACTTTTTGGAACAGTTTCAGGAAAATAGGAATTAATTCTTCTTTAAATGTTTGGTAGAACTCTCCTGGAAAGCCGTCTGGCCCTGGGCTCCTGTTTGTTGGGAAATTTTTGATGACTGCTTCAGTCTCCTTCCTTGTTATGGGTCTGTTCAGGTTTTCCATTTCTTCCTGGTTTAGTTTTGGTAGTTTATATGTCTCTAGGAATGCATCCATTTCTTCCAGATTGTCAAATTTGCTGGCATATAGTTGCCCATAATATGTTCTTATAATTGTTTGCATTTCTTTGGTGTTGGTTGTGATCTCTTCTTTATCATTCATGGTTTTATTAATTTTGATCCTTTCTTTTTTCTTTTTTTTTAAATTATTTTTAAAAAAAATTTTTTAAGAGCCTGATGTGGGGCTCGATCCCAGGACCCTAGGATCATGACCTGGGCCAAAGGCAGAGGCTTTAACCCACTGAGCCACCCAAGTGCCCCTTCTTTTTGATAATTCTGGCCAGGGGTTTATCAATCTTACTAATTCTTTCAAAGTACCAGCTCCTACTTTTATTGATCTGTTTTACTGTTCTTTGTTATCTATTTCATTGATTTCTGTTCTTATCTTTATGATTTCTCTTCTCATGCTGGGTTTAGGCTTTCTTTGTTCTTCTTTCTCCAGCTCCTTAGGTGTAGAGTTAGTTTGTATACTTGAGACCTTTCTTCTTCTTGAGAAAGGCTTGTATCACTATATACTTTCCTCTCAGGTGGCCTTTACTGTATCCCAAAGACTTTGAACAGTTGTGTTTTTATTTTCATTTGTTTCTATGATTTTTTAAAATTCTTTAATTTCCTGGTTGACTGATTCATTCTTTAGTAGGATACTCTTTCGCCTCCATGTATTTGAATTCTTTCCAACTTTCCTCTTGTGATTGAGTTCTAGTTTTAAAGCATCGTGGTCTGAAAATATGCAAGGAATGATCCCAATCTTTTTGGTACCGGTTGAGACCTGATTTATGACCCAGGATGTGATCTATTCTGGAGAATGTTTTATGCACTGGAGAGGAATGTGTATTCTGTTGCTTTGGGATGGAATGTTCTGAATATATCTGTGATGTCCATCTAGTCCAGTGTGTCATTTAAAGCCTTTATTTTTTTTGTTTATCTTTTGTTTAGATGATCTGTCCATTTCTGTGAGAGGGGTGTTAAAGTCTCAAACTATTATTATATTAATGTTGATGTTTTTCTTTGATTTTGTTATTAATTGGTTTATATAATCGGCACTTCCCTGGTTAGGTGAATTGATATTTAAAATTGTTAGAACTTCTTGTTGGACAGAACCTTTAAGTATGATATATTGTTCTTCCTCATCTCTTATTATAGTCTTTGGCTTAAAATCCAATTTATCTGATGTAAGGATTGCCACTCCAGCTTTCTTTTGATGTCTATTAGCATGATAAATGGTTTTATAACCCTTCCCTTTAAATCTTTAGGTGTCTTTGGTTCTAAAATGAGTCTCTTGCAGACAGCATATTGATGGGTCTTGTTTTTTTTTTTCATCATTTTGATGCCCTGTATCTTTTGATTGGGGTATTTCGCTCATTTACATTCAGGGTAACTATTGAAATATATGAATTTAGTGCCATTGTATTTCCTGTAAGGTGACTATTACTGTATATTGTCTGTGTTCCTTTCTGGTTTGTTACTTTTAGGCTCTCTCTTTGCTTAGAGGACCCCTTTCAATATTTCCTGTAGGACTGGTTTGGTATTTGCAAATTCTTTTAGTTTTTGTTTGTCCTGGAAGCTTTTTATCTTTCCTATTTTCAATGACAGTCTAGCTGGATATAGTATTCTTGGTTCCATATTTTTCTCAGTTAGTGCTCTGAATGGATCATGCAAGTCCTTTCTGGCCTGCCAGGTCTCTATGGGTAGGTCTCTGCCAATCTAATATTTCTACTATTGTATGTTACAGATCTCTTGTCCCGAGCTACTTTCAGCATTTTCTCTTTGTCACTGAGACCTGTAAGTTTTACTATTAGATGATGGGGTGTTGACATATATTTATTGATTTTTAAGGTTGCTTCTCTGTGCCTCCTGGAGTTTGATGGTTGTTCCCTTTGGAAATTAGGGAAATTCTCTGCTGTAATTTGCTCCAATATCCCTTCAGCCCCTCTCTCTCTTTCTTTTTCTTCAGGGATCCCAATTATTCTAATATTGTTTCATCTTATGGTATCACTTATCTTTTGTATTCTCTCGTGATCCAGTATTGTTTGTCTCTCTTTTGCTCAGCTTCTTTGTTCTCCATTACTCAGTCTTCTATATCATTAATTCTCTCTTATGCCTCATTTATCCTAGCAGTAAGAGCCTCCATTTTTTATTGCACCTCATTAATATCTTTTCTGATTTCAACTTTTTTTAGATTTTAGTTCTTCCATTTCTCCAGAAAGGGATTTTATTTCTCTGAAATGGATTCTGTAATATCTTCCATGGTTTTTTAGAGCCCAACTAGGTGTCTTTGGTTCTAAAATGAGTCTCTTGCAGACAGCATATTGATAATCACGATTCTGAACTCTACTTCTGACACAGTACTGATGTCCATATTGATTAGTTCCCTAGCCATCAGTACTGCCTCTTGGTCTTTTGTGTGTGTGTGTGTGATGAGTTTTTCTGCCTTGTCATTTTGTCCAGATAAGAACAGATGAGTGAGAAAACAAAATATTAAAAGGTAGCAATGAATCCAGAAAAAATATACACTAGCCAAGTCAGAAGAGCCCCCAAACCAAGGGGAGATGTGAGGGGGAAGTAATGAAAAGGAAAAAAAAATATATATGTATATATATATGTATATATATATATACATATATATATTAGACTGGTGAATAGTACACAACCACATACTTGATTTTGGGTGTATTTTGGTCTGTTAGAAGAAACTACCTCCCTATATTTTAAAGAAGGAATAACATATAATACAAAAATAAGGGTAAACATGATGAAGGGATGGAATATGACTGTAAAGATGAAAATTAAAAAAAAAAATTCCAAAAAAGGCATTGATAAGATAAGAAGTTGGTTGAAAAAAGAAAACAAAGTGGGGGGGGATATGTGATTAGGCTGGGGAGTAGATCAAAACCATGCACTAGATTTAGGATATATTTTGATCTATTTGAAGAAATGGAAAACCAAATTTTAAAGAAAAAATCTTTATGTATATAAAAAATAAGGTTAAATATAATGATAGGATAAAATATGATTATAGCATTGAAAATTTAAAAAATATTTTAAAAATATATTGATAAAATAAAATTTTTAAAAATGTTAAAATGGGAAAGAGAAAAATAAAAAAATAGAATAAGAAAAATAAAATTTTAAAAAATTTAACTTTTAAGAACTGAAGGACCATGAAAAAAAGCCATGAATTCTGTATGTTGCTTTCCCCAGCTCGGGAGTTCTGTAGTTGTCACTGATGTGTGAACTTGGTCTTGGATGGATGTTCTTGCTGATCTTCTGTGCAAGGGCTTGTTGCTGTGATTGTCAGATGTCTTTGCCTGAGACAGAATTGCATCACCCTTGCCAGGTCCATGCTCAGTAATCTGCTTGGTTTTAATCTCGGGATCTTTTGTTCCCCGACCACTTTCTGTATAGTTTTGGAGGAAAGGAACAAAAATGGCAACATACAAATCTCTCGCCCCTTTGAGGCCAAGAGCTCAGGGCCCCACTCCTCAATGCACCCTCAGAGAAAGCTGTCAATCCCTTCTGTCTCCCTAGTCTCTGGCCACACTCGGAGCTCACCCACCCTATGATAGAGCATTTCTATCTCTGGTGCATGGCTTCATTTGGAGTCTCCAAACCCAGCAGATGCCTGCAGCACCATCCTGTGATGCTCCTCCCAGCAGTGGAAGGAGGGGGTCTTTCCAGATCTGCCCCTCATGGTGTCCTTACTCGAAGAGAGGTGGCCCGACTGTGCCTTGGATCACAGTTTAAGGTAATCCTGAGCTGAGAGCCCCCTCTTTGGCTCCATCTTTACAGCTGGCTTCCCCGATCTGATACCTGGAAGCTCTACCACATTCTGACACCCCTGGTCTTTTTGTGACCCCACATGTCCTGAGACCACACTGTCCCCAGAAGAGTTCCATGCCCTGCTTAGCTTCTGGAGTGATGTCCCTCAGTGGAGCAGACTTCTAAAAGTTCTGATTTTATACTACACTGCTGTACCGCTTTCTGGGAGCTGAACCCTCCCCCTATGGTCTCTCTTCCCTTATGTTGCCTTGGATTCACTTCTCCATACATCCTGCATTCCAGAAAGTGATCGCCTTTCTGTTCCTAGCATTGCTGCTCTTCTCTTCTATCTCCTGTTGAGTTTGTAGGTGTTCAGAACGGTTTGATAACTACCTAGCTAAACTCCTGGGACCTGATGATATTTAGGTTTCCTACTCCTCTGCCATCTTGCTGCAGAATTTTGTGTTGTTAGCAGCTGTGTGCTTCCCTTTCCGAAATGTAAGTTTTCTACTGTTATTGTTATTCTACCAGTGATAGCCTACACAGGACTGATATTTTGTCCTTTATATCATATTTTACAGGACCACAACAACTAGATCCAGCAACAATGGAGAAGATTACTCAATATCCAGAGATTCTGAAATTTCAGCTATCTGTGTAAGTGAATAAAATTTTGGATTGTCTCCTTTGGAGAACAAGTGAGTAGATATCACCTGTGGAAAGAGGGCACACATAAATATGTATAAAGGGAAAGATGGTTTGGGAAGAAATTACTGGCTGCTCAACAGTGTTCTTGTTCTCCACCTCTTGATCTCAGAGGTAAAGATTTCTTACCTCTCTTGATCTTTCGTGTGGACATTTCCTGAGTTCTAGCCAATGAAGTGTGAGCAGAGTTGACCTTTCCAGTCTTGGCCCATTAAAAACTCCCATGTTTGCTCCTGTGAGCTCTGTTTGCTTTCTGTTTGGAAGGAAGAACATTGCCAGGCAGGACTTGGATTGGCATAAGGTGAAGATGACAGTATGTCTGTTGGCCATTTGGAGGAGGATTGCCCTACTGACCTGTTTACTCTTTTGAGCAAAAAGTAACCTTCTAATATATTCGTAGTATGTCTTAGGGCAAGTATGACAAAGTATAATAGATAGGTTGGCTTATAAACATAATTTATTTCCCACAGTTCTGGATCATAGGGAGAGGGAGAAGCTGGTTTCCAGGCCCCTGGGATGATGACCTGAGCTGAAGGCAGACACTTGACTAGCTGAGCAATACTGGCACCCACTTTAAATGCCTTTAAATATAGGTATTCTGTTGAGCAGTGTGCTGCTTCTCCAATTTCTCTTTTTGGGTAGACTGTAATTGATTTACTTTGAATTATAGGGCCATTTCTAAAGCACTAGTTTGCTATAATATAATTTTGATGCCACATGCCTAACCTTGTGGTATGGACACATCAGAACTGCATAGAATGAATCCCATTGATGAAATAGAGGCTCATCTATCAGATTAAAGGGAAAAGTAATTCACACACACACACACACACACACACACACACAATGCTGATTTCTACTATGAGGACCTATCTAAATTTCATCTGTAGTCATAGATGCTCATGTCTATATGGAATTATAAGGTGATAACCTATTCATCTCCCCAGCTCTGTTCATCCCCCTTCAAAATGAAATGAAAATATTTCAGTGGCATGATTTTATTTTTCTTTTGTAGACCTCTTTCAGGCACTATTGGGACTGATTTGATCTGATACATTGTTCATCTCCTAGTATTGTCAGAAGTTATATGATAAATGGAGTTGACTTTGTATATGGTATAATATTTTTCCTGTATATAATCAATTATTTTCCAGCATCATCTGCTGAATTAGATATAGAAGTGTTTTCCCAGTGGATTGTAAAAGCATGGCTACCAGATACAAATATTCTTATGTGAAGATCTGAATCATTGCTCCTTAATCTGTTCATTGTCCATCTCTGTCCCAACATCACACAGTTGGTATTACTAAATGTCTTAATATTTGACAGGTTGAAGTGCTCTTCCTAATGCTACAGCTTTAATTTGTCTTGGTGATGCATTGCCCTTTTTTATTCCACATGGATTTGTAGCAAACTTGTTAGCTGTGAAAATCATTTTTGGGATTTGAATCAGAATCACATCTAATTTATAGAATAACTTGTAGAAAATTGGCATTCTTCATAATATTTAATCTCACCAACTATGAATACATTATTTGTTTCTTTTTTTTTTAATATTCGTATGCACTTTTAGTAGTAAAAGGTGTAGGAGTAGTAGTAGTAACAATAGCAACAACCAGTTGAATGGCAGTTACTATGTGATAAATGTTTTCAATGTACTGTCCATATATCAAATCATAGATTTCTATGGGTGGGAAATATTATTATCTACATTATGCTGATGATGAAACTGAGGCACAGGGAACTTAATAACATGTGTTAAGTTATATAAAAGGTTGAGCCAGTATTTCAATCCATGCAGTTTGTCTCCAGAGTTTAGAATCTTCACCAATATCTGATAATGCCTCCCTAAGAAGTTGGACCACCTTCTTGGTGACTCTATTGTTGGGTTATTACCTTGGATTTTCTAACTAAATAATAATAGTTTATGTGCATAACTGCAGTAAAATTATTAGTTACATTCCAGTCCTTAAACTACTCATGTTTGCTCATTTACATATTACCTTAGCTAAGACTTTCAAGAAAACATGCATTATCAAGGGTGATAGTATCCTGCTTTTGATTTAAAATAGAATACTTTTAGGGCGCCTGGGTGGCTCAGTGGGTTAAGCCGCTGCCTTCAGCTGGGGTCATGATCTCAGGGTCCTGGGATCGAGTCCCGCATCGGGCTCTCTGCTCAGCAGGGAGTCTGCTTCCTCCTCTCTCTCTCTCTGCCTGCCTCTCTGCCTACTTGTGATCTCTCTCTGTCAAATAAATAAATAAAATCTTAAAAAAAAAAACAAACTTTAAAAAAAATTTAAAAAAATAGAATACTTTTAAATATTTAGCAAGATGTTTACTGTTTTAAGAGTTAACATTATAAAGTTATTTCATTTCTATTTCCCCCATTTTTAAAACTATAAATGAAGGGCGCCTGGGTGATTCAGTCATTAAGCGTCTGCCTTTAGCTCTGGTCATGGTCCCATGGTCCTGGGATCAAGCCCCGCATCAGGCTTCCTGCTTGGCTGGAAGCCTGTGTCTCCCTGTCCCACTCCCCCTGCTTGTGTTCCCTCTCTCATTGTGTCTCTTTCTGTCGAATAAATAAATAAACTCTTAAAAAAATACAACTATAACTGGGTACTTAATTTTTTTTTAAGATTTTATTTATTTATTTGACATAGATTATAAGTAGGCAGAGAGGCAAGCAGAGAGAGAGGAGGAGGAAGCAGGCTCTCTGCTGAGTAGATAGCCCGATATGGGGCTCGATCCCAGGACCCTGGGACCATGACTTAAGCCGAAGGCAGAGGCTTTAAACCGCTGAGCCACCCAGGCACCCCAGGTTCTTAATTTTTTAAAAATATCTTTTCTGCTTCTATTTTCTGTTGCAAAAACTTGTGCTTTCTTCAGATGAATCCAATGTCTCAGAAGAGATTGCAAAGTCAAAAAAGCATGACTTCCACATTACACTTTCTGGTTGCAAAGCTTTCTGTGTCATTTGTAAACTCTGGGTCTTGGGAGAGTTGGTTAACTTCCCTAATGGTAACAATCTTAGATGCTGGTGAGAATGAAACTTCCTCTGGGCCCTGCCCTTTGGGAGGTCCTATGTATCACAATTACACACAAAAAATGAATTTATTAAATAATATTTGAATGTCTTTTATTGTTTTGTTGGTAAATATTTGACAAGAGGCTCTCAAACATGTGTTTATGCATATGCATACATGTGTATATACTTACAAATTTTATTGCTACAAAGGTTGTATATCATACTATTTGTAAATAATATTCAATACCATGTATTGTAAATTATATATAGCCAATTGCTTTTCACAAAATACTTACATTGATGATGATGATGATGATGATGATTTTGCTTTACTCCTCTATATATACCCAACTTTTGAATGTTGGGTTAACAAATATGCTCTTGACATGAATGTTGACTGATGACTTTCATTTATATGAATAATACAAAGTGAAATAATGAAAACATGTATTAGAACTTCATTTGTTCATCAGTGATGCAAGCAACTTCTTTACTGAATTGGATAGTAGATTTAGAAGAACAAAATAATATTTTCAATGTTATTCTACTTTCACTGTAATGGCTACACACAAGACATACTTCTGTTCTGATGTCTATGATAAACATTTTCTTTTTCACTTTCTTAAGTTTAGACAGTCAACAAAACAATAAATACCTGATTGTGGAATTTACCTTTTTTGTTGTTGTTGTTATATAAGTACTCCCATCAGGGCAGATTTCTTCTCCATGTGAAAGAGATGCACAGTAGCTCACCATTGTATACTGGCTGTGCCATGCAGATAAAATAGATATAGAATCCTCTTCAGTATAGAACATAATAAAATGTGTTAAAACAATGACTCATTTTGAATATTAATTTCCTTAACTTTTAATATAATTTGATTAAATGTACATTTACAGAATTTAATTCTTAATAATGTCTGGGTTTAAAAATTGGCTTGTAAACTTCCTGAAGATATAAGTTGTTATAAGCCTGCACGCACAGACTCCAGTATTCCACTAGCACATCCACGTGTAAATTCAGCTCCAGTTGCCCACATATTGTATCCCATAATATTAAACATAAACCTTCCCACGTGGTTCAGTCTCCAAAAAAACACTCCTTACTCCCTTTGCCCTGTGTTTTTTTTTTTTAATTTTTTATTTTTTATAAACATATATTTTTAGTCCCCAGGGGTACAGGTCTGTGAATCACCAGGATTACACACTTCACAGCACTCACCAAAGCACATACCCTCCCCAATGTCCATAATCCCATCCCCTTCTCCCAAACCCCCTCCCCCCAGCAACCCTCAATTTGTTTTGTGAGATTAAGAGTCACTTATGGTTTGCCTCCCTCCCAATCCCATCTTATTTCATTTATTCTTCTCCTACCCACTTAAGCCCCCATGCCCTGTGTTTTAAGGCAAAAACATGACTGAATTCATTGATATGAAATTTATAGATACTTTGAGCTGCTGCCAGTGTTGGAGATGGACATTAGTGCACAAGGAAGATTTGAACAAAAATACTAAGGAAAGTTTATTACTTGCCAAAGCCTTCTTTTAGAAAGAACCAGAGCAATAGGTTTTGTGTGATGAAGTATTGAGTTCAGTATTGCGAATCTTCTTTACTTGGTATTCCAATTCATGATCCTGGAATTACACATTCATTAATGTGGCACTCAAAAATACTGTATAAAGCAGGAGAGGAATATTTTGCGACTCTATACAATTCAAATTATCTTTAAGTTTTACCTATGTGGTCTATACAGAACGTGAATGAAACATAATAGCTTTTTTTGACAAATGGTCAGTGAACATTAAAATTATAAATAGAACTTTTTGTCAAAATTTATATTGAAATTTCTGAATAAAGTTATATTGAAGTGTAGATTTTAAATTTGGAAATTTATTATTTATAATTTGTATCTTTTGTATAAATGTTATTGAACTGTAACATACATAGAAAAAGAGTGCACAGATTTTAAAGATAGATCCTGATAAAATTAAATATTACCGTGGTAACTACTCTTTGATATAGAAACAGAGCTTCACCTGGATTCTAGAAAGTGTTTCACATTATGCTTATCTTGCAATCACTATCAACTCTGAAGGGCAATGTTTATCTTGACTTTACCTCCATATATTAGTATTATTGCTGCTGCCTTTTTATTTTTTTTTTTGCTGCTGCCTTTTTAAAAACATTTTTTATATACATATATGTATTCATATATATCACATATATATAGCTTCTCTCTTTTGTATCTTGGTTCTTTCTTTCAACATTATGTTTGTGTGATGTATCCATTTTTTAGCACAAAGATGTAATTTTTTTTCTCCTTGCTGTCTAGTAAGGGATTGTATGAATATATCACTTTATTTATTGTCATGCTGATGGATCTTTGGGTTGTTTTCCTAATTTATATTACATATTACTGCTATGAATGAATGTTGCTTATCTTTTGGCAGATGTATTTTTACATATTTGTAGATACAAGCAATATTATTGAATAAACGTTGGTTCCCAGTGTGCTGCACTGTAATGTAAACTTAGATGTATCTGTTTCTAGACCCTATTAACCATTTCTTAATTATAATAGTTAATACAATCTTGATTCTGGTAATATAGATCCTCTAGATTTCTTCCTTGAGATTGTCTTTGACCTTCTTCCTTCTTTATATTTCCTTCCTTCTTTATATTTCCATATACATAGTAGAAACATCTTCTCAATTTCTTCATACACAAACACACAGACACACACACACACACCCAGCTTGAATTCTAAACTGGATTGTATTAGATCTATAAATGAGTTGGATAAATTTATATTACTCAAATAGTCAATAATCCAATTCATGAATATGCTGTATTCTTCTATTTGAGGTTTTCACAAATTTCCTTGTTAATGTCATGTAGTTTTCATGTATTAGGTTGCAAATCTTGCATTAGATTTATTCTTAGATACTTATTTTTTTAATCTGTTGAAAATTGAGTAACATTTAAAGTTTTTTTCTTTAAAAGATTTTATTTATTTGACAGAGAGAGAGACAGCCAGAGAGGGAACACAAACAGGGTGAGTGGGAGAGGGAGAACCAGGCTTCCCGCACAGCTGGATGTAGGGCTCGATCCTGGAACCCTGGAATCACTACCTGAGGTGAAGGCAGATGCTTCACCACTGAGTCACCCAGGTGCCCCACATTTAACATTTTTAAAGAAAGATTTATTTATTTATTTGAGGGAGGGAGAGAAGGAGGGAGAGAGAGAGTATGTTTTTGAGTGGGAGAAGGGATAGAGGAAGAAGGAGAGAAATCCTCAAGCTGAGGATTTCTCAGCATTGTGTGCAGAGCCCGATGAGGGGCTCAATCCCAGGACCTTCGATCATGACCTGAGCCGAAATCGAGTCAGACACTTAACCTGAGTCACCCAGATGCCCCAACATTTAACATTTTAATTTTTATATTGTTTGTGGTGCGTAGAGATGCTTTATGACTTCTAACATCTTAATTCTATTTTAAGCCAGAAATCTAACTAAATTCCTTATTAATTTAAGTAATGTAGAGATACTCTTTGATATTCTATCATCACAGTCAAGTCACTGTTAATAATGAAACCTTCATACATACATGTCTTTTTAATTTCTTATTCTCTTTACTGCCATTTTATAAGGCTTTTCTTGCCTGAATACAGTTGCCTACCACTTCTTATATAGTACTGAATATAATTTACATAATGGGTTTTCTTTGTATCACTTCTGACTTTAGGAATAAATCTTGTAATTTTCATCATTAAGTATGAGATTTGTTTTTGTGTCTTCGTGGATACATTTTTGGTATATTTAGGAAGTACATGATTTTCCTGGTTCCATCAGTGTTGTTTTTTTTTCAAATGTTAAATGATTTTGAATATTATCATATCTTAAAAAATGTATTGAGATAATATTTAGTTTACAACAACAAATGGTGTTAATTTTCAAATGGTAAACAAATTTAGCATGCCTAGAATAGAATCTACTTGTTTGTGACATGCTGTTCTTCTTTTACATTGCTAAATTCAGTATGCAAATGTCTTGTTAAGAGTATTTGTATCTGTTAATAAGAAAGGATTAACTATCTGTTGGAGCTTGAGAAGCCCTGTCCTTCTAGGAGGATCCTTTAGTCACTATGTTAGCTGGCCAGGTGTCTCTCCTTCATACGATGAAAAGCAGGGATCTAAACTTATCCAAAAAGCTAGAGGGGCACCTTTTATTCCTATTGGAATGTGGGTTTTGCTGCAGTCATTGCATTTGGACTGTATAAATTGAAGAACAGGGGAGATACTAAAGTATCTGTTCACCTGGTCCAAATGTGTGTGCTGGCCTAAGACTTTGCAAGTTGTATGTGGGAATAATCACTCTTGGAATGGCTATTCCATGTATACGGAATTCTGGGCAAAGCCTAAATCTTAGAAGAAGAGAAGCTGTCTGTCTTGATTTTATAGATAGTGCTTGCTTTAGTTAGACATCTCATGTTGGCTTTATATGTTTACATTAAAAATAAATTGTTTGAAAAATAAATAAATAAATAAATAAATAGATAGATTGTTTGAATGGGTCAGACAATAACATGGTAATTTGAAATTACGAGTGACTAGTTAACTAGCTACGTCATTCAGGGGAGTCAAATTAGCACAAAAGAAACTTGTCACTTTTAAATGTCCTTGATCCAGGTAAATTATGAACCTTCTTAAACTCTTCTGATGAGATTACTTCTAAAGAGGACAATTTGCCAGTCCTGAGGTACTCCCAGTTGCTACAGAATATTACATGATTTGATGTTAAGGTGGGAATCCTGTTTGCCCTAATTAATTTAACTTTATTCAACCTGTCTTGCAGACTCATAGAGTGTTTCAGTTTTTAGGGCCTTGTGGCTGTTAATGAACCCTTCAGAACAGTGCATGGAATATAACATTATAAGCTTCCACACAACTGAAATTGTATGTGTGTGTTTAAATCTAACCTGAGAAGCTAACAGCTGCATAGGAGTAGTATTTACTTCAGAAGCAGACTTGTGAACATGGGAATAACTTAGCTATGGATCCCTAGCTTTTTTGTAACTGCAGAATTGTATTTATGTTCCAGTTGCATTAGAATAATTTTTAAATGTTATCTTGAAATAGAAATATGCATTTTGAGGACTAATGTAAAGTAAATGAAAAACACCTTTTAAATGTAAAAAAAAAGATTATCTTTAATTTTTCATTCTTATAATGCTCTTCTCAGATTTTTGTGTAAGATTTTAGATTCCTTGGAAATAATTTCTTCTCATATAATTTTCTGGAAGATAAAATGGATTCTGCTTCTTTCTTAAATACTTAAATTAGTTTACCAGTGGAAACTTTCACAAGTGAAGTTTGATTTGTGAATAGTTCTTAGAAAAGGATTCCCTTTTTTAACCATGTAAAAGTATTTAATTTTTCCTAAGTTGGATTTTGCAAGTTGTATGTCCATTTCATTTATGTTTTCAAATTTTAGTATAAAATTGTTCACAATATTCTCATCCTTTTAATGTTAGCAAGATCTATGGTGTGGTCTCATTTTTAATTCATGATATTGGTAATTTTTTTCCATTTTCTGGATTAGTTCTAAGGGAATTATTAGAAATTTATATTCTTAAATAAAACATCTTTTAGCTTGGTTGATTTTTCTCTATTGTACATTTATTTATTTTCTACTTCGTTGATTCTACTTTTATGTTTATTAAAACTAACACTTTTTATCATCATTGCTTTTGGTACAAATGCTGACAAAATGAAAAGGAAAAAATAACACCTTAGTAGTATTATGAAAAGATAGGCTGTCTATGTAGGCTACACTAGGAAGTACTGCATTGGATAGTTCATCTTGATAAAGTCCCACTAGTGGGATGAAGTCCCACTGTTGGCACTTCATCAAGATAAAAAGCTTTAGCACAGCAAAGGAAACAGTAAATAAAAGCAAAAGAGGTAAAGTTGGAGTTTTTGTAAGGGTTTCTTGTTCTTTTTTTCACCCATTCTCTTTGGGTGGAGCTAGCCAAGGATTTCAACAAGTCTGTAATGTTCCCTGGGACTTTCTTCTTGGTGGACCTTAAAGTTAAATCTTCATCTCCTCAATGCTATATAATCTGTAATTCATCCTGTGTGATTATATCATTTGGAATTTCCAGGTCTTTAAGCTTTTCTTCCAAAACATTTAATGGATTATTTTGCTTATCCATTCAGTTTTTTTTTAATACCAAATCCATTTTTCTTATTTAGAAATTAACATGACCCTGATTCATAATGACCTGTTTTAAATAAGGTATCCATTCCTTAACCTCTAGTCACTTAATACAAACTTATTATAAAGTCAAAGTACTTTTTTTTATTATTTATAGTTTACAACCATTAAGTTATTAGGAAATACCATATTTAATGACACTCTCTCATAATGCTTCATTTTCTTAAGTAAATATGGATGTTTTGTCTGTATACTTTTCATTTGGATATTTTATTTCTGGTAGTACTTTGTTCATTCTATGATAAGAACTTTAGTAAAAATAATTGTATTTATTTTTTGCCAAAAGTCCTTGGTCTCTTACCTTTTCCAGCGCATTTTATATTAATTTCACTGGTTGATGTTTCAAGTTTAAAAGCATATTTAAAATTTAGATTTCACACTTGAAAAGTAGTGTCATTTTACCTCACATATTTTTTTAAATGCTTTTTGCCTAGTAAAATTCAAGAGAGGACATTCAAATATTTTTTCCCTACTGCGTTCTTTACTCTCTTCCTCCCTCCTTCCCCCCTTCCCTCCTTCTACCTTTCCTTCTCCCTCTTTTCTTTTCTTCTTCTTCTTTTTTTAACGAGAACATTACTTTTGGACTTCCTATAAATCTCTCAGATTCTTTTTTCAATCTAATGCTTCTTCAAGATAGTACCTCCCCTCATTAAAACACAATTCAGTATCTTCTCAGTCTTACAGGTGAAGTCAAATCTTCATTAACTACCATGGTGTCATTTCCTTCTCACTATAGAGGCTTTGAGTTTCTTCCTGTTTTGGGTCCTTGCTATGTTTTTTTGTTTGTTTGCTCTTTTGTTTTCTTTGCTGTTTTTTGTTTTGTTTTGTTTTGTTTCCTCTTCTCCCCTTCCTTCTCTTCCTCTTCCTTCTTCTTCTTCTTTGGCTTTTTCCCTTTCCAAATTCAGCTATGTATTTTAAGGTTTTTTTTTATATTAAATTTTAACGAGAATACCTATTTGTTTGTAAATGGATTGGAAGAGCTTTTCAAATTAGCTTAATGTACCATATTAATGGAAATATTATATACTTGGGTTTGCTGGCCTGATATAGATTACTTGTATCCTGATTGTACTACTTGTACAACATACTCTTAGAGTATGTGTGAAACATAATCTGCAGAAAGAACCCCAGTATTTTATTTTAAGTCCATTACATAATTTTATAATAGTTTCCAGGAAGGAATGTTTTACTGTTTAGAGTAGACAGACTAATGCCCCACCCTCCACAGCTGTCCATGTCCAAATCCCTAGAATCCCTGAATATGTCAGGTTATAGAGATAGAAAAGGGGAATTAAGACTGCTGAGGGAGGGTACCTGTGTGTCTCAGTTTTGTCACTTGACTATACCATCTATTACTATACTACTATACATCTATTACTATACTATTAAGCATCTGCCTTTGGCTCAGGTCAGGATCCCAGATTCCCAGTGGGGAGTCTGCTTCTCCCTCTGCCCTTCACCTTGCTTGTGCTCTCTCCCTCTCTCTCAATCTCTCTCTCTCTCTTTCTCTCAAATAAATAAATAAAATTTAAAAAAGACTGCTGATGGAATTTAGTCTGCTGATCAGTTGATTTTAAAATATTATTATCCGATTATACTGATGAACCCTATGGGATCACAAGGGTTGTTTACATGTTTAAGAGGGAGGCAGAAGAGTTAGAAAAGATGTGAAGGAAGCCAGGTTAAAATGGTGTAAGGCAAGTGTTCAAGCCACAAATGCTGACTTTAAAGATAGAAGAAGTCCATGAACCAAGGAAAGTAGGCAATCTCTACAAGTTTTGAAAGGCAAGAAATAGATTCTCCCCCTAGAGACTCCCTGAAGGAACATAGTCCTGTCAACACCTTGATTTCCATTGTTTCCTTCATTGCTCAGAGGCTTTTTATTTTGTTGTAGGGTTTATTTTTGTTTTTATTTCCCTTGACTGAATTTTTTCTTAATGAATTTCTTAAAAACAATATAATTTAGGGAAACTATTCATATAGTGACAATAGTCTTATTCAATAAAGAATAAATATTCAATAAAGAATAAATATTTCTTTCCTTTCTTGTAGATATTTTAGTGGGTGTTTGGAGAAATCATTAAAAAACATTCCTTGTTATAATTTCAATTGTGAATTGAAGACTTTACATAATATTCATTTATATAATAAATGGTATGTTAGGTAGCATCAACATGTGCCTGTGGATTGGTATAGTCAAGTGACAAAACTAGAACAATTAGAAATGAATTTGATGTCTTTTATTTAAGAGAAAAAGATCCATGGATTGGGAAAATGGAGTGCCATACAAGAATACCTTGTATTCTCCTTGTATTCAGGAGCACCCTGCCTGAATGACTTTGGGTAAAAGTGAGTTTTACAGGATTTTAAAACAGGTGAGCAGAAATAGAGCATGATTGGCTAGGAGGTTGGGGACTTCCTTTTAAAACTAGGCAGGCCCTAGGTTCTAGGGTAAGGTAAGCTAGCTAAAGCAGAGTTGGAGGATTGATTTGGTGTATGTTGGCTGTTCTTGACGGGTATTTCCCATAAATGCAAATCGACTTGGGTTTAGTTTTGTGATATGGGACTGGCCACTGGTATGGCCTCCATTTTGTGGGTCCTGACACACAACTTTATCAAAGCATGTATTTTTATCTTAACTGTGGTAAACTTATTTGCATCAGTATGCAATCAGAGTCAGGGTTTGTTTTAATTTAGCTTTTGAGTGAGATAAAATTAGTACATAAATTCTGACCTAAGTGTGTTTGCAAGTTGCATTATCTCTTGAGATACCAAGACATTATTACATATTTATGCATCAAACAGTTTAAAATAATTCTGACATTTTTATGTCTCTCTACCTGGAAAAACCTACAGCTTATTCCTTCTGAAATTCTTGATTATCCTGTCTCTCTCTTGCTTTCATTTATTAAGTGCCTTATGAGCAACTTGGGCATGGTCCATCACCTCTACATGTTTTTGTGGAGGATATCCATCAGTTACATTATTCCGATTAAGTGCATTTTTGGAGATTGGAAAAGAAGAATGTTCTTTGTTATTTCTAATGCATCACAGCTACATGTTTAAGTATGGAATGAGGTTCAGACCATGGCTCTAGATCACTTTCATTTTCTTTTAAAAAAAATTGTAGAAAAACATTTTTTGGAAATATAAATGTTATTATCTCTTTATACATGAAATGTAGTCTTTTAAATTGAATATATACAAATGAATTAAAATGCTGGAATATTTTAGTTTGTCTAATTAATTTATTAGTAGCCTATTCAACTATTTCTTTGATTACGTCAATGGCTCATAAACTTTGACCTTTCTGTGTTCACTGGCAGCATAGCTGATTTTTAGAGAACTATTTCTGGCTTCATTGACATTTGTAGTGACCACAGTTCCTTTCAGTCACTTGCTTCCTTTGATGATACTTTATTGGCTCAATGAGGAACAATATCTTCAGTATTCATTTTTGAGTATTCTGAACATAGACATGGGAGCCATCGCCCATTTAACATGCTTAATTATAATAATTCAAATGGTAAATGATGCCGTTAACTTTTAAATTAAGTTTTCTATTCATGAGTTCAGCAGGAGCTTCTTTCAACTTCAGAGTAAAGTAGAAATCTTGCCCCCCTGCAAATATTTTTGAAAGAAACAAAAGATCAAAAGATGAAAACAGCAGCTTATTTGGCCTTAACATGATTTATGTTTTGAGCCAGACTCGAATAAACAGAAGCAGCAATTATAGTTCATAGATTATTCAAAACAAAGTAAACATTATTTATTATTGCTTTATAATTATGCATTTTTAAAATTTATTTTATTGCTTGCTGATTATTTCATAGTCCTACCACATTAGTAGACTTGAGTCTAGTTCTCATATTAAACTAATTAAAATGTATGAAATGTATGAATTAAATTGTAATTTCCATTATACTTCAGCTGCAATAATCTGAAAAAATCTTCATATTTCCCTTTAAAATATAACATTAATCTTAGTTGTCAAATGTTAGTACATAATGCTTCTAGCACTTTAGGACATTTTCTAATTGCATATCTATTTTTTCATGTTATATTGATGGGAAAACCATTCACATATTTTAGTGCATTGCAGTTTATGGAGATTTGTTATTAGCTATGGCTATATTATCTCTAAAACATAATCCTAGAATGTCAGTCTAGCTCTGAAACATAAATCTCTATAGGTCGGGACTCCTAGCTGGCTCAGTCAATTAAGCATCTGACTCTTGATTTTGACTCAGACTTGATCTCAGGATCTTGAGGTCAAACCCTGCATTCTGCTGTGTGCTGGGCATGGAGCCTGCTTAAGATTCTCTCTCTCCTTCTCCCTCTGCTCTCTTTCCTAAATATAAGTGCTATAGAAAAATGTTCATATGTTTGAAGTAAAGGTATTTTTCTTTTTCAAACAGACCTTGCGTAAAGTCATAAAAATATTTCTTGGTGAATAAAAATAAACTAATTTACCTTTATATGAAGAGGCAGATGATACTGTATTTTTCAGATTTATTAACTTCAAAAACCAAATGAATTCTGGTTACTTTGAGAAAAATGTCTGCTAGATTATGGAGTTTTAGGGCATATTGTAGAACTAGGTTTGGACAAGGGTTAGTTTCAGCCAGACAACCCAAAGAAGTTATCTGATAGAACATCACCACTAATCTTAGTTTTAATTAACTGTTATTGTCGCTACCTTGTCCCTGGACACTTAACTCCACACAGTTCACACAATCTCTAATTTGACTCTGTGTCTTTGTATAAAGTCCTCAGACTTCAAATTTCAGAGTGTCAGTTAGGAGAATATGAGTAGGCAAACACCCGATTCTCTACCTGACAAGTACAGGGAAGAAGAAATATGTCTGCCCACCTTAAATTTGTATTTCTGGCCATCTGTCCTTCAGGTGAAATGGCCAATCAAATGCATTACTTGAAATTCTACTCACAGATTTTCCTTCTTCACTGACTTTTAGAGCTCCCTAAATGTGGTGGTCCTGCTGTGACATTTTATATCTCAGTAGTACCAACTTGTGTTTCCATCTATAAGCTGGATTTGAATTTGGGGACTTTTGGGGCCATAGTTGTGATTTGAAGGAGAGATGACAATGCAGCAAAAATAGATGGAATTGAGAGTGTGAGCCAGCTCCTCATACAATTTAGCTGTGCCTATAGATCCCGCTTGAATTCTGTTTCGTATATACTACTTCTACTTGGTGTTGGAATGATGTTGATCATGTTCATGCCTATCTGTAAGGTAGGTGATCTAATGACACTTTATTGATGATGGACAGCTAAGCTCACATAGTCCTTAACTGAGTCTCTATTGCACAAGGAAGGCGATAATTGACTACTAAAACTGTTCATTTTGGGGGTGTCTGGGAGGCTCTGTCATTAAGTGGCTGCCTTCAGTTCAGGTCATGATCTCAGGGAGATGGAACTGAGTCCCACGTTGGGCTCCCTGCTCAGCAGGAAGCCTACTTCTCCCCCCACTGCCCTCTTGTGTTACCCTTCTCTTGGTATCTTCATCAAATAAATAAATAAACTCTTTTAAAAAAAGGTTTCTTTTTCATAGAGATATGGTTTTGCTCTGACATCTAAGTTGCATTATTATTAGGTTGCTTCTTTCCATGTATAATGTTATATTTTGGTACAGCTATCTACTGTGGAATTACCACCAGATAACAGGGATTAAGCTAGTTCTGCCTTTGTAACAGCCTGAACAACTGAACAATCTTCTCCTGTTCTAGGTTCCTCATAGTTAAGCAATAATATAATCCATAATCCATTCAAGATTCCTCAAAAAATAATACTATTAAAAGGCTTAAGCAGAAGTCTTGTGATAGAGGATCTATAAACATTACTTTTGTTTTAGTCATTAGTTATTAATTTGGTAATTGACATTGACCAGTGAACTTGTCCCTATACCTTATTATTAAAGTAACTATTCTCATCATCCTTCTGGCTCCACCAGGATTTCCTATTTAGTCATTAAAATATATTGGGCAAATTCTATGATTTTTATTGTTACTTTGTTTCTCTTTTCTATTGACTCAGGTAACTAGAGAAAGTAGGAATTTGAATGCAGCTTTCATATTGATCAAGAAACTTCTGGGTGAGACAAGTTTGAGTAAGAGAACTAGCTGAACAAAGTGCTCTGACTGAATTTAAGTAGCTACCTTAAATCTATGCTAAATAACATGGAGACTTTAGGAACTACTGGATGATTTTAATATATATTCCATTTAGTCAGTTTTACAAAAGAAGTGTATTTTCAGATATATAATGTTCTCTTAATTTACTTTTCTTTTACATTTTTTAAAGTATTTTGGAAATATTCTAGGTTTTTGTTAATATCATGAATCTATACAAATCACTCAGACATAAAAGATTCCTGATTTAAAGGACGAGTTTAAGGGAGATGTCCATGAGATTTGGTAGACAGATCAGTAGAGAGCAATAGCAGAATTTTTTGTAACCATGTATCAGAATGATTGTTCCTCTCTATTGGGTAAATTAAGTCTATTATGGAGGCTTGAGAGAAGAGACATGTCCTGCTGAGCTGGAAAGGGTAAATGAAGAGGAAATTAAGAGTTTGACTCTTTGCAAGTGAAATTAGTAGTTTACAATGTGCAATTGGTCAAACATAAAGATAAAAATACTTGTTGTTTGGGTAACACAAATAGATACTAGTTATTAGTATCAATCCAGTGTTAATTTTCTCTTAAGAACAAAGAAAAACCATTTTAAATGTGAAATGAAAATTTAAGCTAATTAGAGAATGCCACTGAGAATTTTTGAAAATATAAATAAAAAGGATTTTCTTAGTGCTTGGTATAAATGGGAGTTCTTGCCAGAAACTAAAATGTAATTAGAGAAACGAAGTACATAATGATAATGTATCATGTAATGAAATATTGAGACATGTATATGACATATTTCTGGGATGAGATGACTTCAGTGTTTTATGTTATACAGCTGAATCATTTTTTTAAAGATTTACTTATTTATTTTAGAGAGAGAAAGAGAAAGAGCACGTGTGCATGTGTGAGTGAGGGAAGGGACAGGGGGAGAGGGAGAGAAGCAGATTTTCCCCTGAGCACAGAGCCCAGGCAAGGCTCCATCTCAGGACCTTGGGATCATGACCTGAGCCAAAATCAAGAGTGGGACACACCACGGACTGAGCCACCCAGGTGCTCCAAAATCAGTTAATTTTTTGCATAAACAAAAACACCAATTCTATCATCATGCCAAACTGTAGTGAGCTAACTTTAATCTTCATAATAACATCATAATAAATGCATCCATTTGAATATTTTTGGGAAAAAGAAGGGTAAAAATTTTGTCTAAAACAGTAAATTAGGAAAAATAAATTGTAGATTATTAATCTAATGTTAGAGTTACCTTTCTGTATGACTGTATTGCTGTTATTTAAACTAACAGCTTATTAAAATATAGAATTTTAGAAATATATATATATTGATCATAAAATCTTTGCTTTTATGCTTTTTATTTCTCCATTCCCTGCTCAACCGAAAGCCTCAGCAGAGTGAAACTACATAGAATTTTTATATAGACCAGTTTAACAGCAGCCTCAATAGCATCAATACAGACAGCGTTTACTGAACTTTTTAGTATGTTCCAGTCACTGTGTGAATGCTTTACAGGAACTCTTTTTTTTCACTTCTTACAACAATCCCACCAGATGATTTTTGTTGAAACCAAGACTCAGAGAAATTTGTATTGTTCAAGGTAATACAATGACTGCCAGTCCAGGGATTCGGGAGTCACTGTTTATTTTAAAGCACAGTTTAACTTTTACTTTCATTTCTACTTAAGCGTAGCAAACCATCCCTAAACTAGGCAGTTCTAAGGAACAATATGGTATATTATTTCTCTTAATATTATGGACCAACAGGATATTTGTATCTCCCGAAATTCATATATTGAATCCTAAACCCCGATGTAGTGATACTAAGAGAGGTGGGTTTTTCTGGAAGTATGTAGTTATGGGTGTTGGGTGGTGGTTGAACATTTAGCTGAAACTGTCAATGAGAGCACCTTAGCTGTGATCTCCCACTTACCTCGGAATTCTCTGTGTGTTGGGGGTGAGTTCTTAAGAGGACACTTCCTAAACATATCAAAGTAAGAATACCACCTTAACTGTAACCTCCCACCTGCTTTGAATTCTGTGTGTTTGGGGGGATGGTTGGGGGGGCTAGTTCTTAAGAGGAAACTTTATAAACATATGAAAGTAAGAACTGCAGATCTCTTAAGGTTCAACCTCATAGTTATAGTTATTTTATTATGTTCTAGTGGTCAAGGGACGTTGTAGATCTAGCCCAGAACCAAGGAAATGAGAAATAGATGTGCCTCTCTTTTTGGGAGATGTGGCCAAAAATATGTAGCCATTTTAATCTACAATGTTACTAATTTATTATACTGTACATCATGTTGATTTTAATAAAGCATTAGTTTTATACTTTAATGAAGTTAAAATGTCTTTAGAGATCTATTTTAAATTATTAACTTCTGTTTTTTCTTAGACTATTTGAATCACAAACACTAAAGGTGTATAACACCATTATATTAACTAATCTTTCTGTGACTCTATATTTAATGCTTTATTAGCCTAAGGAAGGAAACATTTTGTTGTTGAAAAAAATAGAGTTGGTAAATATTTTTTGTCATCAATTTTATAAATTTTAGTATGTTTTTCTGATCTATTACTTTTATTAAATCACTTATTTGTAGTTTTTTTTCCCCTTACTGGTGATTTTTCTGTTATATTTTTGGAGGCCTTTGACAATTGACATTTCAGTTTTCTCTCCATGGCAAAAGAAATACAGTCCTGTTACTATTCCAAGAAAGAGGAAAAAAAAAAATTGACCACATTTTGTTTCATCCATTTGCCTGAAGAAATTCCATCAAAACACCAAGAATAATGACTGAAAATGATTATTTAATAACTACAAAATTAATTATAGGATTTTATTCCACATTTCTTTATGACTTTAAATATCTAAATATTAGAGATTATTTATGACTTTATTATTTCACAATATATCAATAATGCTGGGAGCTGATATAATTATAAGATGGTGAATAATGTGATATACAATTTAAATAGATTGTTTTCATAGTTATTACTGTTACATATACTATCACACCCTTGATATGGGTGTATGCAAGTATGCTGCCATAACATGGACTGGTCATTTTCTAAACTGGGCTTACTGCATTCAAATTCTTAAGCTAAATATTTGTAAGCCTATCATATTGAGACGTAGCCTAGTTTTATTTAATTCTTTTCTGAAATTTATGTAAGAACTGATTGCCTATAACTTTACTTTAAAATATATATGTATAGGGGCACTTGGGTAGCGTGGGTTAAAGCCTCTGCCTTCAGCTCGGGTCATGGTCTTGGGCTCCTGGGATGGAGCCTTGTATTGGGCTCTCTGCTCAGCAGGGAGCCTGCTTCCCTTCCTCTCTCTCTGCCTGCCTCTCTGCCGTCTTGTGATCTCTGTCTGTCAAATAAATGAATAAAATATTTAAAAAAAGAAATAAAAATAAAATATATATGTAGGGGTGCCTGGGTGGCTCAGTGGGTTAAAGCCTCTGCCTTTGGCTCAGGTCATGATCCCAGAGTCCTGGGATCGAGCCCCACATCGAGTTCTTTGCTCTGCAGGGAGCCTGCTTCCCCCTCTCTCTCTGCCTGCCTCTCTACCTAGTTGTGATCTCTGTCCGTCAAACAAATAAATAAAATCTTTAAATATATATATCTGTATATATTCCTTGAAAATATATATGTATCTATAGTAACAATAAATATATGTGTAATAATATTAAGAAGTATTGAGAATGTAGTTTTAGAGGCTCTCTATTGGGAATTTGTATTGATCATTGATTTTAACATACTTAAAACCTTAAAGGAAAACTGTTTATTAATTATGTCCATTATAGAGATAAGGAAATTTAGGCTTAGAAAGTTGCATAAATTATCTAATGTCATATATCTAAGGAGCCAAGAGGCTGAATTCGGTGCTTTTTCTGTCTCCACCCCTGTGTTTGTAGACTATAATATTATATCCTTTATAAGTTATTGAAAGAGCTAACTGTGATTATTCTTTCTACAGCACATACAATATTAGTTTATTTGTCTTCTTTGAGTCATATACTGTTCATGGTAAAGAGGAAACAGTAATGAGCAAAACAGATATGATTGTGGACTTAATGGGCTTTTAGGCGTGCAGTATATGGCCACTAAGCAAATACACCAGTTTATAAAAAAAGAAAAAGTGTTACAGTGCCAAGAGAGAAAGAATAGAGCAGATAACAGGAAATTGAAAGATTTTCCTAATGAAAATTCATTTGAACTAAGATCTGAGAAAGACAGTTTAAAAAGATGAAAAGCAGGGAGAGCTTGGGATGAGTGCCAGCCAGTGAGAAAAACATATAGAGCTGTCTCTGAAAGAGACAAGTAATTCAAACGAAGTCCATATATCTGAAATTAAAAAATTAAAAAAAAAAATAGAAACAGGGTATATAAGATGATCTACAAATAGGTAAGGGCAAGATTATATTTTAAATCATGCTAAATATTTAAATTTTAACCCAAGATCATTGATATGTTTTCCAGAGTGGATGATGCATGAAATTTGTGCTTTTAAAATGCTTCACAGCTACATTTGTAGAGAAAAATAGGGATAAAAAACAGATGATTAAAAATTTGAGGTATTTTTATATATCCAAGTAGAGATTAATAAATACATTAGAATTCAGAGAAGAGATACAAGCTATGAAAAAAAGTATTTTGAAGTAACTCAAAGTATAGAGATGTTACCTGAAATAAAGAGTGAAGATTTTATAACAGAAAAGAAAAGGGGGAGCTACATCTATTTATAAGAACTGAGTCAACATTGAAGAATGAGATTGGCTAAAATATGATGAAAACGTGATTCAATGGTTTTTTTAGTAACAGTGTTTGAAGGAAAAAGGAAGTAGTTAATAATATTGGATGCTGTTAAAGAGTCAAGTGAGACAGGAAAGGAAAAGTAACCCGGATTGAGTCATTAGAGACCATTGTTTACTTTAGTGGGAACAACTTTGAGAGGAGCTTGGGACAAGAGCCAGATTGGTATAGGTTATGGGGTGAACACAAAATGTTCATGCAGGGAGAAAAGACCAACTCTTTCAAGATATAAATTTTATAAAGGGGATAAGAAAATTAAATTTATAGAAGAATTTTAATAGGGGTTTCCCTGACAAAATATTTTTAAAGCTCTTTGGAGAGAGAGAGTAGAAGCAGGCAGAGAGAGAGGAGGAAGCAAGCTCCCTGCTGAGCAGAGAGCCCAATGTGGGGCTAGATCCCAGGACCCTGAGATCATGACCTGAGCCGAAGGCAGAGACTTTAACCCACTGAGCCACCCAGGTGCCCCATATTCTAAAATTTTGTATAAATGAAAGCCTACAGTATGTTTCTATTGCTTGTCTGGTCTCTCATTTATTTGGCCTGTTTCATTTCACATAATTTTTCTCAACAATCTGTTTTTGTGTATATCAAGAGTTCATTCATTTATGTGGATATACCACAATTTATTTTTCCATTCGCTTATTCATGTACATCTGGGCCATTTCCAGTTTTGGGCTATTACAAATCTGCTATTAATAGCCATGTAATAATCTTTGTATAGATGCAAGCTTTCATTTGTCATGGGAGGGAAACTGGGTGTAATAATGTCTGGGTTATATGATAGATATTTTAATTTCTTTAGAAATTGCCAAACTTTCCTAAGTGGCTGTCCCATTTTCCATTCTCATTACCAGTGTCTGGGAGGTTTACATCCTTATCTGCACTTATCTACACTCTACATCCTTATCAATACTTGGAACGGAGAGTCTTCCTAATAAAGGTACAGCGATATCTCATTGTAGTTCAAATTTTTATTTTCCTAATTATGTTAAATATCTTTTATTATGCTTATTTGAAATCCTTATATTGTCTTTGGCAATGTGCCCATTCAAGTACTTTACCCATTTGGTTTTTAAATTTGAATTGTTTGCTTTCTTAGTGTGAGTTCTTTATGTATTTTAGATACATGTCCTTTATTAGATGTGTAAGTGGAAATAGGTTTTCCCATATGAGAGCTTGCCTTTTCCTTCTCTTAGCAGTATTTTAGGAACAGTAGACATTTTTAATTTTGATAAAGTGAAAATTAGGATTTTTTTTTTTTTTGGTGGATCATATTTTTGATGTCATGTTAAATAAATGTTGACCTAACCCCAGTTCATAAATATTTTTTCCAGTGTTTTCTTCTGGAAATTTTAGAATTTTAGGCCTTATATTTAGGTATAAGATCCATTTTAATTCAATTTTGTATATTATTTTCAGTGTGATTTGAAGCTTTTCAAGTAAAATGTAAAAATATTAATATTTTCCTTTGAATTGCTATTAAAACTTTTTCAAAAATCAAGTGGCCTAAAATTTATAATCCTGACTGTGTTATGTTAGACAAGTTAAATGACTTATTTTATTTAATTACTTAAATTATTTACTTAAAGATTTTATTTATTTGTCAGAGAGAGAGAGAGAGAAACACAAACAAGGGGAAAGGCAGGCTCCCTGCTGAGCAAGGAGCCCAACGTGGGACTTGATCCCAGGACCCCAAGATCATGACCTGAGTTGAAGGCAGATGCTTAACCGACTGAACCACCCAGGCATCCCTAAATGATTTACTTTAAATCCTAGATTTCTTTTCTTCAAATAGTGGAAAGTAGGACAAGCATTGTAGGTTTGTTTTCAGGTAAAATTGAGTAAATATGTAAACATCTAGTGGGATGCTTTCTACATAGTCATTCTTCAAATATTTGTCTCATTTTATTCCATTTATGTTCAAAATCGAAGTTAAGTAAGTTGTCTTAATATAACTATATGTAATGTGATATGGAATCATCTGGAGATAATTATCAAGCAGCCACTGGTCTGCCACATTCTTATTCTACATTTTTATTGTACACATACACATACACACATATATACACGTACACATATGTATGTATAAGGTTATGGAGGAAATGTCGGTTGTTAATTGTGGATTGCTAATTATGAATTATCGCTTTTATGAAGAAAGAAAAATAAAATAGTATTCCTTTTTTATTATTACTAGTTGTATGTAATATATAGATGTATCATCCTGGAAATTCTTTACATATATCCTGTACAAAAAAAATTCTTTTGAAAATTAGACCACCGGAATTGAGCAAAAATAACTGAGGGATAATTACTTTTTAATTGTTTGTATAGACACTTGTAGGTTCTCATTACTCTCTGTTGCTTCCTGATAATGTAAGATAAATCTGTATTGGAACCTGTATTCATTTATTATTTTCAGATCCTACAAAGTACATTGACTACCAACAGTACATGAATCATTCTTGATTTGGTTTATGAAATGAACAAAATATCATTATTTTCTAGGATTTCTATCTACTCTAAGGCCTCCCTTATTATAAACAAAAATTATATGTACAAATATTATTTCCATGAAGAAGATTAAGTGCATTATTTTATAGTGAATTTAGGAAGGAAATTTGGGTAATAAGGGATCAGGGAGAAGAAGTAGATTAAACAGGGTGAAAATGATAGTTAAAGAGAGGAAGGGCATTTTCAGGAAGAAAATAATATGTAAATGTAGACAATTTTAAACATAAATGTTTCATTCAGAAATTCTGGAGTTGTAATGTCTGCTGAGGTGAAGTGTGTATGTTGGCAATGATAACAATTACAATTTTGATTGTCAGATTTGGTTAAAGTGAATTCTAGGATTATTTTACCTTAAAGTTAAAATAATAATAGAAGAGAAATTATCACATAGTTTTTAGTGTTCTATATATAATTGGAATTCAAATATTTTATATTTGAAGTGTGAAGATAAGGATTATAATGAGTGAACCAATTTAATGAGTAAATAATCTTATGGTTTAAAAATGATTAGTAGTCAGTTTTTTAGCTTATGTATCAATTGAAACTTTGTTCAATCATCTGTTTGTAAACATTTAAAAAATTACTAATCTTTGGTTTAGAGTGAGGTTAGACTTTTTTGACATTTGCAACTTAAAATTTTTTTTTCTGTTACCTTCTTTACCAATTTTCAAGCTTATACTTTTAGGATGTTACTATCAATATAATCTTTGTTACCTCTGTCTGATTTTCCATCTTCTACAAAATATTATTTCATTATTATCTAAACCAATTATTCTTGATTTCTCAGTGTCAGTGTTTTTGAAGAAACTCATACTTTTTGAGACTGCTATAAAATATGAGTTATTTTACCTTATTTTGCTACCACCAGAAACAAATGGGACTTCTTATGAAATTATCATTAATGTATTCTCTTTTCTTTCTGTTTTACCATATGATCACTCATCCATACCTTTAAAATATTAACTGATTTCATCAGATTTTCTGACTTTAATTCCAAGAATTAAGTCCTGTCATTCTGTGTAATCTAAAATATTTTCTACATCTTTTGTAGTCTCATTTACTTCAAACATTTCCTGTTCCTGGCTATAAATCTGTCCTTGATTGTTTTGTTTCCATTACTGTCATTTAATTCAATGTATTTGTCCTTATTGACTTAATGTAAATTTGTCAGCATTTAATATTTAATGTTTTCTTTTTTTGCCATAATGTTAATGTATTCCTAGACCACTAATTGTATCTGAGATACATGTATATTCCTCATTTCAGAACATCTTATTTTTTTAATGGTTTTGAGGAAATTTTGATCCATCAATGAGTTTATCTCTCTATTATGACATCAAGTTAAATACCTTGTTTTGATTCCTCTGTTGTAGGCAATCCTTTTCCTAGAAACAAGCAGAAAATAATCTCACTGCTTTTACTTAATGGCAGTATAATATATTAATTATATGCCAATATTTAAGGAATGCTGTAATTTCTAAAATGACCATTTTAAAAAATGTTGGTTTTATTAAAAAAAATATTTACCCCATATTTAAAAGGTTGAACCATACTATTCAAAAACAGTTCCTTTTTTTTTTCAGGCTTGAAATTTTATGATATGGTGTAGGCTTTTTGGCACCTCTAGAAATTTTATAAGCTTAAATGATTATAGTCATGTCTTATAATTTAAGTTATAGGTAAGTTGATATGTTTATTTCGATTTTAAATTCTCATTTTTGTAGACTCTACAATGTATAAATCAAACGATTATACATTTTCTTTTATGATAAGGTGGGCTTTATGGAAAGAAACTAAATATCTTAAGTGAGCTCTTTGTTATCATTTGGGGAACAGTTATATGCTTAAATAATATTTTATTTAAGTATATAAATGCATTTTACTTTATGAGAAAAATCTCTTTACCCTTTTATTTCACCTCTTCCCCCCTCAAAAAATGCATTTGTTTCTAGCCTGATTTTTTGTTCAACTTGTATTCATTTATTTATTTAATTTCAGGACTAAACATACATAGATTATCACACAATTATAATTGTTAGTAAATAATAATAAATTTATAAGATTATTCAGGTCAAATGACATTACTTGAAAGCAAACAATGTGCAAAACTAAATTATTAAGGATGTATAAGGGAAATGATAACCACTTTTGCTTGGTCTTTTTATGACATTTTATTTTAATTTTTATTAATAGTTTCCATTGCTAATTCATTTCCTCTTATCAAATTATCCTTAAGATGTTTTGAAGATTTTGATAACATAGTGTAAATATAGTATACCTGTAAGGAAATGAAACAAACTACATGAGGTTCTAGCAGGACTTAGACTTAAAATATTCAAGAGTATATACAAAATAGTTGTATTTCAAATTAAATTGTTCCAAGCATAAATTACTATAAGAGTTTTAAAAATAACACTTTTGTTTTATGGAGCAGTCTAGATTTACAGAAAAATTATGAAGATAGTAGCCTTCTCATGTACCCCACATCTAGTTCCTGCTATTATTAACATATTAGTATGCTACATTAATTATAAGGTTGTCAGTTATTAACTGAAATCCATACCTTACTCATGTTTTCTTGATTTTTACCTGATGTCATGTTTCTTTTGGAGGATCTAGTCTAGATACCACATTACATTTAGTTATCATTTCTTACACTTTTTTTCTTTTTGGTTTATTTTTTGCATTTTGTTTCATTTTGTTTTGTTTTTGATGACCTTGTTAGCTTTGAGGAAAACTGGTCAGGTATTTTCTAGAATGCCTAGCTATCAGAATTTGATGTTCTTCTCATAATGAGGCTGAGGTTATAGGTTTTGGGAAGGATGACCATAGAGGCAAATGCCATTTTCATCACATCGTATCAAAGGTACATACTATCATGATTTTAGAACATGCATGCTGGCTTGATTCCCTGGCTGAGGTAGGGTTTATAGTGTTTCTCCACTGTAAGATCCCTGCAACCTTTCCATAATGTGCTCTTTGGAAGGAAGTTGCTACACCTAGTTCATCCATAAAGAGTATATAGAGTTATGCTTCCCCTTCCTTGAGGATGGAGTATCTACATAAATTATTTGCAATTCTTTTGCACAGAAGATTTGTCTCTTCTTCCCCTTTTATTTATAAATTAAGTTGGGATAATCTGACATCTTAACAATAGTCTTCCTGGCCGAGAACATTACTTATTTAGATCTTTGACTTTTTCATCAGAGTTTTCTAGTATTTTGCATATAAATGCTATGCATATTCTCTTAGGTTTTTACCTAAATATTTCAATTGTTGGTGCTGTTGTCAATGCATTGTTTTGTTATTATTTATTTATTTACTTTTCCCACGTGTTCATTACTTACATATTGGAAAGCTACATTTTAGAATCTGATACTGAGTGGAAGTGATAAGAGAGGATATCCTTGTCTCCTCGAGATCTTGAGGGGGGGCGGTATTTTTATTTTCCATCATTGATTATGATAGATCCAAGAATAGCCATTGGTTTTAGTTTCTTCATGTTGTTGTTGTTATGAAGGTAGGAATGACAATATCCAAGCTGATTAATTGTCAACATAGAAATCAGAAATTCTATGGTATGATTATTTCAGCCTTTAGCTTACTTTGCTTATTTCAGTTTACAAGTTATGTTTTCCTCTATATTTTACAGACATTTATGATTGAAGAAAGAAATAAAGTTAAAAAGATAATTATACATTTAAATTTTTGAGTCTACACAGTATAGTATAACCATAAAAGAGTTAACACTATATTAATCCTGCATTTTCTAATGAAGACATTTGAGTGAAGTTTGTTTCTATCCTTTTAAGATATGTTGCTATTAGAAGAAAGTAATAAATGTTCTTTGCTTGAATAGTGTCATGCATGGAAAATTCTCCGTTTTAATATTTGCCATTTCAAAGTGATTGGCAAAGTATGTATCAAGTAACGATTCTATCACTGTGAATGAACACTGACTTAAATAGTGTACTCTATTTAAGCATCCTGCTGGGGGACTTCGATTCAGTTACAAATACTTCTTGTGCTAATTTTTTAAAAAAGATATTCATACACTGAATAAAAAAAAAACTATATTTGGCTCTCTCAAAGTGTTTCCATCAAACCTAAAAGAAGATGCACTGTTCCTGGTTAATTTCAGCTTGAAATTCTGTAATAATTATTTCTGGCATTTTGTATGGCTGAAATCTCCAACTTTACAGTTAATAGTGTGAAACCCCTTTCTGTCCCCAAAGCTGTATGACACATAATTATTTTAAGTATTTAAAATTCAAATTACTGTTATTTTAGAATTCTGTGAAACCCCTTGTGATAATTAGAGATCTAATTATCTAACATATCTAACTATCAGGTTTTAGAATCGGAAGAGGCAAGTAGGCAAGGAAATTGACAGTGATTTCTTTCTCTGCATTTCCAAATCTCTTGACTATGTCCTCTGAATGTGGAAATGGTCCTTAACAATGTCAGAAAAAAGTTTGTCTTTACTGTTTCTTCATTGAATTTGACTTTCACAGAAACAACAAAAACAGCAAACAGAAAAGGGATGTAGATACAAAGTATTTGTATACTTGCTCTGCCATATTCATGATTTGAAATGCCTGACTTTGAATCCTGACTATTAGCTATGTGATTTTGAATAAATTAGTTAACATTCTATGTCATTTTAAAACTGAGATACTATATTTCTTTTAGTTTCTATAAGAGTTGAATTAATATGTCAAGTCTCTTGAATACTGTGAACATGGTCCATACATACAAGTGTTTGCTAATATTAAAGTTTTGGTGTAATAATTCACAAAACATACTATCAAATTCACATTATAGTTTATTTTTTTTTTTAAAGATTTTATTTATTTATTTGACAGAGAGAAATCACAAGTAGGCAGAGAGGGAGAGAGAGAGAGAGAGGAGGAAGCAGGCTCCCTGCTGAGCAGAGAGCCCGATGCGGGACTCGATCCCAGGACCCTGAGATCATGACCTGAGCCGAAGGCAGTGGCTTAACCCACTGAGCCACCCAGGCGCCCCAACACATTATAGTTTATTAACAAAGAGTTCCATAGAAGAGAATTGTTTTGAACTGTTAAAAAACCAAAACCAACAAAAACAAAAATGAAAAAAAAAACTGCAACAAAGCATTATTATTTTGGGATATGTCAAAACCAATGTTGGGAATCACTGCATGAAAACAAAATTCATCAGCTTTCTGGTGCAGTCCTTTCTCCCTCCACACAGTGATTTTTTTTTTTTTAATCTAATCTTACTTTTGGAAATATGACAAAATCTTTATTTTCTGTTTGAAGTAGCAATTACAGTATTCAGCAACAAGTGTTTTTTTACTAGAGGGACCCAAATTTTAACTCTTTCTAGGATAGAGTGGAAACAGCTGAATTAATAGTGAAAACCATTTGTGAGAGAACACTCAATATATGATCATATTGGTATCATAGGATTCTTTCAAAGTTTAAATGAGGTAACATTTCTCTAATATGTAATGCCTGAAACAAAAGAATCTCAGTAAATGGACTTGCTTTCATTTTTAGTTGAATCAACAGAGCAAACCAAATACAGAAACAAACTAAATTCTAAAGATTAGGTACTTACAGTTTTAAAATTTTTAAGTGAGATTTTAAATATTATGTACTAATTATATCCTATAGAATTAATAAAGACCCTAACAATCCTGTGTTATCATTGAATTGAATCTAACTTCCTTACCATTCCAGTGGCAGAAAATTAAGACTGACATCTTCTCTAATAAATTTTATGCACATACTAAGTTAAGTAGGAGTTACTGACTACACTTAAAACCCAGCCAGATTATGGGATATATGTAATTATTATTGAACCAAAAGTTGAACACAAATATATAAAATTGTATAAGGATTTCCTTTATAAGATATCTATTAATGTTAAAAAAAAGATATCTATTAATGTTATTTATGCTTATCAGGTAATTTGACCGCTGCTCTAGAATAGTGTTGTCCAGCAGAATATAGTATGAACAACAAATGTAATTTTTTATCAGCCATGTTAAGAATATAGAAACACTTGAAAATAATTTAAAGAATGACTCTTAATCTCACAAAACAAACTGAGGGTTGCTGGGGGGAGGGGGTTTGGGAGAAGGGGGTGAGATTATGGACATTGGGGAGGGTATGTGCTTTGGTGAGTGCTGTGAAGTGTGTAAACCTGGTGATTCACAGACCTGTACGCCTGGGGATAAAAATATATGTTTATAAAAAATAAAAAATTAAAAAAAAATAAAATAAAAATTTTTAAAAAAAGAATGTATCCTATTTAAACCAGTATATCACATATATTACAATTTCAGAACAAAATCCAGATAAAAATTAATGAGACATTTATGTTCTTTTTTCAAACTAGGTCTTCTAAAACCACTGTGCATTTTACACTTAAAGCATATCTCAAGTCAGATTGTTCACATTTCAAACGTCTGAACAGGGCCTCAGCATGATAATACATTCTAAAAAATATTGTTGTTCAATGATATAAAAATGTTTGTAGGTAGTTTCAACAGTAAAAGCAATCCCCATGCCATGTCTAAATTTTAATCTGAGCTTCAACACAATATCTAAAATAGGTATAATTGATTTTTTTTTAAGATTTTATTTATTTGACAGACAGAGATCACAAGTAGGCAGAGAGGCAGGCAGAGAGGAGGAAGCTGGCTCCCTGCTGAGCAGAGAGCCCAATGCGGGGCTCGATCCCAGGACCCTGGGATCATGACCTAAGCTGAAGGCAGAGGCTTTAACCCACTGAGCCACCCAGGCGCCCCGGGATAATTGATTTTTTATCAACCTCACATTCTAGACAATTTCATCAAAATCATTTCATATTATTTATATCTTTATATATACATATATAAAATGGAACATATTTATATGTATTTGTTACTTATTTATATTACTGAGTAGAAAGAAAAGGTCAATTGAGGGATACTAAATTAAAAATCCAAAATATGTTATTAATTGTTTTTATATTACTGTACCCTACAGAGCATAGATTATTATGACAAGATGTCAAAGTAGTAGTTACTTAAAACTAGATCAGAATATAAAGGGCATATATATTAAAATATATCAGATAAATGAAATAGGCATTATGAAACAATGGACTAGATGTACAGTTCAAGTGAGAAGACCTTTGCAAATGGGGTAGTTGGCAAGGTGGAAAAACTTTGAACTTAAACTGAAAGATATGGCTGTAGGAACTGATCACATTTGTACATCTTTAACTTTTTTAGCATTTTTTTTACAATTGTAAAAGATAGGACTTGATTGAATTATCTTTTTGACATTTCTAGAGGAACTGAAAAATATTATGATTGACAGCATACAGCCCAGAGAAGCCCGTCATACAACCACTTCATTTACTGTAATGTGAACAACTGGTCTGATCATATCTGATCACTGAAATTTAAAATTCTGAGGTTTATATGCAAGATATATTCTGGATTTGAAGTTGTAGTATAAAGGAGTTACATGTTTTGCATTTAATATTTTTCTAGGACTTCAAGTTTTAATGTTATCTCTAAACAAGTTTTAGCAGCTATCCATTGAAAGTACTGAAAAGAAGATACTGATTATTCCAATTTAAATTTAGGTCTTTAGTATATTATAACATAAACTTATAAATTTCATAATCACTCTATGGATGACACAATTAAGTTGCACAGCATTTTAACTTCAAAGTATAAATTTTCAAATAAATATTAAAAAACCAGTCACAATTTTCATAATTTTGATTTTTTTTAACTTTTTTTTGAAATAAAACTGAAGTCATTGGAAGTAGTTTTACTTCTACTAATTTCTTAAACTACAGTGTAGAATGGTATACAATTGACTAATGAGTATAGCTTTAACTAGCATCAACTCATCCTAAAGAAAATAGTCAGTGAGTCAGATATGTCACAGTTGATTTACATGATTACTATCAGGGAACTGAAGATTCTCTGGTAAATATCCTTGATATAGCACTTATACAACTCTAGGAATTAAATTTAAATCAGAAATAAATTGAAGTAAGCATCATGTTTTATTTAAAAACAAATACTTAATTTCCGGGACTATAGGTATATATGTTAACTGCTTTTATACATTAATGTTCAGAGAAAATCTTTTGAGCTTTAATTTCTAAAGCTCTAAAATTGAGAAAAATATTTTACCACTTTATCAAATAGATGAGCCACATGGAATGCATAGTAACATGATTCATCAATCATGACACATCATATTTTATTTCTATTGGGCACTTTTGTTCAACATAAAGAGATCAAGCAGAGAAAATAAATGACAAATAATTTCTTCAGACACCATTTGACCCAGCAAGTGTTAGACTCTGCAGGCAAATCACAGTGGCTGTAAATAATGGGGTTAATTGCAGGCTTTTTTCAGCTTCAGAAACTCAGTTATGTTCATCAAGAGAAAAAAAAAAAGTTCAGCAGTGATATGTTAATAAGCTATTTCAATGTTGTGCATCATTACTGTTGTTTACCCAAACTAAAACATGCCACTGGAAGCAGGGGATCCTTTAATTTTGAACTCAGGGCAAAAGGAATCAATCTAAAGGGACATCCTTAGTACACAGAGATTTGATTCTTCAACCCAGCAGTTCGCAATACTGGCTGTATATGAAAATAAGTTTTAAAATCCAAGTCCCCAGCCCATCAACATTTAATTAAATGAGAATCTTTGCAGGTAGATCTTTCACTTCATTATTTTTCAAAAATACCCCTAAATGATTCTTATATGCATCTGGGTTGACAACTAATAGACTAGAATACCCTCTTCTTTCTTAAAATAATCTAATAGAGATAGTTGAGGTTGTGTCGTCACCAAAATATTATCAATATTTTCTTTATTATAAGCTACTTGGTAAATCTATTTTTTTAAAGATTTTATTAATTTATTTGACATAGAGATCACAAGTAGGCAGAGAGGCAGGCAGAGAGAAAGAGAGAGAGAGGAGGAAGCTGGCTCTTTGCTGAGCAGAGAGCCCGATGTGGGGCTCAATCTCAGAACCCTGGGATCATGACCTGAGCCAAAAGCAGAGGCTTTAACCCACTGAGCCACCCAGGTGCCCCGGTAAATCTATTCTTAATCAACAATGCCTAACGGTCAGTTGGAGATGCATACCAACTACATGGTGAAACCAAGAATTCCATGAAAGATAGGTATTTTCAACATGCAAAGCTTTATAATTTCAAGCTACCATGTGTCTTTATTTTTCTTTTAGCATATTTTATTTGATTGAAGCATAATTGACGTACAATGCCCTGTAAGTTTCAGATGTACATCATAGTGATTTGATATTTGTATGGTGACAGATGGTAACTAGACTTATCATGGGGATAATTTTGCAATGTATAAAAATAACAATTGCTACCATGTATCTTGAAGGCTCATCTTTCAAAATATGAAAAGATAACGATGTGCTGTCTTCCCATACAATTTCAGCATTATTGAAAAAAAATCCCAATTATTTCATTACATGAGCAATCACAAAAGCTATCCTTCTCAAGGGATGACAGCAAAACCCTGAAACAAAATTTATTACCAACCAGCAACGATAAAGAAAATAGACTTCATCTCCTAACCGTGTATTGGTTGTCAATATGTACTGACAGAAGATAAAAATCCACCTACAAGAGTCTGAATCACTGGCCCAAACGTCTGCTGTGTCCCTCATTTTAGAAACTTGCCTACTGAACAGACTTTTGCAAAACCTGTAACAAATAAACATGGCATATATAAAGAAAAGAGTAGATAAGAGATAACTAATTAAAAAGAAGAAAGATGGAATGTGGAAACCTGTAAACCCTACGAAGAGGACTAAGAATCCTAAGTCCACTGGCATATGCTAAGAATAAGACCTCTAATAAAATAATACAGAAATTTAAAGGCCATTTCCAAATTAGGCTATGATATATATTCCAATCTGATATGTTAACATATCTAATATCATCTGTGTTTTGCCTTTCCTACTTATGTCTTTGCTGTGAGGTTCACTGATGAGAGGCAGATTTCCTGATATCCACACCTTTGAGACCCCAGAGCCTAGCTTTTATCTAAAATGTGACATAGTCCCCTATCAAACTGAAATAATAGACACAAAGCAAATAACAGAGAACAATGAGGAAAATTAACTCAAAATATAATTTCTATTTATTAGATTAAATGAGTAAAGTGATTATCTTCTCCCCTTGGTCTTAGTTAGTGGTACAGTAGATTGTTTGAATTACACAAGTGAGAGATGATAGTGTCATCTTTGAACCATTGATCTTTGTTAGCCTCTCATGTAATTATATTCAAGTTCCATTTTTCTTGAATTTTTTTCTCTTTATTTTTAAGCTAACACTTCCCAGCCCCAAAGTCCAGGCAGGCATTCATATGTTATTACATTAGCCTCTAAACTATTTCTTTCTTCCAACATCTCCCTGAATTGCCGTGATTCATTTCCATTATCTTTGTGGCAAAACAGGGATCTATGAATGCCTCTTTAATAAATAAACACTATTTGTAATTGTCTCCAAGTGAAGTATGAATTCTGTCCATTTCAGGTATGTCATTTTTTACTGTCCCATCTCTTTTTTAGTTATATGCCATACATAGATCCAATTAAATCAGACTCTTTTTGGGAGGCATGATAACATAGCTGTTAAATAATGGCTTAAATTAGCTTTGGTGTTTGAGGGCTTACTCTGTCACTTAACTTTCTCTGACTTTGGTGAAATTACTTTGGTAAAATCAAAATTAGAATATTAACTATTACAAAGTAATATTGTGAGAGTAAAATGCTTAAAGTATATAAAATGTTTTCTTACTGCTTTATATGTACTAGTTCTTAGAATGTAGCTTCAATTGTGTCTCCCAAAAAGGTGTGTTGAAGTCCTAACCCTTATTCAACACCCCAGAATTTGACCTTACTTGGACATAGAGTTGTTGCAGATGATAGTGACTTAAGACGAGGATATACTGAAGTAGGGTGGATGCCCTTATAAGAAGAGGGCCATGTAAAGATACAGTGATACAGGGTTAATGTCATGTAAAGATTGAGACAGAGATTGGAGTGATGCATCTACAACCTGAGGAATGCCAAAGGTTGCCAGGTGTTACTAGGACCATGGAATAGTTTCTCTCTGAGTGCTCAGAAAGGTCCTGAGCTTGATTTTAGACTTTCAGTGTCAGGACCTTGATTTTAGACTTTCAGACTCCAGAGCTGTTTTAAGACAACCCGTTTGTGGTACTTTGTATGGCAACTCTAGGAAGCTAATAATTTTATTATTTCAAATTTATTAATTATATTCTCTGTTCTTTATTCTTCCTTTGCTCTCACTTTACTGGTTGTGCTTTTCAGCACTTAATTCCTATTTATGACTTACGTTCAGTTCTCTAATGTCTGCATTTCTGCATGCATCCCTACTCTTAGCTATTAACTCTTATATACTTTTATTATAGTCCTTAATTATGATTTTATTGTTTATTTATGTATATTTCCTTTTGCTGGAATATAAACTTCAAATATTCAGAAACTAGAATTAAACTGATTTTGCTTCTTGGTTTGCTCTTTATCTTTCATGGAGTTTGACACATAGATCATGAAAAGTTTTTGAATAAGAATTGCTTTAGCAAATGTGACCATGACAGGATATTGTTTCTAAAACTTCTTTGTAATGCTAATTCTAATATTTATAAAAATATCGAAAACTTATAAGAGTATATTGGACAAATGTGGTAAGTGAATTTTATAATCTGTAATTTATAATAAAGCTACAAACTAGATACATGGCATCATTAAACTTAATATTAACTTTTTTTGGGGTCAGAATATTTGTTTGCTGATTAAAAATATGTCAAACACCTAAAGATTTCTTTTTTAAAGGAACACATTATTTAAAAGTTAGATTTTTATCAAGTTAAACATTTTATATAGCAAATTTAAAAATTGTGAAATTGGTAGAAACTTGAAAACGTATTTAAAATTGGAATGTCACCCTCAAAATTTACCATGTTTTATTCTTACACTCAGTGACTAAATAAAAACTCAAAAAAGGTCAAAGCTTTTTATCATTTCTTGTTAAGAATAGGATCTAAAGCATATTGTATATCTAGCCCTTATTTTACTAAAGCTCATTAGGTCAATATATCCTCATTCTTTATTAGTAAATACTATGTTTTTTTTTTTTTTTAATTTCAGCAATATGATACCTCAAGCAGGTCTAAAACCTGGGTGGCAAAGGGAAAAATCATCTCTGAGGCATTCAACCTTATAGTAAACAGCCAGGAATGTGCTGAAGTTACATCATGAGAGTTGGGATTATTGCAGTTGACAGAATTTGTGAAGGTTTGAAAGCCAGGGAAGCTTGCATCTCTGGGCAGAAGGCTGCTGTGTTTGTGGCTCATCAAGCTAAATTTTCTGCTTTACCTTAACATTAGTACCCCTAAGGGATACTTTAGTATCCCTTAGCATTGTTCTGTCATTTTTCCCATCCTCTGACTTGTGACAGTCCTACATTTTATAATCTGTGGTACTTTATCATAGAGACAGACTTTCTCACATATTATTTCATGTACAGTTTGACATGGAATTTAATTTTTATTTGAAAAGCTAAATATAATGTACAGTTCTTTTATTAAAAAAGTGTTCAATAAGGAAAATAAACTCAAATAAGAAGAGAAATGGGGAAGGAAAAGGGATTTGCTTGGGGATAGGAGGTAATCAGTAGGTGCTGCATAAAAACAAGTTAAGTGAAGTTAGTGTCACCATCCCACGATTGTTACCTTAAGCTGTCTTCACTGTTAACACTCATCTCATGTGACACCTCCAGAAAAAAGTTTGTTCTGGGTAGTTTTCTATGTATAAAATATCAACAGCTAAAGATGGATGTATAGGATCACCTCATTCATTACATTTTCTAAAAAATCACAAAAAGGTTTTATAGTAATCATGCACTTTTTTTCTTTCTTAGGTAAAATCAGTTGTGGAGTGTGTGTGTGTGTGTGTGTGTTTAATCACAGTAGTAATTATAGTGATATTAGGTAGATATTAGCAGCTGTGTTTTCATATTATTGCAGTTTAAGATGGAAAAACACAGGGCACCTGAGTGGCTCAGTGGGTTAAAGTCTCTGCCTTCGCCTCAGGTCATGATCCCAGAGTCCTGGGATGAATCCCCACTTCAGGCTCTCTGCTCAGCAGGGAGCTTGCTTCCTCCTCTCTCTCTGTCTGCTTCTCTGCCTACTTGTGATCTCTATCTGTCAAATAAATTAATAAAGTCTTTGAGAAAACAGATGGAAAAAACTCTCATCAGCAGAAGCCTATTAGAATATTAGAAGAGAAATTTTAAGAGGGTAATAAAATAATGAATAAATTAATAAATAAATAAATTTATTGAATCATTTATTAATTTTAAATTTGATTTAATTTACTAAAGATGGAACAGAACAAAAAATGTGTATACCCTAAGTATAGATTGTATTTACAAGGGTATAATTAAATGGTTTCTATAGCACCTGCAGATCATTCTATTTACTTGGTCCAAATTTTCACTGGGATAAATTGAAAATGAGGTTTGAAGGTTATATACCTCCTGATAAAATTTAGTGCTCTTTGGTAATTGTGGTAAAATGTTAAGGAAAAATTCATGGTCTGCTTACCAAGTTGAATAGCATTATTATTGGCCTCTAGAAGACACTTTTCAGGATTATTGAAGCCCCTTATCTGTTCATTCCCTTCAACCAACATTTCTCATATTTCTTATTTAACAAAAACCTAACACTCTCCTTAGGAAATTACTTCTTTGCCTCTCTTCCAGGTAGAGTTTGATTGTTCTTTTGGACTAGGCACTGTCCAGAAGATCTGGTTAATGTTCTCTTCGGTTCCTTAGCATCTTCATGCTGTTTTAATTTGATATAACTGAAAAACAAAACAAAACAAAACAAAAAACCCTTGCCCACTTAAGGACCCTGCTATGGGAATATTTTGTACCATACCAATAGTATCTACTATTTTACTGAATATGTTGCCCCATAAGTTGCAGCATCAAAATATTGATCTTGTCAACCCATCTAACAGTATGACTTCTCAGTTTCTTGACTTTTTCACCAGTAACAGCTTGTCATCCATAATTCCTTTCCCTAACCCTAGAATTTAGCACCTGCAAATGTAGGAATGGTGTATCAATAAATTCAGACATTTCTCTTCAAACGAAACTTTTTTTTTTTTTAGCAACTTCCTCTCTTATTTTGATCCTCTATTTTTTTTTTCCTCTTCCATGTTGGTTTCTGAAGTCCCCCTTGTCTCTAATTTTATCCAGCAGTCTCAACCTTGCTATGATAGATTTTTTTTAACACTGAGGGTGACCAAGCATCATAGCTTACTTTGGACTGAGAGGTTTCTGTGGACACAGGACTTTCATTGCCAACACTAGGACAATCCCAGCAAAACCAGGGCAGATGGTCATATTGCTCTATTACTACAGCCCCTTGCTCCTGTTCTGCCAGTGTGGTAAAACCACAACCTAATCCATTGGGAAAAACAAAAAAACAAAAACACAAATCTCTCAGTTGGTTAGACTGGCACCACTATAACCTCATAGTTTGTCTTTAACACTACCTGAGATTCCAATATTATTTGTGTCAACAACACATTTCTTGTTTTTCTATAATAAATAATTAACTTTCTTCATTATTGTCTCTTTACTTTATATATCCAAACTGTCACATTGCCCTTCCCCTACTTTGCTGGAAAAAAATTGTCTGATAAATTCATTAAACTGACTGCAAACAGACTTAAATGTACATCTGCAACACTTTTATCACCTTTTATTTAGAAGAGGAATAATTTCTCATCAAAGCTAATCCCATGATATTTAGTCTGAGTTGGTTTCATCCCACCCTTCTCAATTGTACCTACAGCTGGCCACCAAATCAGATTTATTCTTGCTCTAGAATAGCTCTGAAGTCATTCCAGTTTTATGAATCCATATCTTAACCATTATGGTAGTTTCATAACTAGTCATGTGTCTGTAATATATCTATTGACAGTTGACTTAGGATAGATACTAAAGTGATCTTTGAAAATGTAAACTGATCATATTCTTGAGTCAAAATGATTCAAAGACTTTTCGTTATGTTTAATATAAAACTTCAGAATGATAATATGATCTGAAAAGTCCTGTATCATCTAGCCTAAGACCATCTGTCTGTTTGACTTCTTTCGCTTTTAATCTGTACTCCACACATACTAAACTTTTCTTGTATTTCCTGTAACGAGTATGCTGATATTAGAGGTTTTCCATACACTGTTCTTTTCAGCAGTCCCTCTTCAGAACCTGTTACTCATTCTCGGATTTTAACTTACATATTGCTTTTTAGGAATCGTTTTTTGGAGTCTTAGACTGGTAAGGAACTTCTGTTATTTAGTCTCATGTACTTCCCCCATCAAAGCACCTCCCACAGTTTTAATGTCTGTCTTCCCTACTTGACTATGAATTACCCAAGCAAACTTGTCTCTCCTTTTTACAGTTGTTTCTAAGGCGACAAACACAGTGCTTGGGACACAGTAAATGAGCAGTATGCATTTAAAAATAAAGTAAATCATTGAACTTAGTTTTACAAAGTCACTTTTGATATCTGGTTGTATTTATTATTCAAAAATATATTATCAGATAGTTTGTGAATATGGAGAGTGGTTTGCAGCCATGAAGAAAAACAAGTCATGTGTATGTGAATTTTTCCTAAAAGGCAAACCCATGACAAAGGAATACATGTGGTCTTATAGGAAAACTTTTATATATGTAAGAAGTTAGAGGTGTTTTCAGAATACTAGCCTTCTACCACATGGTTTTTTTTTTAAGAGATATTACAGGGACAACCACCATGTAGAAAGGGGTCATTGAAGGAGAGAGACAGATACTCAGCAACCGAGTTGACATATTCTCAGATGTTATGGTTCTACCTACCCTGCTCCTAAATGTCTGTTACAGAAGGAGGGAAGTATTTTGGAACATAAGACCCTTCCTTAACTTCTGATGATCAAAGGACTACTAACAGATCAAATAAAATATGTTGTAAGGGGGAGATTTGATTTGGGTTTGTAGACAGGTAAAGTTATGCTGTTGGGTTACAATCAGAGGAGTTAGGGATTTCCCCTCTTCCATTACCCCTATGTTTTACTTCCTATTGGATCTAAACTAATCCATTATTATGGACCAGAAATGTTATTATTAATTTATCAACAGCAAGCTCTCTTAACTCATTTTATTTCTTACTGCTAATTCCATTATACTCCAAATTATCCTTATTTAACTTCCGTTTTGGACATACCTTTAGTTAGTAAGAGTGGTATCATTATTTAGCATTTGTATGTAAGAGAATATCTTGTCTCCTTCCTTTTTAAGAATGTGTTCATACTGTAATGTTCTTATGATAGTCTAGATTCTTTTAAAATATATTTAATATTTTTATTTTATTTTATTAATTTTTTAGAGATTATTTGAGAGAGAGAGAAAGCAAGAGAAAGAGCACAAGCAGGGGTCAGGGAGAGAGATGGGTAAGAGGTAGAAGCAGATTCCTTGTTGAGTGGGGAGCCTGATGTGGGACTTGATCCCAGGACTCTGGGATCATGACCTGAGCTGAAGTCAGATGCTTAACTGATAGAGCCACCCAGGCGCCCCAAGATTTTTATCTTAAAAATAAATGGACAAAAAGAATGAGATAGTTGAAATTACTATTTTAAGGAAACTCAGCAAATTACACACACACACACACACACACACACACATATGTATACATCTATGACAAATGTTATTGTATACCATCTATAAAATAGAGGATCTATAAGGAATTTATTGTGTCCTCTATTTTAACTTGTTATTTATTCAACTACGTTAATCGAAACATTTATCTTGTAAATATTGCCTATGAAATGTATAAACATTTTAATTTAACGGCATAAAGTCACCACAGGAGTCTGAAAGGAAGTCAGTGCTCACACACAGCTCATACACCATACACATCATGACATTTTAATTCCATAAATTCTGAAGTGAGTATAGGAATACAACCCTTTGAGTTATGAATTTGGCCATCAGAAATTTTAGTTGAGTGTAGGAACACATAGTTTTGAGTTATGAATTTGCAGTCAAAATTTCAAGTGATATTTGAAATATCATGTAGCAACCTGAAACAGGGAGGCACTTTAATAGCTTAGAAAGATTTCTGCCTTTGGTAGTTTTAACTGTGCTCTTTGGTAACTTGGTGACACTGAGTAAAGTACTTTATCCTGTCTTGCTATCTATTTTCCATCTATAAAGTGAGGGATAACCACAATTGCTTGATGAACTTGAGCTACTAGTTTGTTACAAAGATAAGTTAATATGCAGTAGTAGATGCTAAAGTAATTAATTATAAGCTGTTTAGATCTGTTGGTTACAGCTCCTGTGGCGCTTCCTCCTCCCAGCAACAGATCTACTGAATGTAAAGCAATTCCTGGCAAGCTTCTGGCAATGCATGGTGGAGCAGTTTAATGGGGTTTATTGTTATAATGAGGAGTAGACTTTGGGATCCCACATTTGTGGTGAATATATCTCCACTCCACAACCCATGTGGAACATATGCTGCATTTGGTAGCCAGTGTTGTGCTGCCTAAGCAAAAAATCTGATGTTCAAGTTCCTGGGGTTAAGAAATGCTCCAGGGGCAGCTGGGTGGCTCAGTGGGTTAAGCCGCTGCCTTCGGCTCAGGTCATGATCTCGCATCCGAGGATCGAGTCCCGCATTGGGCTCTCTGCTCGGCAGGGAGCCTGCTTCCTCCTTTCTCTCTCTCTGCCTGCCTCTCTCTCTACTTGTGATCTCTCTCTGTCAAATAAATAAATAAAATCTTTAAAAAAAAAAAAAAGGAAAAGAAATGCTCCCATGGCAAACATAACTTCAAGAGTAATTTAATTCTTTGGGTTTCGCTTTCTCCTGTACTTGGGGCAGAAAATCTTATTTTATCATTTCCTCAATTAATCTTTCAATGGAAGAAGTGGCCCTAATACCAATTCTGTTCTCTTGAATGTAATAAACAGAACAACCATGCGGTCATATTCCTGGAAATAGAAAGCTCCGTGTATGTCTTAGTGGTTTTTTTTTTTTTTTTAATTCCAAAAATAACAAGTGCTTTGGGGGCTCTACATTACCCCCCATTTTATTTTATTTTTTTAAAGATTTTATTTATTTAACAGAGAGAGAGAAGGAACACAACTAGGGAGAATGGGAGAGGAAGAAGCACACCTCCTGGTGAGCGGGGAGCCCTGTGTGGGGCTAGATCTCAGGACCCCAGGATTATGACCTGACTGCACCACCCAGGTGCCTTTCCCCCATTTTATAGTATAAAATATCTGTGCCATACTAGGTTAAAAGCTATGTCAGGTAATCTGTCCGCACAAATATGCCTAGAATGAAGACCATGAATCGTATAGGCAAATGGGTAGAAAATTGCAGAGGGACTAGTATCTTTTTTTTTTAATTTTTTAAGATTTTATTTATTTATTTGACAAACAGAGATCACAAGTAGGCAGAGAGGCAGGCAGAGAGGATGGGGGAAGCCGGATCCCTGCTGAGCTTGATCAGGACACTGGGAGGCTTGATCCTAGGACACTGGGATCATGACCTGAACCGAAGGCAGAGGCTTAACCCACTGAGCCACCAGGCGCCCCGGGACTAGTATCTTTAAAGTCAAAGGCATATTTCAATAGAATGTCATGTGGAAATTAGAAATAATTAATTCATTAAATTATTTAATCATACATGGGTATTCTTTTTTAAATTCAGATTTAGAGTGGCAATGAAGTATTTTCATATGCTCAATACATATTTTAATTACTACTAGTACTGTTTAAGGAAATCAAAGTATTGATCAATAAGATTTTAGCTCTCATAAACTTCATTCACCTTCTACTGGGAGGATATAATAAACAAGTAAACAAATATGTAACCACTATTTTAAAAAAATCCTTAGAGGAAAATTAGGGCATTTTAATAGAAACTGACTAGAGGAAGAATTTAGTTTAGAGGGGACAAATATGTAATTTGAGAGCTAAATTACCAAAGAGAAGCCAATGAAGTGGATATCTTCAATCAAGTAGAAAGCCCTGAAGCTGCTGGTTGTACTAGACAATTAGAAAGAAAGCAATAAGCAACCAGGAGTGCAAGAGCTAGGGAGAGAGTTCAAGATGAGCAGTGTTTAAAAACCACTTCATTTAGCCCTTTGTAGACTATCAAGAAATTTCATTTTGATTCCAACTACAATGGATTGTTTTAAGTATTTAAGTTAACCAGATTTGGTTTAGGATTTTAAAAACAAAACAAAACTAAACAAAACAACAAACAAAAAGCTTTCAGGGAAGCATGAGGGCTCTATCAGTTAAGCCTCTGACTTTTGGTTTTGGCTCAGATGATGATCTCAGGATTGTGAGATCAGTATTGAGTTTGATTGTCTTTCTTCCTCTGGTCACCCCCTGCTCACTCTCTCTTAAATAAATAAATAAAATCTTTAAAAAAAAATTGCTTTCACTCTTAGTAGAAGGTGAATTCTAAGGAAGAAAGACACTAGTCTTTGGGCTGCTTCTGGCCAAAAAAGGGTAAGGGCTTAACTTGAAGCAGTACCAGTGGTTGTCTTTTCAACAGAACAACTAGGTTTCACAAAAATATTAAACAAATAGAATCCATAGGAATTCTGTACAGATTATACTTTAAGAAGTCTATATAATTCTCTGATTTTTGGCTTGAATGATTGGTTTGAAATGCAGTACCATTCACTTGAGAGAGGACGCATGGAGGTACAAGAATAGAAATGATGGAATAATATTTGTAATTGGGTATGAGTCATATATTGAACACCTGACATTTGGCTGTGGAGAAACAACCTGTCTTGGTAGAGAAAACATGTATATGTAATCAAACTAAGATTTTCATCATGGCTTTGCTGTTTATAAGCTGTGAAGGCTTAAACAACTTAAATTCTCTGATCCTCAACATTCTTTTACATGAAAGAGAATTATTAATACAAAATATTGTGTGGATTTGAAAATTATGGATTACATAGTGTTTTAGTGTTAGTTGGCATGTGGAAACTATTAGCATATGTGGCTTGTATAGTGAGAGAAAAATTATAGATATCATTTGGGAGATTTGGAATACAGCTTTTTTAATAAATTTGGATGAAATATAATATAAAAACTAATAGAAAAATGATATGGGAAGGAAGACAGATATCAAGGGGGTAAGTAAATGGTGGTGGGTGAAGTTGATGCTGAATATGAAAGAGATTTCATAAAGGAGAAGTTGGGAAGTTGGAGGGAGGAGAAAGAGGGAGAGGGAGTTTGAGAGTGAAACTGCAGTTTGTGATTGCAGAGAAGATACAAAAGGAATAGAAAAGTCCCAGTGAGATATAATAATAATGGCAGTGATTATTAACCTGGTCAAGGGTTGTATCACTGTGGACAGAAATCTTGGAGAAGAACACATTTTCCGTTCAGAGGGGTGTAAAAATATTACAATATGAACATTATAGTTTCTTATTTGTGGAAATGAAGTTGCAATCAATATTTCTTAAGACGCAAAATCATGATAAGTGGAATGAGGGTGAAAAGATTTGGGTAGGGCATTTGATGAAAGATGACACTTGGAATTAAACGATCAAAATTACTTCTCCAAAATTACTTACTGACAAAAGCAGTAAAAATCCCAGGATTATTGGAAAACATTTGCTTACGTTAAAAAAAAAATCTGGCACTATATTCTTATGTCATTTCCAGCAAAAATATGAAATTATATTAAAAAATAAATGTTTTTTTAGTATCTTTTGTATATACTAAATTGTGGCTCAACACATTTTACCAAAAATGATCTACTCAAAAAGAAAGACTATTTTTATATGTTTCTGATCTAGGAGACATGCTGTTTTATTAATTAGTGTACAAAGAATTGTTAGGTTAGATGATTATGTTCAATTAAGTATAATGAATATAATTAATGTAGTTGCTGTTTTAGGTTTTCAAGTTAATAGTGCCATTAAATGCTGCTGTTTTTGTTGTGATACTGATTATTGTTATAATAGAATACCAAACTTTGAAATGAACAGAAACCTAAAACTTTGGCTATTCTTTTGTAGCAGTGTGTGTGTGTGTGTGTGTGTGTGTGTTTGCCATTTAAGTAGCAGATCATAACAAATGCATTATATAATAATTAGCTTTTTAAGTCATTATATTAACTATTTAAAAACATTTTTATCGGGATGCCTGGGTGGCTCAGTCAATTAAGTGGCTGCTTTCAGCTCAGGTCGTGATCCTAGTGTCCTGGGATCGAGACCCACATAGGGCTCCTTTCTTGACAGGGAGCCTGCTTCTGCCTCTGCCTGCCTGTGCGCTCTCTCTCTCTCTCTCTCTCTGACAAATAAATAAAATATTAAAAAAAAAAACATTTTTATCTATTTAGAAAGAATAGTTTCAAGTTAAAATATAGCTATCAAATTACAATTGGAAGATAAGTATACATTGTTTTAATTATCTGAATGAGAAATCTTACTCATTGGGTTCCTGTAAAAATATGTTAAACATCTTCAACATGCCAGCTATTTTAAATAAGGTAATTTTTCTTTATTAAATGCTTCAGTAGTTTATGTTTATATAAAAATGTTTTCCACAATATGAGATATCAATAACGATGTACAATAAAATTTTAATAATATTTGTAGTTTGTTTGTACATCTACTTGTTCTAAAGGAGATAGAAATGAATATTTAAATAGGGATAAGTGAAAATCCTTCTTTTACATTTAAGCAGTTCTGAAAAAAGCACATGGGTGATCTGCATTTCTTGGATTATTTATAGCATAAATAGCATAATTAAAGTGTTTTTAATATAAGTTAGAAATGTATCATTGACTCTAAGCTATAGGTATACTAATTGCACTGAAAAAATGTTAAGGAGTTCTTCTTAAAATTATTTTTTAGATATGTTCCCAATTTAGCTATGAATAGGTATAATTTCATGTATTTTATCATCTGTCATTTTAGTCACATAAGTTTCAGGCCACTTGGGTTCTGCTATGCGAGTTAACTAAAAGTTCTTCCTTATCAACTGTTTTAAAAAGAGTAAGATGTAGTGTTCAATAATTCATCAGTACAACTGAAACTGTTGTACTGTTCAATTAAATTCGTTAATTGAATTTAAATAAAAAAATATAAGATACCCCACAAATACTTATTTACTTAGTTTTAAAATCATTTTACACCATTTTTCTAGTAGTAAACATTTATAGTTTTTTCTCTAATAATATATTTTTTTTGATGTCTGAAGTTTGTAGGTGGTATCAGAGCATCCAATTTCCCAATTTATTTGCTGAAAAATGGAGATGATTCTCTCAGTGTTGGATGTTGAGGATGAGTCTGGAGTTATAATTTGTCAATCACATATTTTTTTCTCTATTGGGATAAAGATGCTATTTCAGTTTTCTTTTAGCAGAAAGAAAATCAGATTACACAGGGTTGAGGTATCTTAATTCAGAAGACTTTAAGTGCAGAATTTTGAAAAGGCACTGGACTCAGAATAAGTTGATATTATCAATATTGAAGAACCAGTTCTGCCCTCTTTCCCCCGGAAAAAAAGAAGACAAACCCTTATTTTGTTCTCAATGCCCTTTAATACAAATTGAAATGGTTAGACCAAATCGTGCTTTTCAGACTGTGTTCTTTTAATGCCTTCAGGCAGGGTTCAGTGGTTTCATACTTCATAAATATAGAGATGCCATTGACCACCTCGCCTACTCACAGAACTTGGTCCTGAGTGTGTCTCAGAGGGGAGTAAGCAACAGGCCCACCATAAGTTTCAAAACCTCAGGCTGCAGTTTCAGTCAGGTTCACTTTTAAATGTTATTATCAGATTAAAATGATAGATTCTCTGAATTTACTCACTTTAAAAACTTTTTAGTCCATTTTCTTTGTGTGTGAAAAGAAAGTTATTGATTCCATATTTTATTGTTTAGTGCTATTCAAGTTTTTATTTTTTCTTGAGTCACTTTTGGAAAGTTATAATGAATATTTTTTCTGCTTAAATTTCTTCAAATGTTTTTATGTTTTTAAAAAATATTTACAGCATGTGTACTATAATTATTTTATTAACATATTTTTGTGTTTAGGATCTCTATTGATATTGTCATAGATTTGTCAAATTTGTTTTATATATTTTAGTTAATTTTTAAAAATTTATATAAAATTTTATTTACAAACTACTTCTACATTTTTTTTCCTTTTTTAAAATGTTTTATTTAAATTCCAGTTAGTTCACACACAGTCTGATATTAACACCCTGTACTCATCACAAGTGTACTCTCCATCTGTGTCATTGCAAATCACAAGATTTAGTTCTTTTTTACAGTCAAGTAATATTTAATGATAAGTATATATATCTATCTCTATATATATTTCACATTTTCTTTGTCCGTTCATCAGTAGATGAATGGGAGAAAGATACTAAAGTTTCCTTTGCTGTGCAAAAGCTTTTTATCTTGATGAAGTCCCAGTAGTTCATTTTTGCTTTTGTTTTCCTTCCTCCAGCGATGAGTCTAATAAGAAGATGCTGTGGCTAATGTCAAAGAGGTTACTGCCTGTGTTTTCAGATTTTGGAAGTTATCTAGGATTTTGATGGTTTCTTGTCTCACATTTAGGTCTTTTATCCATTTTGAAATTTTTTTTGTGTATGATATAAGAAAGTGGTTCAGATTCATTATTTTGCATGTTGCTGTCCAGTTTTCCCAACACCATTTGTTGAAGAGACTTGTCTTTTCTCCCCTGATATTCTTTCCTACTCTGTTGAAGATTAGTTGACCATACAGTTATGGGTCTATTTCTGAGTTCTCTATCCTCTTCCCTTGATCTGTGTGTCTGTGTTTGTGCCAATACCATACTGTCTTGATGATTACAGCTTTGTAATGCACCATGAAGTTGGGGATTATGATGTCTCCCACTTTGCTTTGCTTTTTCAGTATCACTTTGGCTATTCAGGGTCTTTCTGGTTATAAATAAATTTTAGGTTGGTTTGTTCTAGCTCTGTGAAAAATGCTGGTGATATTTTGATAGGGATTTCATTGAATGTGTAGAGTGCTTTGGGAAGTATATTTTAACAGTATTTATCCTTCCGATCCATGAGCATGGAATGTTTTTGCATTTCTTTGTTTTTTACTCAATTTCTTCAACTGTTCTACAGTTTTCAGAGTACAGATCTTCTGCTGCTGTGGTTAGGCTTATTCCTAGGTATCTTGTGGATTTGGGTGCAGTTGTAAATGGGATAAATTCTTTGATTTCTCTTTCTGCTGCTTTATTATTGGTGTATAGAAAGCCAACAGATTTCTGTGCATTGATTTTATATCCTTCGACTTAGCTGAATTTCTTTATCAGTTATAGCAATTTTTGGTTGGTGCCTTAAGGGTTTTCTATATAGAGTATTATGTCCTCGCAGAGTGGAAGTTTGACTTTTCCCTTGACTATTTTTATATTTTTTTTGTTTTTTTATTTTTTTTTTTTTGTTTTATTTGTTTTTGTTGTCTGATTGCTGAGTCAAGTACTTCCATACTACACTGAACAACAGCAGTCAGAATGGACAACCCTGTCATATACTTGACTTTAGGGGAAAAGATTTTAATTTTTCCCCTTTGGGGATGATATTAGCTATGGGTCTTCCATATATGGCCTTTCTGATGTTGAGGTATGTTCTTTCCATCCCTACTTTCTTGAGGGTTATTATCAAGAAAGAATGCTGTATTTTGTCAAAAGATTTTTATGTCATCTGTTGAGTGGCTCATATGGTTCTTATCCTTTCTTTTAATATGGCATATCATGTTGATTGAGTTGTGGACATTGTACCACCTCTACAGCCCAGGAATAAATCCCAGTTGATAATGGTGAATAATTTCTTTAATGTACTGTTGGATTTGATTTGCTAGTATTTTGTTGAGTATTTTTGCATCCATGTTCATTAGAAAATTTGGCATGTAATTCTCCTTTTTAGTGTGGTCTCTGGTTTTGGAATCAACGTAATGATAACCTTATACAATGATTTTGGAAGTTTGCCTTCCGTTTCAGGTTTTTTGTTTTTTGTTTGTTTGGTTTTGGAACAGTTTCAGAAGAAAAGGTATTAAGTCTTCTTTGAGTGTTTGGTAGAATTCCCCTGGGAAGCATTCTGGCTCTGGGCTTTTGTTTGAGATTTTTGAATACTGATTCAGTTTCTTTGCTGGCTATGCATCTGTTCAAAATTTCTGTTTCTTCCTATTTTAGTTTTGGTAGTTTGTATGTTTCTAGGAATTTATCCATTTCTTCCACAATACCCAATTTGTTGGTATATAATTGCTTATATTACTCTCCTATAACTATTTGTGTTTCTGCAGTACTGGTTGTGATCACTCCTCTTTCATTCATGATATTATTTATTTGGGTCATTTCTCTTTTCTTTTTGATAAGTCTGGCTAGGAGTTTATTGATTTTGCTAATTCTTCCAAAGAACCAGCTCCTAGTTTCATTCATCGCTTCTACTGTTTTTTGTTTTTGATTTTGTGTTTTTTTAAAAATTTTTGTATCATTTATTTCTGCTCTAATCTTAATTATTTCCTTTCTTCTGCTGTTTTTAGACTTTATTTGTGGTTCTTTTGCCTAATTCCTGTAAGTGTAAGGTTAGGTTTTTGTTTTGATTTGTTTTAAAAATTTTATTTATTTATTTGTCATAGAGAGAGAAATGAGAGCAAGCACAGGCAGACAGAGTGGCAGGCAGAGGCAGAGGGAGAAGCAGGCTCCCTGCCAAGCAAGGAGCCGGATGTGGGACTCCATCCCAGGACACTGGGATCATGACCTGTGCCAAAGGCAGCCAGCCGCTCAACCAACTGAGCCACCCAGGCGTCCCTAAGGTTAGGTTTTTTATATGAATCTTTTCTTGCTTCTTGAGGAAGGCCTGTATTGCTATGTACTTCCCTCATAGGATTGCCTATGCTGTATCTCGAAGGTTTTGGACTGTCTTGTTTCATTGTCACTTGCTTCCATGAGAGAGAAGAAGAGGGAGAATGAGCAGGGTGAGAAGAAAAGCAGGGGGAGAAGTAGACTTCCTGCTGAGTAGGGAGCTCAACATGGGGCTCAATACCAGGACTTGGTGATCTTGCCCTGAGTCAAAGGCAGACACTTAACCAACTGACCCACTGAGGTGTCCCAGTTCCATGTATTCTTTTAAATTTCTTCTTTAATTTCCTTGTTGACCTATTCATTCTTTAGCAAAAGTTTCTTTAACTCTATGTGTTTGGGATCTTTCCAAATTTTTTCTTGTGGTTGACTTCAAGTTTCCTAATTCTGTGGTCTGAAAATAAAAATTGTATATCTCAGTCTTTTTGTACTGGTCAAGGCCTGATTTGTGACCCTGTATGTGATATATTCTGGAGAATATTCCATGTGCCCTTGAAAAGCATTTTCTGATCTGTGAGTGGGTTGTTAACGTCTTCTACTTTTATTGTATTATTATCAATGGGTTTAAATTTGTTATTAATTGATTTATATATTTGGCTGCTTCCAATTTAGAGACAAATATATTTACAATTGTTAGATCTTTTTGTTGGCTAGACCCCTTTATTATGATATAGTGCCCTTCTTCATCTCTTGTTACAGATGTTTGTAATCTTGTTTAAAATCTAGTTTTTCTGATATAAGTATGGCAACTCCAGCTTTTTTTGATGTCCATTAGCATGATAAATAATTCTCCATCCCCTCACTTTCAATCTGGAAATGTCTTTGTGTCTAAAATGAGACTCTTATAAGCACCATATCAGTGGATTTTGTTTTATTTTGTTTTGTTTATCCATTCTGATACTCTTTGTCTTTTGATTGGAGCATTTAGTACATTGACTTTCATGGTAATTCTTTATAAGTATAAATTTAGTGCCATTATATTATCTGTAAAGTAGCTGTTCCTGTATTTTGTCTCTGTTCCTTCCTAGTCTTTGTTACATTTGGTTTCTCTTTCCTGCTCAAAGGTCCCTTTTAATATTTCTTGTAGAGCTGGTTTAGTGTTCACCAACTCCTTCAGTGTTTGTCTTGGAAACTCTTTAATCTCTCCATTTATACTGAATGGCAGCTTTGCTGGATAAAGTGTTCTTGGCTGCATATTTTTTCCCATTCAGCACATTGAATATATCCTGCCACTTTCTTCTGGCCTACCAAGTTCCTATGGACAGGTCCACTGGCAAACTTATGTGTTTACCCTTGTACATTAAGAACCTTTTGTCCTTAGCTGCTTTCAGAATTTTCTCTTTATCTTTTTATTTTGCAAATTTCACTATGATATATCTTGGTGTTGATCTGTTTTTGTTGATTTTGAGTGGAATTCTCAGTGTCTCTTGGACTTGAATGCCTATTTCATTCCCACATTAGGAAAGTTCTCAGTTACAATTTGTTCAAATAAACCTTCTGCCCCCTCTTCCCACTCTTCTTTTTCTGGGACACCTCTAATATGGATATTATTGCACTTTATGGAATTGCTGAGTTCCCTAAGTCTGTATTCATAATCTAATAGTTTTAGTTTTTTTTTTTTTATCTTCTTTTCAGGTTTATTATTTTGCATCATTTTATCTTCTGTGTCACCTATTTGTTCCTCCACCTATTTGTTTCTCTTCCATCCTCATTGTGATTACATCCAGCTTTGCATCTCAGTTACAGCATTTTAAATTTCAGCCCAACTAGCTTTTAGAACTTTTCTCTCTGTGGCCAGGGTTTCTCTGGTGTCTTCTGTGCTTTTTTTCAAGCCTACTTAGTATTCTTATGCTGTTGTTTGAAATTCTTTGTTCAGATATATTATTTATATCTGTCTTGAGTAAATCCCTGGCTGTGGTTTCTTTGCTATCTTTCTTTTTTGGAGAATTTCTCCATCTTGTCATTATGTCTACATTTCTGTCCTTTGCATGTTATGAAACCTTGTTATGTTTCCTGAGAGTAATGTTATGTTCCTGAGAGTAATGCTATATTAAGAAGGAGTCATACACTGTACAGTGCCTGGTGGTTCAGGAAGTGTTTCTGGTGTATGCTGTGTTCACTCTGCTGTTGTGTTTTGGCTGCCTTTCCCACAGGTTAGCCCTCTGCTAAGTTCCTTCTTGCTTGTAAAGGGGAGTGTTTGAAATTTTAACAAGGTGTGTTTTGATTTCTTTGTTAAAATAAGCCTGAATAAAAAAGAAGAAGAAGGAGAAGGAGGAGAGAGTTAGAGAAGAAGAAAGAAGAAGCCTTTCCAAAAAAAAAAAAAAAAAAAGTCTATTCAAAAAAAGAGGAAAGGAAAAAATAAAGAAACAAACAAGAACTATAAGCCTGATTCCAAAGGAATAAGAAAGAAAGAAAGAAAGAAAGAAAGAAAGAAAGAAAGAAAGAAAGAAAGAAGAAAAGAAAAGAAGAAGAAAAAGAAAAAGAATAAAAAGAGAGAGAAAAAGGAAGGAAGGATGGAAGCAAGGAAGCAAACCTGATCCTGTTTCCACCAGAACTGAAGCTGACACTCTGGAGCACTCTATGATCATTAGACTTCTTATGTGCCCCAGACCTGTGCTGATCCTCTGGGGGAGAGGTCTGCTGCATTTGCTCACAGACCTGTCCTATTATAAAGATGCCTCTGAAGGGAGTGGGGGCTGGGGGTTTGCTCTAAATGGCTCCAGCTTCCACTGGGGGCACTGCGTCGCTCACTAAAGTACAACCATGCTTGTGGGTTGAGGGGGAGATAGTATCACCACCACACTGTCTCATACCCAGGAAGGGGTGCTTGCACCTGCCTCTGTTCAGGAAGCCCTCACGAAAAAACAAACAATGTCCCTTCTTTTCTTGCGTGCCAGACCTTTGTCAGAGTCCTGCCTTCAACCTGCCTATGCCCAGGCCTTAGACATGCCCAGGCCCACAGTTCTATGTTTTATCTCTGGCTGGTGGCTGGGATTCAAAACTTCAAATCTTAAAGGAGTCAGTAAGGCAAAGACCTGCTCCCCTCCTCCAGAATGTCTAGTGCTGTTTTGTCCCAGAAGAACAGTCACGGCCCCACAGGTGCTTGGAGTTTTCCGTGAAGCACAGTAAAAAGCTGCAACCAGGTTATCTGATGTCTGTGTGTACTTCTGTCTTTTGCTTATGAATGGCATTTCAATTGCTCCTGGTGGGCCTTTTGTCCTTGGAGAGGCCGTATACCTTCTTCCAAATGTATTCCAGCAATGGGAACTTTCTTCCCCAGTGAGACTCAGGGGATCCCTATACCATGCTGTCTACTATCAGCTCCTGGGCCTCTGTCCTCTTCCACCTGGAGGCCTCCACCTCCCCAGGTGCTGCCTGCCTTGCTTGACTCTGCCAAATGGTGCAGGATTCTGAAACCTCAGAATCTGAGCTTCACTGTTTGTAAAAACCTGTGATAGTTCCTCTTGATTCCCCAGTCACTGGTTTTGGAGTGGGGGTGTTTTTCTTGTGGGAACCTGACCCACTGCCCTTTCTCCCTCTTTCTCTTTCTTTGTCCTCTCTCCATATAAAGGACTCTCTCCTGTTTGTAGCACTGCAGCTTTTCTCTTCCCCAGTTCATGTCTCCACACCTCACACTTGCACAATGTCTCCCTCTAATTGTACATATTATTCTCTTAATTTTCAGGTAGATTTTCTAGGTGTTCAGAGTGATTTGATGTTGAGCTAGCCATGTTTGAGGGTCAAGGCAAGCCCAGGTTCCTCCTACAATTCTGTCATCTTAACTCCCTCCAACGCATAGTATATTTTTACTTGTACTTCATTTATATTTCTTCTGTTTTCTAACTCCTCATTTTTTAAAAAATTAACCTCATGTATTTATTATAAACATGTAAATTTCCTTCTATGTCTAAATTTAGGTTCATTCTCTAGGTTTTCTTAAATATTATTGTCATGTTTTATTTCTTTGGGCAGGCAGGATGGAAATTTTTAAATGTTTACATCATCATTTTCAGCATAATTGCATGGTTGTGCAGTGGTCAGAAAATATATCATGTGTAATACAGTATCTCTGAAATTTTCTTTATGTCATGCCTCATTGATTTTCTCAAATGTATTAAAATACAGATGTATTTTCCAATTGAGTACAGGAAAAAAATACATGCACAGAATAAAGTATTATTTTCTTAAAATCAACTATTTATTACAAATTGATAATTATTATATATTTCATAACTTTAATTGGATGATTTTAGTATAATCCATACTTTGTGGAATTGTTTATTTTTTTTGAATTGACTATTATTAGATATGTAAATATAGAATTCTTGATTCCTTCTTTGGAACTGTAGCTTCTATCATTATGTAGAAAGCTTTCTTATTTTTACCTATTATGAATATGTATCTACTTTCATTTAATAAGTATTGTCCTTCTTACCTTTTTTTGTCCCTTTGTATGAATTTAACATTATAGCATCCACATATCTTTCTGTATACATGCCTATGTATACATTTATCTATGTATTTATATTCTACATATATACTTGGGAAAAGAGTTATATACATACACAGACACACAGATAAATATAGGCATATACACATGTATATACATTTGGGTGTTTTATCAAGGTATAATTCATACACAGTGAAATAAAATCTAAAATATAGAGCCTGATATTTATATATGAATTTTTATATGTGATTTTAATATTATCATATTAATTGTAATAATATAATATAAAATTATAATCTTATATTGTTATTATATTATTATATTAATTATTATTAATGTGTATTATGTAACAGCCAACCAAATAAAGACAAAATTTATTTTTTTGCAAAGTGTTATTACATTTATCCATAATTTTGTCTTCATTACTGCTTAATATTCCTTTGTATGCATTTAGCATCATAGTTTGCTCCATTTTCCATGCAATAGACAGTTGCATTATTCCTGGGTTTTGGCTATGATGAATAGAGGTACTATAAATCTTGTCGTACAAGTATTTTTGTGGTCATAGGCCCTCCTTTCTCCAGAAGTAGAATTGTTAGGTTATGGGTATATATGTTTTTAACTTTAGTAGCAAATTCCAAAAAAGTCGTAAATGTGTGTTTAACATCTTTAAGATATATCTTATGTACATTAAACGTTGTTTAAAGTGTGTAATTTGGTAAGTTTTTCATATGTATACAGCTATGAAATCATAACCATAATCAAGAGAATAATCCTAACAATCATACTCACCCTCCCCCCAAAAAAACCCCACATTTTCTCTTGCTTCTTTTTAATTATGTCCCTTGTCTCACTTCGATAAATAATAGTAGAATATGCTAAATGGTAGGTCTATATTTCGGTATTTATTAAACTATAAAGTTGTTTTCCACAGTGGACATACCATTTTAAATCCCTAACAAGAGTATATAAAATTTCCAGTTGTTCTGCTATTACAAAATTTCTTTTATTACAAAGTGTTATTACATTTACACATAATTTGATCTTTATTAATACTTAATATTCCTTTGAATGAATTTAGCACTGTAGTTTGTTCCATTTTTCATGTAATGGACAATTGTGTTATTCCTAGGTTTTGGCTATATAGCATGGTTTTTTTTTTTTAATTTTTTATTTTTTATAAACATAGATTTTTATCCCCAGGGGTACAGGTCTGTGAATCACCAGGTTTACACACTTCACAGCACTCACCAAAGCACATACCCTCCCCAATGTCCATAATCCCACCCCCTTCTCCCAATCCCCCTCCCCCAAGCAACCCTCAGTTTGTTTTGTGAGATTAAGAGTCACTTATGGTTTCTCTCCCTCCCAATTCGATCTTGTTTCATTGATTCTTCTTCTACCCACTTAAGCCCCCATGTTGCATCACCACTTCCACATATCAGGGAGATCATATGATAGTTGTCTTTCTCTGCTTGACTTATTTCGCTCGGCATGATACGCTCTAGTTCCATGCATGTTGTCACAAATGGCAAGATTTCATTTCTTTTGATGGCTGCATAGTATTCCATTGTGTATATATACCACATCTTCTGGATCCATTCATCTGTTGATGGAAATCTAGGTTCTTTCCATAGTTTGGCTATTGTGGACATTGCTGCTATAAACATTCGGGTGCACGTTCCCCTTTGGATCACTACATTTGTATCTTTAGGGTAAATACCCAGTACCCAGTGGGTCATAGGGCAGTTCTATTTTCAACATTTTGAGGAATCTCCATGCTGTTTTCCAAAGTGGCTACACCAGCTTGCATTCCCACCAACGGTGTAGGAGGGTTCCCCTTTCTCCGCATCCTCGCCAGCATCTGTCATTTCCTGACTTGTTGATTTTAGCCATTCTGACTGGTGTGAGGTGATATCTCATTGTGGTTTTGATTTGTATTTCCCTGATGCCGAGTGATATGGAGCACCTTTTCATGTGTCTGTTGGCCATCTGGATGTCTTCTTTGCAGAAATGTCTGTTCATGTCTTCTGCCTATTTCTTGATTGGATTATTTGTTCTTTGGGTGTTGAGTTTGCTAAGTTCTTTATAGATTCTGGACACTAGTCCTTTATCTGAAATGTCGCTTGCAAATATCTTCTCCCATTCTGTCAGTTGTCTTTTGATTTTGTTAACTGTTTCCTTTGCTGTGCAAAAGCTTTTGATCTTGATGAAATCCCAATAGTTTATTTTTGCCCTTGCTTCCCTTGCCTTTGGCGTTGTTCCTAGGAAGATGTTGCTGCAGCTGAGCTCGAAGAGGTTGCTGCCTGTGTTCTCCTCAAGGATTTTGATGGATTCCTTTCGCACATTGAGGTCCTTCATCCATTTTGAGTCTATTTTCGTATGTGGTGTAAGGAAATGGTCCAATTTCATTTTTCTGCATGTGGCTGTCCAATTTTCCCAGCACCATTTATTGAAGAGGCTGTCTTTTTTCCATTGGACAGTCTTTCTTGCTTTGTCGAAGATTAGTTGACTGTAGAGTTGAGGGTCTATTTCTTGGCTCTCTATTCTGTTCCATTGATCTATGTGTCTGTTTTTGTGCCAGTACCATACTGTCTTGATGATGACAGCTTTGTAATAGAGCTTGAAGTCGGAATTGTAATGCCACCAACTTTGGCTTTCTTTTTCAATATCCCTTTGGCTATTCGAGGTCTTTTCTGGTTCCATATAAATTTTAGAATTATTTGTTCCATTTATTTGAAAAAGATGGATGGTACTTTGATAGGAATTGCATTAAATGTGTAGATTGCTTTAGGTAACATAGACATTTTCACAATATTTATTCTTCCAATCCAGGATCATGGAACATTTTTCCATTTCTCTGTGTCTTCCTCAATTTCTTTCATGAGTACTTTATAGTTTTCTGAGTATAGATTCTGTGCCTCTTTGCTTAGGTTTATTCCTAGGTATCTTATGTTTTTGGGTGCAATTGTAAATCGGATTGACTCCTTATTTTCTCTTTCTTCTGTCATGTTGTTGTTGTAGAGAAATGCAACTGATTTCTGTGCATTGATTTTATATCCTGACACTTTACTGCATTCCTGTATAAGTTCTAGCAGTTTTGGAGTGGAGTCTTTTGGGTTTTCCACATATAGTATCATATCATCTGCGAAGAGTGATAATTTGACTTCTTCTTTGCTGATTTGGATGCCTTTAATTTCCTTTTGTTGTCTGATTGCTGAGGCTCGGACCTCTAGTACTATGTTGAATAGCAGTGGTGATAATGGATATCCTGCCGTGTTCCTGCCGTGTTCCTGCCGTGTTCCCCTACTATTATTGTATTATTGTTGATGTGTTTCTTTGATTTTGTTATTAATTGGTTTATATAGTTGGCTGCTCCCATGTTGGCGGCATAGATATTTAAAATTGTTAGATCTTCTTGTTGGGCAGACCCTTTGAGTATGATATAGTGTCCTTCCTTATCTCTTATTATAGTCTTTGGCTTAAAATCTAATTAATCTGATATAAGGATTGCCACTCCTGCTTTCTTCTGATGTCCATTAGCATGGTAAATTCTTTTCCACCCCCTCACTTTAAATCTGGAGGTGTCTTCGGGCTTAAAATGAGTTTCTTGGAGGCAACATATAGATGGGTTTTGTTTTTTTATCCATTCTGATACCCTGTGTCTTTTGACAGGGGCATTTAGCCCATTAATATACAGGGTAACTATTGAGAGATATGAATTTAGTGCCATTGTATTGCCTGTAAGGTGACTGTTACTGTATATGGTCTCTGTTCCTTTCTGATCTACCACTTGTAGGCTCTCTCTTAGCTTAGAGGACCCCTTTCAATATTTCCTGTAGAGCTGGTTTGGTGTTTGCAAATTCTTTCCGGTTTTGTTTGTCCTGGAAGCTTTTAATCTCTCCTTCTATTTTCAATGATAGCCTAGCTGGATATAGTATTCTTGGCTGCATGTTTTTCTCGTTTAGTGTTCTGAAAATATCATGCCAGCTCTTTCTGGCCTGCCAGGTCTCTGTGGATAAGTCAGCTGCCAATCTAATATTTTTACCATTGTATGTTACAGACTTCTTTTCCCGGACTGCTTTCAGGATTTTCTCTTTGTCACTGAGACTTGTAAATTTTACTATTAGGTGACGGGGTGTGGGCCTATTCTTATTGATATTGAGGGGCGTTCTCTGAACCTCTTGAATTTTGATGCTCGTTCCTTTTGCCATATTGGGGAAATTCTCCCCAATAATTCTCTCCAGTATACCTTCTGCTCCCCTTTCTCTTTCTTCTTCTGGAATCCCAATTATTCTAATGTTGTTTCGTCTTATGGTGTCACTTATCTTTCGAATTCTCCCCTCGTGGTCCAGTAGCAGTTTGTCCCTCTTTTGCTCGGCTTCTTTATTCTCTGTCATTTGGTCTTCTATATCACTAATTCTTTCTTCTGCCTCATTTATCCTAGTAGTGAGAGCCTCCATTTTTGATTGCACCTCATTAATAGCTTTTTTGATTTCAACTTGGTTAGATTTTAGTTCTTTTATTTCTCCAGAAAGGGCTTTTATATCTCCCGAGAGGGTTTCTCTAATATCTTCCATGCCTTTTTCGAGCCTGGCTAGAACCTTGAGAATTGTCATTCTGAACTCTAGATCTGACATATTACCAATGTCTGTATTGATTAGGTCCCTAGCCTTCGGTACTGCCTCTTGTTCTTTTTTTTTTTGTGGTGAATCTTTCCGTCTTGTCATTTTATCCAGATAAGAGTATATGAAGGAGCAAGTAAAATACTAAAAGGGTGGCAACAACCCCACGAAAATATGCTTTAACCAAATCAGAAGAGATCCCAAATCATGAGGGGGGAGAAAAGGAGTAAAAAGAGGTTCAAAAAGGGGATAGAAAAAAAAAGAAAAAAAGAAGAAAAAAGAAAAGTATTAAAAAAAGAAAACGAACAAAGAAAAATATAAAAAAGCAAATATATATATATTAGATAAACTAGTTAAAAACGTTAATAAAGAAAAGGGTAAAAGTTAAAAGAAAAAATTTACCAGAAGGCGAGAAAAAAAAAACAAAAAATGAAAAAGAAAAAAATTAAATAGCTGCAACACTAAAAAAAAATCACAGGGAAAAAGCCATGAGTTTCGTGCTTTGCTTTCTCCTCCTTTGTAATTCTGCTGCTCTCCTTGGTATTGAAACCACACTCCTTGGTAGGTGAACTTGGTCTCGGCTGGATTTCTTGTTGATCTTCTGGGGGAGGGGCCTGTTGTAGTGATTCTCAAGTGTCTTTGCCCCAGGTGGAATTGCACTGCCCTTACCAGGGGCCGGGGTGAGTAATCCGCTAGGGTTTGCTTTCAGGAGCTTTTGTTCCCTGAGCGCTTTCCATAGAGTTCCGCTTTCTGTAGAGTTCCGGAGGACGGGAATACAAATGGCGGCCTTCTGGTCTCCTGCCCGGAGGAGCCTAGTGCTCGGGGCCCCACTCCTCAGTGCATCCCCAGAGAACAGTGCCCAGCAACTCCCGTCTGCCCGACCTCCGACCGCATCCTGAGCTCACCAAGCCTGCGACCGGTTCAAGGTAACACCGAGCTGTGAGCTTACTGTCAACTCTGTCTCTGTAGCCGGTTTTCCCGTTCCAATACCCGCAAGCTCTGCGACACTCAGACACCCCTGATCCTTCTGTGACCCTGCGGGACCTGAGGCCACGCTGACCCCGCGTGGGCTTCGCCCCGGTTTAGCCTCTGGAGCGATGTCCCTCAGCGGAACAGACTTTTAAATGTCTGATTTTGTGCTCCGTTGCTCCGCCGCTTGCCGGGAGCCAGCCCCGCCCCCCCCCCCCCCCCCCCCCCGTCTATCTTCCCGTCCCTTTGGATTCACGTCTCCGCCAGTCCTACATTTTAGAAAGTGGTTGTTTTTCTGTATCCAGAATTGCTGTTCTTCTTCTCTCCGATCTACCGATGGATTTGCAGGTGTTTGCGATTTTTAGATAAGCTATCTAGCTGATCTCCTGGTAGCTGAAGTAGTCTCAGCCTGCTACTTCTCCGCCATCTTGACTCCTCTCCCCGGCTATATAGCATGTTGGCATGATAGCAATACACATATTTTTCGATCTCTAATAGGTGTCTAACAGTCTCTCATTGTGATTTTAATTTGGGATTGTAAATAGTTTTCATTTCCTGTTTGGATGAGTGACTAGTTGTTTTTGACTGTGATTTGATTTACATTTCCCTAAGGAATAGTCATGTTTGACAACTTTTCATGTGCACATAATCTATTTGAATATTCTACATTATGAGAGAATTTTCAAATCCTTTGCTCATTTTTTAATTGGGTTGCTTGCTTTTTCTTATTAATTTTTACAACTTCTTTATTCTAATATAAATTTTTGGCAGATATTTGAATTTAAGGTATTTTCTTCCTTTCTGTGATTTACTTTCTTACTTTTTTAGTAGTGTACTTAATAAGATTTTTAATAATTTTGATAAAGTCAAATTTGTCATTTTTTCCTGTTGCACTTTTTATGTCCTTTTTAAGAAACCTTTGTCTAACACAAGGTCATGATTATATTCTCCAGTGTTTTCTTCTAGAAGCTTCATAGTTTAGCTTCATATTTAGGTTTCATCTTGAATTAAGTTTATAACACTGACAGGTAGGAGTCAAGGCTAATGCATTCCATTCTGGATTTCCAGTTGCTACAGCCTCATTTATTGAAAGTATATTCTTTCCTCCATGGAATTGTTTGGATGCTTTTATTGAGTTACCATAGAAGTGAGGGCCTACTGTGCTCTCTCTTCTGCTGCACTGACATGCTTGGCTCTACTGTGAATATCACACAGTATTAATGAAATTAGCTTTATAGTAATCCTAAACTCATATAGTGTCTTTATGTATATGTATAATCTAGTATATGTAATCATGTATATGTAATATACATGATTATAATCCTGTATATGTAAAATCTTTTTACAAAGATTTTATTTATTTATTTAAGAGAGTGCAAGAGCAACAGGGAGAGCATGAGTAGGGTGAGGGGCAGGGGGAGAAGCTGACTCCCTTCTGAGCAGGAAGCCAGATGTGGGGCTGGATCCCAGGACTCCAGGATCATGACTTGGGCTGAAAGCAGACTTAACTGACTGAGCCATCTAGGTGCCTGATCTATAACTATTAAATTGTCTTTTTTTTTTCCTTTTGTGTCTGTTTCATTAATGTCTCTTTTTTCCAGGCATTGTTCCTTTTACTTAAATCATCAAATATATTGATGTAGTACTGCTTATAATAGCCTTTTAATTTTTTTTTTTTTTAGGATTTGTGATGATGTGTGCCTTTCCTTATTAATTGTAATTTGTTTTTGCTATTTTATTTACTCGATCAAAACTGCTAAAGAGTTGCATTTTATTACTCTTTCAAAATTTTTTTTGATTTATTGATTTATTCTATTTATATCTGTTTTCCATTCCATTTATTTTTTCCTTATACTTATATCTTTATTCCTTCTAATATTTTTGAGATGAATATGCTTTCATTTGTCTGGTTTCTTGAGAGATGAGTTCATATAATTGATTTTAAATTTTACTTTTTTGTAAGATATCATTTAAAGTGACACAGTTCTTCTGAGCACTAGTTTAGGGGCTTGCCACAAACTTAATTGGTTGTATCATTAACGATGTTATTACTCAGTCCAAATGATTTTGAATTTTTTTGAGAATTGCTTAATGAGAATAGTCTGTTGTCAATTTTGGTGAATGTTTCGCAGGCACCTAAAGAGAGTAGGTTTTCTGAGGTTGTATAAATAGTGTTTAATATACATGCTATCTGAAGTGAATTCAAATCTTGTTTAAGTCTTGTTTAAAACACTATATTTTAATTAATTGAATTTAAATTTCAAAAACATGTTTCAACATAAAGAAAAAGTTTCTCCCTGCCCAATCCTGCTTACTTCTTTTTTTAATATTTCATAAACATTACTTTCTAATAAATGTCTTTTTGGTACATAAGAAAACACCATAGATTTGGTGGCTTCAAAAATAGAAATGTAGGGCGCCTGGGTGGCTCAGTGGGTTGAGCCGCTGCCTTCAGCTCAGGTCATGATCTCGGGGTCCTGGGATTGAGTCCCGCATCGGGCTCTCTGCTCAGCAGGGAGCCTGCTTCCCTCTCTCTCTCTGCCTGTCTCTCTGTCTACTTGTGATCTCTCTCTGTCAAATAAATAAATAAAATATTTTAAAAAAATAGAAATGTATTTTCTTATGTCTTAAAAGGACACTAATTATATAAAATCAGTGCCTCATCCTTATGACCTAATTTAACCTTAATTACTTCCTTAGAGCCTTCCATCTCTGAATATAGCTACACTGAAGTTTGGGGTTTTAACATATGAATTTAGGTTGAGGAGGCATAAACACACATTCCATAACACTTGAATTTTTAACTCCGTTTAATATTACTTCTTGTAAGTCCAAGTTACATGCCCTGAGGAGTTTTGATGCCTAAATTGAGCCTGATCTGATCCCTATGCACAAAATAAAGTGTTTACGTCTCTGAGGAAAGCCAATGATACCTGCAAATTGAGGAACGCTCTTCCTCATATGGATTTGGTTTGTTTAGACACCTCTGTATTTGAAGTTCACACTGATACCTTTATTTATATATAAAGGAACTGATAAATAAAAATTATTTTATATATTAATATGTTACATAATATATCATAAAACCAAATCATTTATAAATTAAAAATGTATATTTATTATAATACATTATATTATATATAAAAGATTTTAAAATTTTATCAATTCCTTTTTTTTTAGTTATTACTGTAGGTCTGATCATCTGAAATTTTTATGTCACACTAATTTGGAAACATTATTGAAGGTTATTTTTTTTAAACTGCATGCATATGAATCAGTCCATTTCCATTCTATATATTAGAGCTACTCATATATTTATATTACATTTTGCCTTTTGTTTGCTTCTCTTTGCCTCATTTTATTATGCTCTATTTTATTCTTTTCCAGCTTTCTTTAGGTCTGATTGAGGTTTTTACCCCCTTTATTATTAAATGTTCCTTCTGAATGTATGTATGCTTTCTGCCTCTCTTTTTCCAGTTTAAGGTACTCCATATTTTAGCATGTTTGTCAATTAATTTAAAAATTAAAGTTTTTTACATGCCATGCAAAAAAATAAAGTTGAATTACTGGGTTCCCAATTTACATAGGCTGTGGTAGTAATTTAGTTTTGTTGTCTCTAACTTAAGGAGGTTAAACTTATTTATACTAATTATGTGTAGGAATGCGTTATGTTTGTATAAAAAAACTTCAGTGAAATAAAGCTCAATGCAGTTACACTCCTGTGCTTTAAAGTGGTTACCTTTCAACATATATTTATTCCATTTTCTTTTTACTTCCATTATTGCTTTTAAAAAGTCAATTATTTGATTCATTTATCAGTTGCAGAAAACTTTTCTTTCCCTATTGCTGGTTTATGACTTTTTACTTTCACTGGTCAACTTTGGTTTCGTACTTAAATTACTAGGCATGGATATATTTGTATTTATTGTAGTAAGATTCTTAAGACTTCCTAAATCTGAAGAATGCTGTATTTGTATAGCAATACAAATTGCTCATTCCTTCCTTCCTTCCTTCCTTCCTTCCTTCCTTCCTTCCTTCCTTCCTTCTTTCCTTCCTTCCTTCCTCTTTCTTTCTCTTCTCTTTCTTTCTTTTTAAAGATTTTTATTTATTTGAGAGAGACAGAGAGGGAGAGAGCATGAGCGAGGGGAAGTAGCAGAGGGAGAGGGAGAAGCAGACTTCCCACTGAGCAGTAGCCTGATGTGTGGCTCCATCCCAGGACTCCAGATCATTACCTGAGCCAAAGGCAGATGCTTAAAGGACTGAACCACCCAGGTGCCAAGAACGCTGACTTTTATTAAGTGATTCTACTCATTTTTGAAAAATCTATCCCTAGAAACTCTGGAGTATAGAGCTTGAATTTTCTTTTTCCAAATTTAATTTTATCAGTTGTTTTTATCTCTATCTAACCTGATGTTTAAGACCACCATTGTTCAAAAATGTGTGTGTTTTAGCAGTTTCTAAATTTTCCATTTGACTAAATAACTGGGTTGCCTAACCATTTTTAATAGTTTAGGGTCCTCGATTTATACTTTGTTTTTATTTCACTTTTCTTAACACAGAGTTATTCTATCTGTGGTAATTCTTGAGGATGACGGTCATTGTGGTTCTACCAAAAGAACTTGCACTTGATCTTATCTCGTTCCTGGGAAAGTTTCAAGCCCAGTTTCTGTTAAATTAAAAATCTTGTTAGTAACAGATTTAAGTTTGAATTTACAGTGTTAAACCATTGTTAAAATGTCCTTTATAGTTCAAAAGGTGTGTAGGTATGTGCATATTTATTTATTTAAACATCACCAAATAACAAGACAGGTTTAAAATTTTCCTTGTGATCTGCAAGTTTGTTTGTTCGTTTGCTCGTTCTTTCTTTCTTTCTTTTTTCTTCTTTCTTTCCCCTTCCTACCTTCCTTCCTTTCTTTTTCTCTTTTCTTCGCCTTACTTTGCTTCTCTTCTTTTCTTTTTTTCCTACCTTTTCCAAGGTATTTACTTCATCTTAAGATTAGCTCTGTGTGTGGTATTCTCAAATTCATCTACCTACCTTTTTGGAGCTCCTATTATTTATATGAAAGAGATCTACTATCTAGGTCCAAATATTCCCTGATGGTATCTGACAATTTCATTGCTTAATAACATTTCTGAAACCACATTCCATTATGTTTCCTGGACTCTGTTAATTTTCTTCAGACTTACATATCTGGAAGCATATTAAATTATTTTACCCAGTATTTTATGTTTTATATAATCAGTTTTTCATATCAGATAACATCTGAATAAATAGTATTAATGCTATAAAATTTTAATTACATTGAAATTATAATTCTTTTTTTATGATTTTATTTATTTATTTATTTATTAAAGATATTATTTATTTATTTGACAGAGAGATCACTATTAGGTAGAGAGGCAAGCAGAGAGAGAGAGAGAGGGAAGCAGGTTCCCTGCTGAGCAGAGAGCACGATGTGGGACTCGATCCCAGGACCCTGAGATCATGACCTGAGCCAAAGGCAGCGGCTTAACCCACTGAGCCACCCAGGTGCCCAGATTTTATTTATTTATTTAACAGATAGAGATCACAAGTAGGCACAGAGGCAGACAGAGAGAGAGAGAGAGGAAGAAGCAGGCTCCCCGCCCAGCAGAGAGCCCAATATAGTACTTGATCCCAGGATCCTGAGATCATGACCCAAGCCGAAGGCAGTGGCTTTAACCCACTGAGCCAACCAGGCACCCCAAAATATATAATTCTTATGTCCCTTTTGATTCCTTAAAATTTATGATGGTTTTACTTCTTCTAACTAGTCATTAATGTATAATTAATTGATTATGATATAAAATAAATAAGAATTTAAGTGTGTATCAATAGCAAAACAAAGACCAATTCCTTAAATCAGCCTGAATTATTGCTATGTGGATTCATTGACTTTATTTTTTTATTTTATGTTTTAAATTTTATTCATTTATTTGACAGAGAGACAGCAAGAGGGAACATGAGCAGGGGGAGTGGGAGAGGGAGAAGCAGGCTTCCCGCTGAGCAGGTAGCCGAACATGGGGCTGGATCCCAGGACCCTAGGACTGTGACCAGAGCCAGAGGCAGACGCCCAATGACCAACCCTCCAGGCTCCCTGATTTACTGACTTTAAATGCTTGGTTCCCTCATTTTTATCCATCTTACCCATAAGAACAATTATGGGTTTTTTATTGTAGTTGTTGTTGTTTTAAATTCTGGAAGAATGCCTTATGATTTTGGCTCTGCAATAACAAATAATTCTGAATTAGAACAATAACTCCTTAATCTTATGTCTGAACTATAAATATGAGAAATTATTCTCTTAGATAGGATATTGATAGTAATATTTATTGTTTACTTAGTTAATGTTCAAATTTGGGTATTTTCTGAAAAAATAATTAACATGATATATGTAAGATTTTAAGGCATTATGTGAACTTTAATGAAGAAGCTTCCAAAAAGTCAACATAATAATTTAGGAGATCTGAATTCTTGATCGTTATGTTACACCCAATTAAATTGTGGACAATATTAATTATATCTAATAATGCCTTCCTAAGATTATATTTTATATATTATCTAAACAATATCAATGTTCATGTATGAAGAAATTCCCTTTACAGCAAATCAGCACAGCGCAAATGATGCTAAGATCTTCACCAGTTGTTTCTGCTACCATTCATCTTCTTGCTCCTTTTCTGTACTTTCTTCTTCTTCCATGTCTCTTTCTCTGCCATTGTTTTCTTTTTCTTTCCTGTTTTCTTCTTAGTATCCTCACTTGTTATTTAATGACTTGCCCACTTTAAACTCTTTTTCCCTGAACTGCCAAAATTCATTTTCCACCCTTACAAATCACTGCAAAAAGAGACCAGCAACACTCAATGTGACATTAAATTTTTCATTATTTAATATTATAAGTCTATCCAGATCTCCAAAAAATTGCATATTCCTAAACCTAACTGAAAACTCCTGTCCTGAATTCAAAAAGTATCTTCCAATCAATTTTATTCTTCTTTCCTCTTTCCAAGTCTTGTTCCCACAGAGGTGTTTATATATTTTTATTGGTATTATGGTCTGAATGTTTGTGTCTAACCCAAATTCATATGTTGATGATATTAGGGGGTGGGGCATTTGATAAGTGAGTAGGCTGTAAGGGCAGAGCTTTCATACCTGGGGTTAGTACCTTTTTAAGAGATCCCACAGGATCCCTAGTTCTTTTCATCATGTGAGGACACAGCAAAAATGTCCTGTCTAGAAACACGAGAGCAGGCTCTCACAAGACACCAATCTCCAGCATTTTGACTTTGGGCTTTCTAGCCTCCAGAACTATGAGAAATCAATTTTTGTTCTTTAAAAGCCTTTGATTCCTTAAAATTTAAGGACCTGTGGTATTTTGCTATATTAGCCCAAATGGATTAAGACAATGGTTTATAGTTGTTGAATGCTTTCCCTAAATTATATTCTTTATCTTCACCATTGCAGGTACAAATATTTGCCTATGCTAATACAAAAACATGAAACCAATTATTTACTTTAAACTAATATTTGAATAACCTTTTGTAATTTATAAAAAAAACTTAATGTATAGTATTTTAAATGCAGATGGGAAATTCAGTTATCTGGATTTTATGGATAGAGAAACTGACACTCAAAAAGGTTAAATGATTTACCTAAAAAATAAAATAAAAACTCTAAAATTTACTGGAGCTGTATTTACCTAGAAAGGTCCTGGCCTACTTTGGATTATTAATAAATGCTTGCTGAATGAATAAAACAAGAGAGAGGTAGGTTTATATCAAACTCATTTGCATGCTATTTATATAATTTTGCACTGTATCCTTGAGCACTCTGAGCCTTAGTTTCACTGTCTGAAAATTGACAATAATAATTCCATATTAAAAGAACTACTATGATCATTAGAGTAGTATATATGAGATAGCCAATAGTAAGTTATTTAAATTATCTTTCTTCCTCTCTCATCTGAAGAGTCATAATTAGTTTTTGGTGTTCCAGGAGATATAACAATGTGCAGAATTCTGTATTTTATCCTTTACCTAAACCAGGTAATTTGCTTCTCTGTTACTTTCTTTTCTATATTCATAAATTATGTTACTTGTCACCTTCAAACTGAAGACAAAGTATGGAACATATGGTGGTAAAAGGGAGCTACATTTACATTCTTGAAGCTTGTTAAAATTTATTTGTTTTAATGTCCATAATCATAAAAAGTTCCTATGACAAATTATTTAAAACTTAATTTTTTAAATTTAAAAGTTAAAATTAATTTAAAAAATAGACATATTTACCTAGATGTCCATCAACAGATGAATGGATAAAGATGTGGTATATATATACAATGGAATACTATGCAGCCATCAAAAGAAATGAAATCTTGCCATTGCAATGATGTGGATGGAACTAGAGGGTATTATGCTTAGTGAAATAAGTCAGTCGGAGAAAGACAACTATCATATGATCTCCCTGATATGAGGAAGTGGAGATGCAATGTGGGGGGTTTGGGGAGCAGGAAAAGAATAAATGAAACAAGATGGTATTGGAAGGGAGACAAACCATAAGTGACTCTTAATCTCACAAAACAAACTGAGGGTTGCTGGGGAAGAGTAGAGGAAGGAGAGGGTAGTGTGGTTATGGACATTGGGGAGGGTATGTACTATGGTGAGTGCTGTGAAGTGTGTAAACCTGGCGATTCACAGACCTGTACCCCTGGGGCTAATAATACATTATATATTTATAAAAAAATAAAAAAAATTAATGCCACCCCAAATAGGCATATTTAAAAACCCCATAAAACATCTGCTTACACAATATCATATTCTTAAGCAGAACTGAAGAAAGAATTCCAAGAGAAAATTAACTACAGAGTATTTCCCCACTCAGATCCCGCTTGAAAACTATTTAGATCTGCAGAGGATTTTTTCCTTTTTTATTATCACCAGCATTTACTGAAACATATCTTGTTCTGAGAGGCAGACTTCTTTGACAGTTTATGTAGAGAAACCACTACAGTGCAGGAATCCTCTTCTGTTTGATCCTGCACATCATTCTTAATTTTGAGACATTCCAGTATAAGTATTCTTTGCCTCTGTTCTTAAAAACAGATTGACTATCAAAATCAGCTGAACACTTGAAATCACATCTTGATGATTTACCTTCTAGTCTGGATTTCTGAAACCTCACTTCCGGTTTATGTTGTGTCAGAATTATACTCCCTCATCTCTCTAGGATAACTTGGTTTTCTGTATACCATTGTTTAGCTTCTAGATATTGAGTACACCCTTGCACATATTCCTGATTGGGTATCTGGTGCCAGATTGAAAAATTATCTACATCTCAAAATTATGCACTAATTATTTTATTTTCATTAATCAACTCATTAATAATACAAGCTAAATCTAATTTTTGCCGTTTATCTTCAGGCACTTTTTGTTTACTGTATACACATTCTTACACACATTTTTCACCTGCGTTGGCTGAGAAATGCACTCTCCAGCCTTTTCTTCAATGCTTATTATGTGCCATGTACTGACTAGGCACTGGAGATAAAAAAGTAAAGAAGGTATTTTTCTTTCCTGAAAGTGCTAATGAGTAACAAACTCTTGTAATATTTTTATTTTCATTTTTTAAAATTCCTTAAATATTTAGGTGTAAATATTACATGTATAGACATACTTGTGACTGTTATAACAAAGATAGGCCATGTAATGTCTAGAAATTGCCCATTAACTTGGATATTTACAATAGGATGAAATAATTTGCATAAATAACCCAGGAATCCAGATAAACTGTATTTTGGCAAGGTTATCATTCTATAAATGGTTCATTCTCTTACAGCAGAATTAATCTTAGAAGGAGAGAGGCTTGGAAAGAGACAACATTAATCCACAATACTGATAAAGGAAGAACTTAGCTTGCTAAATAATGAGACACTGCAACACTTTAATGTTGTGAACTCTCATAGGAAAGTTTCAGAGGGCTGCTATCATTCACTTGATGTTTAAGACTGTATTAGATTGAGATAAAATAAAAGTCAGTATGTCTTAGATACCCTACATCTTAATACTTTATGTCATTAATAAAACTGACTCAACTACTTTTCTGATGGCACTATTAGATTACTTTTCAAAAAAAAAAATAAAACAACAATCCTATGGTCCTAATATTTCTAGGGAGACTGTGAGTACAATGATATAAAATAGGATTTCTAAAAGTCATTATTGTACCATGCTAATTTAGTGAAGACAAGCCTACTCATATGAAATATCTCAATAACATGCATCCTTGCTCTTATTTTTCTTGGATCCAAAAAGTTTTTTACTTTGGTAACAAATTTGGGGCTGTCTATGACACCTTTATCCTTGGATAGAGGTACTACAGATGACTTCTTACTGAGTGTCAAGAAAAAGGTTCTCATTTAATAATCCTCTTTACTATTGCCAGGACACTTTGAGAGGTACATTTTTCTCTTTTTATCTTCACCTTTGCCTCTTATTTTATGTACTTTCTGTACCTAAACAACTTCTTACTGGACATTTCTTCTTCAGTTTCTCAGGAAGTAACTCAAACCTGAAATGAAAAGCTTAACTATACATCATTTTGCGTATTAGGTAGGTTTTGTGATAACACCATTTTCACACTGGAATATAATTAGCATTTCTTGTTTATATGATATAAGGCCCATGGATCACTTGGATGTCTGCTAAGCTTGACTGGATTTTGCATAACTTCTAATTCTGGGACCACTACCTGGGTGGTAAGTACTCATGGCAGAGGGTAGGAATTCAAGCGCCCAAACTACATTACATAACATTTAAAATTTTACTTGAATGAGGTAATGGTAAAATCATTTCTGCCATTTCCTTCACCAAAATGGTCACTGGACTATGCTTAAGGTCAGTAAAATTGGCTTTACATTCCTTGTTCAGGGCCAGTGGTGTAACAATGAGTAGGAATCCATAACTCTAATATAGAGAGAAAGAATGAAGAGTGGGCAGCATTAATTCAGCATCCTGCAATGTTTCCAACTTGATCTTTTCCCTAACAAATCCATCTCATTGATTATGCCTTTATTATGTTAATAATACCAACTACGTTAATGTTGGTTATCTTCCTGAACTGTTCCTCAACAATTAATTGACCATCAAGAATGTCATGATGAGGGTGATTCAGTGGGTTAAGCCTCTGTCTTCAGCTCAGGTCATGATCCCAGGGTCCTGGGATCGAGCCTCACATCGGGCTCTCTGCTCAGCGGGGAGCCTGCATCCTCCTCTTTCTCTTCCTGCCTCTCTACCTACTTGTTATCTCTGTCTGTCAAATAAATAAAATAAAATAAAATAAAATAAAATAAAATAAAATAAAATAAAATAATGTCATGATGACATCTCTTCAAATGTCTTCCACTAGCTCTTCATCTGATCACTACCACAGGCATCCTGTCATTTGTCATTTGCATAATTATCACTATATCCTTCTTGAATTGACTGATTTAAGGTTTCCTTAAATCCCTTTTCCAATGAATAAAAAATTGATTTCAGAAAATGTAGGGGCGCCTGGGTGGCTCAGTGGGTTAAAGCCTCTGCCTTCAGCTAGGGTCATGATCTCAGGGTCTTGGGATGGAGTCCCACATCGGGTTCTCTGCTCAGCAGGGAGCCTGCTTCCTCCTCTCTCTGCCTGCTTCTCTGCCTACTTCTGATCTGTCTCTGTCAAAGAAATAAATATCTTTACAAAAATATATTATGTAATGTCATTCCTAAATTCAGGGTTTTTTGGTTTTTGTTTGTTTGTTTGTTTGTCATTCCTGTGACTTTATAGATAAAATCTTTAAGCCAGAACATAATCACCTTGAGGGCTTTTATGACAAAAACCTGTTTAGGGGTCCAGCCTATGTTTCCAACTTTACCACTCTCCCAAGATACAGTTCACCTAGTAGAATGTTGACGTTCTGAGAAGATAACCTTAATTTTGAAGTGTTATCTTTTCTTCTTTCCTTTGTTCATTGAAAGCTTCTGCAGGGTGCAGCTATAACACCTTGTCTGGGGAGGACACCCTCCATCACAGCCACAGGTTGTGTTTTCAGTGTTTTTTTGCATGGTGTCAGCACTGTGTGCATTCACACCTATGATATTTGCATTTTATCACAAATCCATGCATATATATCTATCCCTTACCCAACTAGGAATGTGAAAGGGGTATTTAGTGAGATAATGAAATAAAAACGCAAATACTTATGTACAAAAAATTTGAGATTTGTTTTATTTTATTTATTTTTATTTTTATTTTTATTTTTTATTTTTTTTAATTTTTTATTTTTTATAAACATATATTTTTATCCCCAGGGGTACAGGTCTGTGAATCACCAGGTTTACACACTTCACAGCACTCACCAAAGCACATACCCTCCCCAATGTCCATAATCCCACCCCCTTCTCCCAATCCCCCTCCCCCAAGCAACCCTCAGTTTGTTTTGTGAGATTAAGAGTCACTTATGGTTTGTCTCCCTCCCAATCCCATCTTGTTTCATTTATTCTTCTCCTACCCACTTAAGCCCCCATGTTGCATCACCACTTCCACATATCAGGGAGATCATATGATAGTTGTCTTTCTCTGCTTGACTTATTTCGCTAAGCATGATACGCTCTAGTTCCATCCATGTTGTCGCAAATGGCAAGATTTCATTTCTTTTGATGGCTGCATAGTATTCCATTGTGTATATATACCACATTTTCTTGATCCATTCATCTGTTGATGGACATCTAAAGAACTGAGATTTGTTTTATTTGATGGTTTTATTGTTTTGTTTGATTTTACTTTTGATATCACTATTACCATTTTCATAATATTGGACCTTTTTGTAGTATGACATTTATAACATTTTGCCAATAGGTAATAAAATTTCAATTTATAATGGCTTGACCTGCCATACAATCTGGGAAATAATTGGGTTATAACCAAACTTCAGCTAAACTTATTTGAGTTGAGGCCCAGCTTTAGCTTCCTCATATGGAATTCTTATAGTGATTCATTCATCATGTTATGCAAATTTTAAATACAATATTTCAGTATAAGTATGTATGTACTTTATAATTAGTCTGTAAAATATGTTATATCTCAACAGACAGATAGATCATTCCTCTAAAATCCAAAAATTGAGAAATAAGAGCATGATACCTTAAGGAGTAAAAGAAGTTAAAACTATTGGCTAAAAATTAATCTCTTATGATTAGCAATTATTGTACTAACTAACATTTTTTTTAATTTGCTACAGATATGTCACAGAATTTAATTGCTTCATATTAATTTGATTCAGATAATGTTTGCTCTTGTTAGGAGATCACTCTGCCTGGGTTCCTGAGTGACCTTGCACATCTTTGCTTAATACATCAAACAAATAGCAAGGGCCAAGTGTCTCCTGATAATAAGCAGTTTCAGTAGTTAGTCACACAGACACTTAAGTATGTCAAGGAAATCACATGTGACTACTAGGCAATGTCTAGGAGAGAAGATTGGCTTATTTTCTGCTGATGACAAGTGTTGAGCCCTTGAACCTAGACTCCTCTGCTGTGGCACAACACACCTTTATGTAGTCTCTATATGGGTCCATTTTCTCTCCCCTGGCACTCAGACTCAGGAAAACCTGCATTACTGTGATGATGCCTTTGCTGGTTGCTGTGTTGAAGATAGTAAACTATTTTGCCAGAACCCTTGAGTTTTAGTACTATTGGATTGTGGTATGCTTACCTGCTTGCTTTTTTTGGTCATCTTATTACTCTTCTTTTTTGTTTTTTAAAAATTTTATGTAGGGAGGTGGGGAAGGGGAGAGGGAGAGAGAATCCCAAACAGACTGCACACTGAACACGGAGTCCCACCAGGGGCTCAGTCTCACAATGCTGAAATCATGACCTGAGACAAAATTAAAAGTCAGATGCTAAACTGACTGTCACCCAGGTGCCCCAATCTTACTACTCTTTGCAGTCTTCTCAGGTTGGGGTCCTTCCCTGTCAGATTCCCTCTTTTTCAAACTCATTTTATGAGGCCAGCATCACCTTGATCCCCAAACCAGGCAAGGATCCCACCAAAAAAAAGAGCTATAGACCAATATCCTTAATGAACACAGATGCGAAAATACTCAACAAAATACTAGCCAATGAGATTCCCTCTTTTTCAATTAATTCATTTTCACATTTAAAATTAAAATAATCTTAGTGTACAATATTTTCTCTTATAATTTAACAAATGGAACTGTATACAAGGTGAACACATAAGCACTAACCTACACAAAACTTTGGTTGCAGCTTCCAGTTTGTAAGCCTGATGCTTTCAAAGGTGTCTTTTTTTCTTTTTAAACAATCTTTGTTTCTTCATAATTTGAAATTGTGTATCATTATGTCCTTAAAATATCTACTCCTAAATATACCTAAAATAGTATACAAATGCTCGGTTAAAGGTATATCACTGAGCAGTTGCTATTGAGGACTATTACTCATATTTATAAATAGGTAACAGATTCAGAGGATTTAACAATTGAACTAGTAGAACCCTAGATTCAAACTGGAAAAATGAAAGTATAAATAACCATATACCATAATGCCCTTTAAGAAAAATAACCACACATTTAGATGAACTACAGATGATTATTATATTAGGAAAATAAATGGGTGGGGACTGCAGAGTTAATAAAATTCTCACATGACCTTTCTGTTGTGAACTTTTGTCGTTAATTACAACACTAAGGAAATAACAGAATAAATGAGATCCAAGTTGCAGCCATAATTCTAAAAGACACATGAGTTGTCCATAGATATTATTCTATTGCATTTTATTCACATTATTGCCTGAGTGCTTTTTTGCATTTTAATTTCTATTTTAATATTATTGTAAGTCAATATAATAAGAAATTATTCTAGAGAGTTAAATTTGAGTAATTAAATCCAGATCAGCAGTTCTGGATCCCAACCAAATAGTTTTTAAACATGCCTTGTTATGATATGTAGGCATTTCTTATTTGTTTGCTTTTTCATTATGAATGGATTGAGACATAAAGATGGAATCTTGGGAACTTGTGTTTCCAAGAACAGATAGAATAGCTCTCTCTACCTTGCAACCTCTGTTTCTTACTTTTATCCTAATCCTACTATTTACCATCTCCAGCAACTGCAGGGAAAGGTGTTCCTGAGGGCACTAGACCTTAGCAAATTAAAGGGGCATTTTTAAGAGTAGTGCTTAAAATATTTAAAATAAGCAATAATGAAAACCTTTGTGGCACTTATTTTGGGAACACAAAACTAAAACCCGTTTTAAAGACTAGTTTGCCTACTTAGGATGTTGCTTGATACAACTGTATAACTGAAGGAATTTTATTCATCCTGTTGTAAACCTATATCGGTATAGAAAGTGACTTGCTCTGCTTTTTCTATAGAAAGAGAGTATTATAAGGGTATGAATTTTAAATTAAGCCAGATAACAAGATCTATATTTGAAAAATAGGATTCATGGTTTTTTGGGAAAAATTACGTAGAAGGTTTTAATGAGAAAATATTACTTATACTAAAAAGAACTCTGTTAGTAAAATGTATAAACCATGTAATTTATAATACTTTGATAATATTAAAATGTGATGAATAAGGGAAACTTAAAAATCTTTGGGATATTTTGAGGTTTTTCAATTAGATAAAAGAAGCAATTAAATTCACTTATAAGGGGGGCATCCTAAAAGGATAGATAAATTATTTTATTTTTGTAGATCTCAGTACACCATCCAAATTTGATTTTGCCAATTTTATTTTCCAGTTAGGTTCAGAAATGGCAAGAATGTGTTACAACTCACATACGTCATTTATTTGCTTATTTTATTTGTCAGTGAATTATTAAGCATCTACCACTTCTACTGTCCTATATTTAAGGCAGTGGATATATAAAAGGAAATAAAACACAGTCCATTCTGTTAAGTATTTCAAGTAAGAAAAAAATTCACTTAGCTTCTCTGTTAATTGTATGCTTTCTTTGCTGGAAAAGTTGGAGTTTTGTGCCTCCTGTTAAAAACAGGACTTCAGAGTCTTTAGATTCCTTTGTCGATGTCTGTGTCGGTGTTTGGAGGAGTATCTTAGGTATTGTTAGATACAGGAAATGTGTAAACATGTTCAGTCAAGCCTAAAGAAGGACTAAATCATTGTAATCTAGTGGAACAGTTCATTCCCAGTGATGAATTATATTATATTGAAAATAATAAACTTCCATATTCCCCTAACCCATCTAATAAAATAGAGTCTCAGGAGCAACTTCATATAATTTGGGGGAAAGTTTGACTATACATGCTACTGAAAAACAGTAGCACCTTGTGGGTTATCTAACAGTACATTTCATTTGCTTTAAGTTTTTTGACAGTGGAACCCCACCCCTACCCCCACTCTACAGTTTCATGTTTAGCTCCTGACAGCACTTTTCTGAGTAAGGTCAGCACACTAATATAGGTTCACCTGTGGTCCTCTTTTATATCTAATCTTGAGCTATTCGAAGATTTTCACTTACTGTGTGTAGCAGGGTAAATGGGGTTAAGCAAAGGAAAAAGAAAAGTTAGCAAAATGAAAGAAAAAACTTTCTCGATGACACTAAAGCTCTGAAGGGTCAGTTCTATTTATAAAAGAGGATTAGTATTAGCTCACTGAACATTTACAATTCAGATGACAAGAAGATACTTTTAAGAGCTGATTTACTATTCTCAGGCCAGTGCTCATGCCAAGTGAGCTAAAGTAACTTCACCAGCTGAGCTAGTAAAAGTACTTAATATACTCATCTAAGATCTCCACAAGAGTGGCTTTTTGGCTGCAACAACAGGGCCTGCAGCTGTCAGCTTTCTCCACTGTCACCAGTAGATATCACTGCAGTCAATTAGAATTACTACAGAGTATTTCAGACGGAGACACATGCATCTTTTCCCTTTTGCTTAGGCAGCTGCCCAAAGGTCAGTAATCCATGACTAGAGGGAGGAAGTTTTGGCAGAGATGGGACTCATGCATTGACTGAACAGCTATAATCATCTGTCCAAATGTCTTAGCGAGAACATCAGACTGATCTCTCAACACAGTGAAGTGAGTTTCCTTTTAAAATATGTGTGATTTATCTTGATATAGTTAAACAGGTTAATCCTAGTCACAATGGCAACATTCCCATAATTTGAAAATGGTCATAAGAAAAATGGTTAAAGGAAAAGAACATTTTATGTGGTTACACCATAATTATTTCCTAAAATAATAACAGGAACCGTGGTGCTATTTCTTATTTTTCAAAGTGTATTTCAATAATGGAGAACATTTGGGAGTAACTCCTTAATATTTACACAATTAATATTAATAACTGTGTAAAAATATTTTTTCAATTTAGAGATTTTGGTAGGCATGCCATCTATTAATTTGGATTAATTAAATTATATCTTTAATTGTTTCAGTGTATATTAGGTTTTAGATTCTGAGCTTTTGGAAGGTGTGGGGTTGGTGGCAGACAAGTTTTCTATGCCTTAAGTTATCTATTCATTGGAATATAGTCAGAAATACACAGGAAGAAAGAATTATTTCAAAAGTAATATGAAATCAACATTCAGTGATATGAAATTAATGCCATAGTTTATTCAGAGCCAACCTTAATTCACATAAGATGGTATATGGTTATTGTCAAAAGTAATTAATGCTACTACTGTCCTTTGGAGAAAAAAGGTTTATTCTGAGTTATATAACTATGTTTATGCTGTGGCACAAAACAAAACCACATCCATGAATATTGTACAGTAATTAAATTATTACTTACATTGTGAGAAGAATGATTTCATATTTATATGTATATAATATTAAGGGAAATGGAGTCTTGGATGTAATAACTTGGTTCAAATAATTCTCTTATTTTGGATTTGTGGAAATAATTATTTTCACCGAGTTCACACATAAGTAATTCTAGGGAAAAAAGATAAAATTTAGCATTTGCCTTAGTTATCTTTATTTTATTTGGAATAACATTAGCTTATTAGCCTATGTCATGTTGTATCTTGTCTGTTTTATGTTTGTGTTTCCAATTTTAGTTGGCTTCACATCCCAAACGGTCACAAGATGGTGCAGGAACTCCAACCATTTTCTTTCTCTTTACTCAGTAAACACTCAATACAAATAGGAAAATATTTTCATACTTCTCTTTCAATCAGAAAGAAAATCATTCCTCTTCCATTTCTGTCTCTCTTTACAAAAATCCAGCTGAAAAAGATGCTGAGCAGTGAACTCCTGGTAAGGAAGGAAGAAGGGGTAACATTTTTTTTTGGTTAGAGACAGATGGTATCTCTACACTCACCATAATTATAACAAGAAAGGATTTTTTTCTGAATCGTTATATAAATAAGAGGGAAGTGAGAGTACTCTATTTGCAGTATATGTGTGGAGGTGATCTTGGAAGCTTAGAGATGCCTGGATGTCAACTTTCAAACTTTTGTAGCCAGCGAAGGATAGAAAAATTATAGAGGAAAGAAAAAAAGTCTCTTTGATATAAAGATTATTATCTTTGATTACCTTGATGACAAAACTACATCAGTTTGACACCTATTTTAGAAAGTGTGTGTCACAATTTTGAATGATTATTTGTGGAATAAAAATTTTTTCAAGAGTAACAACTGAGATGGTTTGTTTTTCAATTCTATAATGTAGGTTTTCACAAATTCTCAGAATAAAAATTATGAACCTATGAAATATGAATAATAATGGAATCTGGGTAAGAAAATAAGGAGTTGTATTTTAAAAGGTCCTGTTGAAGTCTGGGATTGATATATAGCTAACTAGACAAAATTATTGTGCCCTTAAAAGGGGAAAAATTATTGTATACATAGCCACATTTTCTCCCTTAATATTAGGGAAAATCGAATTGGGCTGGTAATTTAGTGCCATGATAAACTCAGGTTATTTCCTATTTTGAGTTTTGCTTTTTGACACACTGAAATATGTAACTGAGATACCAAAGAAGGGACTTGTTTGAGGAGAAATTGGAAATAAATCCTACAGTTTTAAAACAGGACAGGCAACTTGAAAGATTTGTATAGAACTCTTCTGTAAAAATTCAAGGTTTTATATAAATAAGAGTTCAATGAATGGAATATTTTGAAAAAGTTTCCTTCCTGCTGATATGTTTCTAGTAAACGCAAAAGCATTTTAGAAGAGTAAGAGCTCTCTGATAAGTATCACTTTCAAAATATAGTGCATGCTTTTATGTTGAGCTTAATCTTGAATATCTATATTAACTTTCCATAATATCCTGCATTTTAAGGCAAGCATTTTTCTTGTATAACCATATATTTCAATATTGTTTTAAAGCTTGTTGCGGGAAGACTGTTGTCATCCAGCCACTGATTTATTCACTGAATATGGTATTTGAAGAAGTACCCAGCAAAACATCATGTGCAAATAGGCCCATAACACATGCATTTGTGAGTGATGGTGATGGTACTGGCAGATTATAACCAATCTACTCTATTGTTCTTTTTTCCCTTGGAAAATACTGTCTGTACTAAATCACTGAAAATGTGTTATTCATTATTATAAGTGAGATTATATTACATAATTCACAAATGTCTGTTTAGATAGCATCGAATTTAAAATTTACAAATAAAATTAAGATGAGTAATAAATCTCACTAATAAAGAATTTTAAAAGCACTTGATTATTTCAATGTAATGTAGATATATGTTGTTTAATCTCTGAAGATAGAAAAGAAACAAAAATAAGTGAAGTGTTTCAGGAAATGGTTCCTATAAATCTTATAAGGGTAGTAGGAATCTATTGAGATGAATTTTTTTCTTTTCCAGTTCAATTTTTAAATTTTTTCCCTAATGCAGAGTAATAAATGAAATAATTATGTGGCTATTCTTAGAATTTTTGCCTTTTTATTGTTTAAAAAGTCTTTATTGAGTATCTACCATATGCTACAATTATTTTTAGGTATTGGAGATGCCTAATTCACATTTATTTCTCCTGATGCCTTATGCAAAGAAATTTTATCTTTTATTTTTTAATGTGCTAATTTAATAATCTGTGATTCTCAATGCACTATCTTGCCCTATTATGCATTCCTTATATATTCTATGGTACAGACACTGGACTTGGATCCCAACGCAAGTAAAATTTCTAGAAAAGAACTTTAAAAAAAAAGTACTTCAACAATATTTCAATCAAAATATATTATATATGTCTTGCAAATTATCTTCACATTTGTAAAGCTCCACCAATATCTGCTCTAGCAGCGCCCCTGGGTGGCTCAATTGGTTAAGTGTCTGCCTTTGGTTTGGGTCATGATCCCAAGATCCTAGAATCAAGTCCAACATCAGGCTCCCTGCTTAGTGGGGAGTCTGCTTCTCACTCTCCACCTGCTTGTGCTCTCTGTCTCTCACTCTCTCTGTGTCAAATAAATTAATTAAAAATCTTCAAAAAATATCAACACAGAGTAGTAATATTTGCACATGAAATACACACACATGCACATGTGTAGACACAACCACATAAACAGAGAGTTAGGTGTTTAGGAAAATACTTCCTCTCCTCAATTTCCCCCTTACCATTAAAGTTGAAATAAACAGTCATTTGGCCTTATGGAAACTGGTGCAGAAGAGAAAGCTCTGGGTGGGCATAAAGATCATTGGTAGTATATGCAATGCCTCTTGTTATGACCTTAGTGCATGACTTCATCTTTCTGTACCTTGATATTCCTTTGGGGATTTTAATGCTTACCTAGCTACTTCACTTACCAGTGAAAATTACATATATGTGACAGTCCCTTGTAAAATCAAATGCATTCCTAGGGTTCTTATGGTTTTAGGTGCAATTGTAAATGGGATCTACTTTTTAATTTCTCTGTCTTTTAGGGTATAGAAATGCAACCGATTTCTGTGCATTGATTTTATATCCTGATGCTTTACTGAATTCTTGTATGAGTTCTGGCAGTTTTGTGGTGGAGTCTTTTCAGTTTTCCATATAAAGTATCATATCATCAGCAAAGAGTAAGATTGACTATTTCTTTGTTGATTCAGATGGATTTTATTTCTTTTTGTTGTCTGATTGCTGAGGCTAAGATTTATAGTACTATGTTGAATAGCAGTAGTGATAGTGGATAGCTCTGCTGTGTTCTTGACCTTAGTAGAAAGCTCTGTTTTTCCCCACTGAGAGTGATATTTGCTGTGGGTTTTTCATAGATGGCTTTTACGATATTGAAGTATGTGCCCTCAATATCTATCCCTGCAGCGTGATAGATGTATCTATCCCTCCACTGTGAAGAGTTTTGATCAAGAAAGAATGCTATACTTTGTCAAATGCTTTTACTGCATTTGTTGGGAATATCAGATGGTTCTTGTTCTTTCTTTTATTAATGTAGTATATCACATTGATTGATTGGCAGCTGTTGAGCCAGCCTTGCAGTCCAGGAATAAATCCCAATTGGTCATGGTAATCCTTGTATGTACTGTTGTATCCTATTAGCTAGTATTTTGGTGAGAATTTTTTTTATCCATATTCATCAGGGATATTGGTCTGTAATTCTTTTTGATGGGGTCTTTGTCTGGTTTTGGGATCAAGGTAATGCTGGCCTCATAAAATGAGTTTGGAAGTTTTCCATTCATTTCTATTTTTTGGAATAGTTACAGAAGCATAGGTATTAATTCTTCTTTAAATGTTTGGTATAAATCCCCTGAGAAGCCATCTGGCCCTGGACTCTTGTTTGTTTGGGAGATTTTTGACGACTGCTTCAGTCTCCTTCCTGGTTATGGGTCTGTTCAGGTTTTCTATTTCTTCCTGGTTTAGTTAATGTAGTTTATAGGTCTCTAGGAATGCATCCATTATTTCCAGATTGTCTAATTTGTTGGCATATAGTTGCTCATAATATGTTCTTTTAATTGTTTCTATTTCTTTGGTGTTGGTTGTGATCTCTTCTCTTTCATTCATGATTTTATTTATTGGATCCTTTCTCTTTTCTTTTTGATAAGTCTGACCAGGAGTTTATTGATCTTATGATTCTTTCAAAGAACCAGCTCCTACTTTTGTTGATCTGTTCTACTATTGTTTTGATTTCTATTTCATTGATTTCTGCTCTGATCTTTATTATTTCTCTTCTCCTGCTGGTTTTAGGCTTTCTTTGCTGTTCTTTCTCCAGCTCCTTTAGGTGGCAGGTTAGGTTGCATATTTGAGGACTTTCTTGTTTCTTGAGAAAGGCTGGTATTGCTGTGTAATTTCCTTTTAGGACTGCCTTTGCTGCATCCCAAAGACTTTGAACAGCTGTGTTTCATTTTCATTTGTTTCTGTGAATCTTTTTAATTATTCCTTAATTTCCTGGTTGACTGATTCATTCTTCAGTATGATGCTCTTGTAGCCTCCATGTATTTGAATTCTTTCCAACTTTCCTCTTTTGATTGAGTTTGAGTTTCAGAGCACTGTGGTTCAAAAATATGCAAGGAATAATCCCAGTCTTTTGGTACGGGTTGAGACCTGATTTGTGAACCAGGATGTGATTTATTCTATGATGTTCCACGTGGACTAGAGAAGAATGTATTCTGTTGCTTTGGGATGGAATGTTCTGAATATATCTGTGATGTCCATCTGATCCAGTGTGTCAGTTAAAGCCCTTATTTCCTTGTTGATCTTTTGCTTCGATGATCTGTCCATTTCAAGGAGGGGGGGGTATTAAAGTCCCTTACTATTATTGTATTATTGTCAATATGTCTCTTTGATTCTGTTATTAATTGGCTTATATAATCATCTGCTCCCACGTTAGGGGCATAAATATTTACAATTATTAGATCTTCTTGTTGGATAGACCCTGTAAGTATGATATAATGTTCTTCCTCATCTCTTATTATAGTCTTTGGTTAAATATCTAATTTGTCTGATATATGGATTACCACCCCCAGCTTTCTTTTGATGTTTGTTAGCATGATAAATGGTTTTATAAGCCCTCACTTTAAATCTCATGGTGTCTTTAGGTCTATAATGAGTGTTTTGCAACAGTATATTGATGGGTGTTTTTTTTTTCTTTTACTTTTTTTTTTTTTTTTAACGATCTGATACCTTGTGTCTTTTGATTGGGGCATAAATCTAATCAAAGAGGCAAAGAACCTATATTCAGGGAACTATAGAATATTCATGAAAGAAATTGAAGAAGACACAAGGAAATGGAAAAACATTCCATGCTCATGGATTGGAAGAACAAATATTGTAAAAATGTCTATGCTATATAGAACAATCTGCACAATTTAATGCAATCTCTATTAAAATACCATCAACTTTTTTCAAAGAAATGGAACAAATACTCTTAAAATTTATATGGAACCAAAAAAGACCTGAATTGCCAGAGGACTGTTGAAAAAGCAAAGCAAAGCTGGTAGCATCACAATTCCAGACTCCAGGTTCTATTACAAAGCTGTCATCATCAAGACAGTGTGGTACTGGAACAAAAACAGACATATAGATCAATGCAATGGGATTGAGAACGCAGAAATGGACCCCCGGCTCTATGGTCAACTAATCTTCACAGAAGCAAGAAAGAATGTCCAATGGAAAAAAGAAAGTTTTCAACCAATGGTGTTGGGAAAACTGGACAGCCACATGCAGAAGAATGAAACTGAAACATTTATTTATACCACACAGAAAAATGGACTCAAAATGGATGAAAGACCTCAATGTGAAACAGGAATCCATCAAAATCCGTGAGGAGAACACAGGCAACAATCTCTTCAACCTTAGCCTCCACAACGTCTTCACTGACACATCGCCAAAGACAAGTGAAGCAAGGGCAAAAATGAACTATTGGGATTTCATCAAGATCAAAAGCTTTTACACAGCAAAGGAAACAGTCAACAAAACCAAAAGACAACTGACAGAATGGGAGAAGATATTCACAAATTACATATCAGATAAATTGACTAGTCTCCAAAATCTATAAAGAACTTATCAAACTCAACACCCAAAGAAAAAATGATTCAATCAAGAAACGGGCAGAAGACCTGAACAGACATTTCTGCAAAGAAAACATCCAAATAGCCAATAGACACATGAAAAAGTGCTCAACATCACTTGGAATCAGGGAAATACAAATCAAAGCCTCAATGAGATGCCACCTCACATCAGTCAGAATGACTAAAATTAACAAGTCAGGAAACAGCAGATGTTGGCAGGGATGTGGAGAAAGGGGAATCATCCTATACTGTCAGTGGGAATGCAGGCTGGTACAGCTGTTCTGGAAAACAGTACGGAGGTTCCATCAAAAAGTTGAAAATAAAGCTACCCTGCAACCCAGCAGTTGCACTACTGGGTATTTACCCCAAAGATACAAATGTGGTGATGCAAAGGGGCATATACACCCTAATATTTATAGCTGCAATGTCCACAGTAGCCAAACTATGGAAAGAGCCCAGATGTCTATCAACAGATGAATGGATAAAGATGTGGTATACATATGTGATGGAATATTATGCAGCCATCAAAATGAAATCTTGTCATTTGCAATTACATGGGTAGAACTAGAGGGTATTATGCTAAGTGAAATAAATCAATCAGAGAAAGACAGTTATCATATGATAATGGTAATATGAGGAATTTGAGAAACAAGACAGAGGGTCATGGGGGAAGAGAGGAAAAATGAAAAGGGATGAAACCAGAGAGGGAGAGAAACCATAACAGACTCTTAATCTCAGGAAACAAACTGAGGGTTCCTGGAGGGGAGGAGGGTGGGAGGGATGGGGTGGCTGGGTGATGGACATTGGGGAGGGTATGTTCTATGGTGCGTGCTGTGAATTGTGACTGATGAATCACAGACCTGTCACCCTGAAACAAATAATACATTATATGTTGAAAAATAAATGAAAATAAGCACATTTTTTTAAAAAAATGTAAAGTATTTTTGTTACTCTAAATTTCGCTAATACAAGTACAAAATTCATTAGATAACTTTTGTTCTTTGAGAAGGTGTTTTATAATTTTAAGGTTGATAGCTCCTTGAAATACCACACCATGGACATTTAATCTAAGATACTGATAGTATTTTAATTTAGTATTAAAATATAATCTTCTCATACAGTTTAAACAAGCAAAGGAGCCATTTCACACACACTTTTTTTTTTTTAAAGATTTTATTTATTTATTTGACAGAGAGAAATTACAAGTACACTGAGAGGCAGGCAGAGAGAGAGAGAGAAGGAAGCAGGCTCCCCGCCGAGCAGAGAGCCCGATGCGGGACTCGATCCCAGGACTCTGAGATCATGACCTGAGCTGAAGGCAGCAGCTTAACTCACTGAGCCACCCAGGCGCCCCTTCACACACACTTTTACTCTACATATTAAACTTTAAACTTTCTATTTAATCATTCAGATTAACCTGTGGAAAGTTGATTTTAACCCTCAACCCTACTGCCCTTTTTGATTTCCCAGTTGTTTTCAAAGACATTTTTTAAAGATTTAATTTATTTGACAGAGGGAGAGAGAGCAGACACAGAAGGAGTGACAGGAAGAGGGAGAGGGAAAATTTGGCTCCCCACAGTGCAGGGTGATCCCAATGTGGGACTTGAGCCCAGCACCCTGGGATCATGGCCTGAGCTGAAGCCAGTGGTTTAATGAACTGAGCCACCCAGGCAGCCTATTTTCAAAAATTTATAATAAAGTATTATTAACAACAGGTATACTTTGTTGTAGTTTGATAGGAAGAAATAGAATTCACCCCATAAGCCAAAGATGTTATATACCAAAGAAAATTTTCTTTCCTTGAATTAAATATTATTCTCTTATAGTTAAAAATAACAAATTTATAAATATTAGATCTTACATGTTATGCATTTGGTAATAGAAATGCTAATTTATCTGTCAATATTGTGATTATTAAAATATATATTTAGTATGTATGCAATTGAATATATCCATGGTTTTATGAGAAAAAGTGTTCTCAGAGATAATTTGGTAACATTTTTGGTAATTTTAGCATAATGTGAAATTTCATGTGCAGCCTGAAATACATTTTAAACATAGCATTTGTTTAACAATGTTTTTGTTTTTTCATTACTTACTAACATGAGAAAGTATGGAAACTTTATAACATGAAGTTTTGTACTCAGTGTTCTTTGTTACAGTCAAGGCTCTTTGGTTACAAAGAATGGAGACTCACAGAGCCACTTAGAAATAATGGGATAGTGATTTGCTATGGTCTTGACTGACTTTGTTGTTTAGAGATCCCCCTGAGTTAGAGGACAGGAAACAAGGAACCAGCCCATCTGAGAGATGGATCTAGAAACATGAAATGTAATCAGGTGAGGCTGCTTTTCATCTGTCTTTCTTCCAGGAAAGAGAAATTCGGAACTTAAACATATCCTTTACCTATTTTGTAATTTTGCATTGAATTTGTTGACTTTCGATTTTCAGGATGTGTTGATGATTCATTATTGATATATTCTTTAAATATAAATTAAGCATAACAGTCTGGATATACATAAGATTTCTGAACCATTCACCTAAAAGTGGCTAAGATGGTAAATTTTTCTATGTATATCTTATGACAAAAGCATAAAAGAGAAAAAAGAGTAGATTAAAACTTACTGTGTTAAAATAACTCAAATCTACATATATGATTTTGACTGTATAGTGCAGTACTTAAAATACATTTAAAACATGAAATACATTGATTATAGTTGTACATATGTGTTGCACAATATTTAACTTGGTAAATAATAACAGTGAAAAATATATATGTATGAGAAAATAATTTAATTCCTTTAGTTGTTAAACAAATTGACATCACTTATATAAATTAACATACTGCAACAGTATCATTTTCCCTGAGTATAGGATTACCACAGAATTTGTTGTCATTATGGGGAGAATTTTGAAAGAAAATAGGAATACGGGAAACAAACAAACCAAGGCTGTGATCATGAGTTGTAATTATATTGGGCAAATCTGATCCTTATTTTAGTCACTGTCTATGTGCAAATAATAAAATTGATGCCCCAGCTCAAACTGATTAAGTGATAGGCCAACAGAAAAAAAGAAAATAAAATTAACATTTATTTTCTCAGAATTTCCAATTAAGCAAATTTTTATTATCTTTGTTCTATTCCAAAGTAATCAGTTTTTATACAAGTGAATTGTGAATTATTTTCCATATTAAAACTTTGCCATTTAGTAATGAAGGTAAATAAGAAAATACAAAAAAGTATGACATGGAAAGTATAGAGATACTTTACATATTCAAAGTCTGACAGACTACATTTTTTAAAGAACTGAAATCATGATGATTAATCTTTTTACTTCTGATTAGAAATAATACAACAGACTACTTTTGCTCTATTGAATTTGTCTTTTGAACCTGTAAAAAGTTATACAATTAAAAATTGTATCAGTGGTGCCTGGGTGACGCAGTGGGTTAAAGCCTCTGCCTTCAGCTCAGGTCATGATCCCAGGATCCTGGGATCGAGCCCCGCATCAGGCTCTCTGCTCAGCAGGGAGCCTGCTTCCTCCCCTCTCTCTGTCTGCCTCTCTGCCTACTTGTGATCTCTGTCAAATAAATAAATAAAATCTTTAAAAAAAATTGTATACCAAATAAAACTCTTAAATACTTTTTCAAACCTAATCCATCAAAAGATTTAATGGTGGTATTAATTTGTCACAAACAACTGAAAGAATGACACAGTATACTTATTTTTCAGTGGGCTGTATATAATTTACTTCTAGTTGAAATATTGAAAGGATATTCTAATTATATTTTTAATCTAAAATTGATACCATCTAAAATAGCTAAGGGTGCCTGGGTGGCTCATCTGGTTAAGCATGATCTCAAGGTCCTGAGATGGAGCTCCACACTGAGCACGGAGCCTGCTTAAGATCCTTTCTCCCTCTGCCCCCCTACTTGTGCATGTGTGTGCTCTCTCTCTAAATAAAAATCAATAATAATAACAAATATATATAATATCCAAGTATGTTTTTCCTCAAAGTTAGTAAGGAATTATCAAGGGACATAATTCTGGAGAGAAATATCTAATATTTGATTGTCACTTAGTAACTATAGCAAAGCATACCTCAATTAAAATCATCAGCTATTTAACACATAAAAAAATTAATAAAATGTTAGATACTGCTTATGTTGATATTAGTATTATGAAATAACTTCAAGATTAACATATTGATATTCCAACATATTTTTAAAATTACATACTTAAGGGATCTTAGGGAATTCAAAATTTAGAGATATAATTAATAGTTAAAAATTAAACAGAAGCACAATTTATTTTTTAGGTTTAAGAAACAGCATTAAATATGGTAGCATTTCTCAATGACAGCAGCAGCTAATAGTTTTTCAACATGCTGAAATCATGAATCAATGTAAAAATTACTGGTTTATTTTAATAAACAATCACAGAGTTTTGGTATGGATAATCAAATAGACCACAGTAATGTAAAATACAGAAAACATCTAGGATATACTTGTCTCTTCAATTAAAAATTAACCTACATGTAATGGTCAGTAAATAAAAGAAAATCACTTCGTTACTATTTGTCTATTTATGACAATTACAGTAGTGAGATGTACCAAAAAAAAACATAGTATCTAATCTCAAATAAATTTATATGTAAAGTTCTTAATCACTGATGAAGAACGTATATTTACATTATAAAGCAATCATAGTTAACAAAACAAACACAGCAACTATATTTGGAAGTCAGTAATTTTATTAAATAATGAAAGTGTTGTAATAGTAGAAACACTGAACTCATATAAACACATTCACGTTTTTAAGAATGTTCTGTCTTGAATAACCAAAATAATTAAATATATACACCATTGCCTTTTAATTAAAAAAGATAACCTTGTTATTTCATAGTCCTCTTGAATCATAACAAGTATGGTAGTTTTATTTGTTAGATAATACCATCTAAAATAAGATATTTTAATAGAAGCATATTAAGTGTGTCTGCAAAGAATACAAACCATGGAATTATATAATTTAACAGATGTGTATTTAGAAGCTGATCTGTATTAACATTTATGGATACAGTGATGAAAAAAATTCCTTCCACTGTTGATATAACCTCATTTGGAGAAAATTACCACATAGACATGGATAAACTGTAATGTAGTAAGTTAAATGAAAATAGGTATATGACATTAGGCTTTGTGGTATGGGATTAGTTAGGGAATGCATTTTGGATGAGGGGACTATAAGTGAAGACTTCAAGGTTTAGGATCCAGCCAATCAAAATCAGGAGGATTTGAGTGTTGTATGTAAAGGGAGATGATGAGCTAAAACATTACCAAGAGATATGAGAAAAAAAATGATCAGAGATGATGAATTTGTTCACTTTCCTATGGTAATGATTCCATGTGTTTATTATATGTACATCAAATCTTAAAAATCTTAAATATCTTAGAGCTAATCCAGTGTAATGATTTTAGCATTTTTTCCCATTTCCAGGCCTATAGTAAGTTAAAAAAATAAATTTACCAAATTTTGCACATTAATTTTGTATAGTTTATTATATGCCAACTATATCTCAAAAAAGCTATAAAACACTTTGTAAAATGATCTAATAATGAATGGGAAGGGAGAAAGTGGGTAAGTAGTAAGGGATCAATCTGTAATATATATAAATATTTTTTTATAGAAAGTTACATTTGTAATTGAAATCTCATTTCTAAAATATGTACCAAGTCCAGCTTCCTTTCTAAGATAACTCACTATAACTTTTGAAAAACATATAATCACCATAGTTTTTCCACATTTCTGAAATATATGCAAAGTCTCAAGGATTTTTAATTCATTTTTTAACTTTAAATTTTCAAGAAACTTCTGATTTACATGAAAGTACCAAAGATAGTAGAATGAGTTTCTGTATACTTTCATTCATTTTCTCCTAATATAAACATTTAAAATAACCATGGCAGATTTGTCAACATGAAGAGATTAGCATTGGTATATTATTGTTAAAGAAACTACAGACTTTATCGGGACTTCAGTTTTTCTATTTTTTCTTTTGTTTCATGATTCAGTCCATAGTGCCCCATCATATTTACTTTTCATTATTTCTTAGCTACAATCTGTGACGGCTTCATAGTCTTTCTCTGTCTTTTGTGACTTGGAAACTGAAGATACTGTTTAGGAGTTTTGAAGAATTATGTAGACTTTCCCACAGGTTTGGTTGTTTTTAGGTTTTTCTCATCATTCAACTGGGGGTGTGAATTTGGGGAAGAATATCAGAGAGGTGAATTGTCTTTTTCATCCTGTCTTATTGAAGGAAACATGATATCACCATGACTTTTTATTGGTAATGTTATCTTGATTATTGGAGAAGGAGATATTCACCACACTTTCTGCATTGTAAATCTCTTCAAATTAAGGATCACCTCCTTTACTCTCTTCAGTGTAGCTATGTCATTTATTTATGATAAAATTAAATTCATTCTTATATAATCTGCATTCCATTCTGGAACCCTTGATTTCATGTCTTTGTTTTTATTTTAAATCAGCATATAGGATTCTATGTACCCACTACAGCATATAGGATTCATGTACCCACTACAGAGTACTATATAGAGCAATACTGTCATCTCCAGGTGTTTCTACCTGTTGCCCCTTCGTAGACAACCTCTTTCTACCTCCTCGCCTTGACAACCATTGATCTATTTTCTATCCCTGTTGTTTAGTTTATTCCAGAACGTCATATAAATTAACTCATACAATATGTAGCCTTTGGGAACTGGCATCTTTCACTTAATGAAGTACATTTAAGAGTTATTCACATTGTTTCACGAATCAATAGTTTTTTCTTTATTGCTGAGTAGCTTTCATTTATATGGATGTTTTCCAGTTTGTTTATCCATTCATCTATTGAAGGATATTTGAGGTGTTCCAGGTTTTAATGATTATAAATAAATTGCTATAAATTATTGTGCTCAGATTTTGTGTCAACATATTTCCAATATATATGGGAAAATTCCAAAAAAATGGAATTGCTAGGTTAAATGTTCTGTTCAATTAATTTTTGACAGTTATTTTTCCTTCAAAATCTTTTTAATTGAAATAAAATTTTCATAAAATAATAACTATTATAGGGAGTTCAATAAGTTTTAAATATCCATTTCTTCATGTAACTGAACCCAAATCAGGATTTATTTTAGAGCATTTGGGTCATCCCAGAAAGTTCTTTACATTTCTTTTCAGTCAAACCCACTTTAACATACGTATACTGAGATACCTACTGTTCTGATTTTTATCTACATAGGTTAACTTAATTTATAGTTTCATTGAACAAAAAGACAAATACAGTATGTACTGTTTTGTGTTTTACCTCTTTTATTCAAATATAAACTAACTCTTTTATTCAAAATCGTATTTTCAATGTTCTTGTTTTATGATTTAACCATTCCTTTTTATTGATGTTTCTTCATAAAATTAGTTATTATGCTTGGTTTATTCATTAAATTGTGGACATTTTAGTCTCTTTTTCCAAGATTTTTTGATTGGGTGAATAAAGACAGAATTAACAGCAATTGTATAGATATTTTTGTAGAAAAACATTTTCATTTCTTTTGGGTAAATTCATAAAAGTGAAATCACCGGGATATGGGTTTATTACAACTTTATAGCTGACCAACAGCATTTGAAAGTGCTTGAATCATTTTACACACCCACTAATAGTATGTTAGAGTTCCAACTGCTACATGTTCTAAAGTAATATTGATGTTATCTTTATTTTAGCTTTCCCAGAGGGTGTGACATAGTGTAGTCTCATTATCGTAGTGGGTGACCTTACTGGAGAATACAGAAGGAGATTTGACAAAGAGAATAGAAACAAGATAATGTGACCACTGAAGTATATCACTACATTGCTGGCTCTAGAACCTAGAAGGGTAAAGAAATAGGTTCTCCCCTTGAGCCTCCAGAGGTAGCCTTGTAAGACTGATTTCAAACTTGTTTTATAAACCTGTTAGAGAATGAATGTAGGTTGTTCTACACCCCCAAATTTGTAGTCATTTTTTACAGAGACATAAGCAGTTGAGTAGGACCTTGTATTTGCAATGTGGCCCAATATAATATGCTTTCTAGGGTTTAGCAGCATTAAGATATACAATTTAGATGGAATTTTGATAAATTATTTCTTATCTTGATAGGTCAGCTTAAGTTTTTGCTGCCAATGTATGAAAAGTATGAAATCATTGGAATTCATCATACACATGTAAAGTACAAAGGATTTGAGATGGTTAGAAAGACTCTATCCATTATATTTTATAGTTAGATTTTACTAAAGAAAAAGTTAAGTTAGAAGACAGGTGATTTATTATGTCAAAACAAGTTATCCATTCTGTTAAATTCCCTGTACCAACATTTCTAACTGGAATATTAGTTTCATCATCTACTTTTTAACCTTGTTAATCTTAATATTCGGACTTGTAGAGTGACAACTAGAAAGGTTTTTGGCCCTTGTCTGGTGTCACTTGACTGTTGGAAAAAATGGGATTCCAGAACTAGTAAACTTATCATTTATCATTCTAAGATAGGAAAAGGCCACAAATCAATTGGTATTCCATAGAATATATTTCTCTCAAATCCTGGAAGAGTGATTTTGCAGCTATATATCCTTCTAAATGTCTGTTTTGGTGTTATCCATTTAGTTGAAAAAGTCATGTTTCACTTAGGAAAATAAGACCCACTCTAGGATTTCTGAGGAGGAATGCCTTAATCCAAGCCATTTTATCCAATGATTTTGGAGGGTTAGGTGAAGAAGGTAAGGAAGTTCTGTAGAATAGTTAATTCACAGGCAGTCACACAGAAGCCACAATAAATGTCACCAGTCTCATGAAGGATATTGTTAGCTGTGCAAGCAGGCCATTTTCCTGATCTGTCTCTGAAGTGGTGGAGATTTCAGCATTTTTGACAAGACCTCTTAAACGTCTGTTCTTAGCTACTGGCAGCACCAGCCTATGTGAGTCCCAAGGCTCAGCTTTTATTCAAGATCTGCTTTCACCTGCCTCAGAGTTCATTTCCCTTTCCACCATATAATTCCGGGACAAGTGTCTCACAGTTTACCCAACTGCAGAACTACATTTGGGAAAATATAGCTCCTGATTTCCCTCTGCAATGCATAAGAGACCTTAAAAGGAGTACCACTGACACTAAATTGAGCCTGGATTGTTTTTTCTTTGAATTCCTCATGGTTTATGGCATTTTATTTGTGATAATTAAAATAGTCTTTAATTGAAAGGAAAAAGGGGGGATTCATCTTTGCAATATATTGTCTTTATTGTTATGTTGGTTTTGTTGTACTGTATTTTTTCTATTAACATTAATCTTCTGTCCGCATCTGGATTTCTTCAGGTCCTATCAGCTAGTGGTATAATAGCATCATAATAACAGTAACAACAGAGTAAATCTAAATTGACTCTGAAACATTGCATATTGGATTTCTAATGCATGCTTCAGTTTGTAAGGAACCATAGTCTTTCTCAACATGTTAATATCCATCATTTCATCTTTGATTGGAGGTGACCTCATTAAACATCTTTGGTCATTTACTGATATGTCCTGTACTCCTGCTGTTGATTTTGTAATAACTGCTTTTGTGTTCTGCATCTGGCTGAATCAGTAGTTGGGAGAAAAAGTATATCATTTTTTTCCCCTAAAGACTATAATTCTATTAGAATCCTATTTAATCTATTGCAATATGTTTATCCCAAAGGAATTCTGCAAAAGTCTCTGGGATGAATGAGGAAATAAGCTACATTACATTGGACTTAATTATAATTTTGTTCCAGAATCTGCCATTTAAAAAAAATAAACTTTAAAATATTTCAGAACAGTTTTGCTTTATAGAATTAATATTTAATCTAGTACAGAGAACTTCCATCTACTCCACATCCATATTCCCCTGCTAGTAACATCTTACACTGGTATGGTACCTTTGTTACAATTAATGAACCAACATTGGCTCATTAATTAATATTAAAAATAATAACTAATTTTTATTTATTTAGCTATGTTTAATTAATATTAAAAATAATAGCTATGATTTTTAAATGTTATTTATTTATTTATTTGACAGAGAGAGAGAAAGAGTACAAGCAGGAGAGCAGCAGGTTCCCTGCTAAACAGAGATCCTGATACAGGTCTCGATTCCAGGATCCTGAGATCATAACCTGAGCTGAAGCCAGACACTTAACCGACAGAGCCACCCAGATGCCCCTTAATATACTATTATTAACTAGAGTTAACAATTAAGATTTTCTCATTTTTCCCTAAAGTTATTTTCTTTTCTTAGATCAAATGTACCAAATCAAATGTATTTCTTAGATCAAAATATACATTACATTTGGTATTGATATCTTCTTAGGCTCTTGTTTGTTGGGGCATTCTCTAGCAATTTGTTTGGGATGACCTTAATGGTTCTGAGTGTAATTAGGTATTTCTAGAATGTATCTCAGTATTTGCCTCGTGCGTTTCTCATGATTAAATTAGACTAATCCACTTGTGGTACCACACCGTTACACATTGCCTTTCTCATCACATCACATTAAGTGTCCAAACTCTCAATATGACTTATTGCTGTTACCTACTTGATCACCTGGACTGAGATGGTGTTTGTCAGTTATCTACACTGTAAACTTACCCCTTTGCACACTGTACTCTTTGAATGAAAGTCACTATGAATAGTCCACACTGTAGGAGGAAATTATAATCCACTTTCCTCTCTCTCTCTCTCTCTCTTTTGCAACAAAAATACCTTCATTTTTCTACAATGAACTGAATTTTTGTTTCAAATTCTTTTTACATTGAATGGTCTGTCCCATCTTTCATAATGGTTATGAACAAGTTCTGGAAGCTTTTTTACTTAACTTTTTTATTAAAAATTAATGGACATACAATATTATATTAGTTTCAGGGATATAGCAGGGTGGTTAAATATACACATTACAAAATGTCCACCACAGTAAGGCTAGTTACCATCTGACACCATAAAAGTTATTACATTATTTAACTCTATTCCTATGCTGTAGGTTACATCTCATGTCTTATTTATCCTCTGACTGGAAAATTATACCTCTTAATGCCCTTCACCTATTTCATCCATCTTCTTGCAGCTCACTGACATTGTTGTAAATGTCAAGATTTCATTCTTTTTAATGGCTGCATAATATTCCATTTTGTGTATATGGGTATATATATATATATGTGTATTGTGCATATACACATTGTGTATATATGTATATACACAACTGTGTATGTATATATACATATCCAATTGTGTGTATACATATGCTTTATATTTGTATCCAATTGCGTGTATGTTTATATATAAATATGTTTACATACATAGATACACATACAGACATACATATCTTCTTTAGTCATTCATTGATGCCTACTTAGTGTTTCCATAGTCTGGCTATTGTATACAATGCTACTATATATATATATATGTATATATACATATATATATATGGTGCATTTTCTCTTTGGATTAGTGTTTTTATTTAATTTGGATGAATATCTACACGTTGACTTGCTGGATTATATTTATTTATTTGGAGGAAGAGCCATAGTGTTTTCCATAGTAGTTGTACCTACATTCCTACTAACAGTGAACAAGGGCTCCCTTTACTCCACATCTTCACCAATACTTATGTCTCTTTGATAATAGACATTGTGACAGGTATGAGGTGACAACTTCATTGTGGTTTTGTTTTGCATTTTCCTGGTGGTTAGTGATGTTAATCCATTTTCTTGAGGGCAGAGTATTTACATACATTATTTGGAACTATTTTACATAGCGCATTTGTGTCTTTACCCCCATTTATTTATTAAATCCTGCTAGATGTGATGTTCATTTTATACACTGTTGGGTTAGATTAGCTAATAATTTGTTAAGAATTTTTGCATCTAGTTTATGAGAGATATTGTTTATCTGGTTTTGATATTAGGCTAATGCTGGCATTATATAACTAATTAGGAAGAATTCATCCTACTTCTGTTATTGGAAGATATTATAGAGAATTGGTATTACTGCTTTCCTGAATGTTCAGTACAATTCACTGGTGCAACCATCTGGACCTGTTGATTTAACTTTAGTGAGATCATTAATTGTTGTTCTAATTTCTTTAACAGATACAGGGTTAACTAGGTTATCTATTTCTCCTTGTGTGTTTTGGGAGTTTGTATCTTTCAAGAAATTGGTGCATTTTATATAAATTATCAAATTAGTGGGAATTGACTTTATAATACATTTTATTATTTTACAATCTATTCAATAATAGTGATGATTCCATCTAATTTCTGATAATAATAATTTGTTTTTCATTTTTTTTCTTGGTTACCATGGCTAGAGTTTTATCACTTTTATTGATCTTGTCAAAGGATCAGATTTTGATTTTACTGGTTTCCATCTGTTTACTGTTCTTCATTTCTGTAATTTCCACTAATTTTTGTCATTTATTTTCTTTCTTGCTTAAGGTTTGCATTTCTCTTCTTTCTTTAGTTTCCTAAAATGAAAGCTTTAGATTTTTAATTTTAGATCCTTGTCTTCTCTAATGTTTTAGCAGCTATAAATTTTCCTTTAAGCACAGCTTTTAGGGGCGCCTGGGTGGCTCAGTGGGTTAAGCCGCTGCCTCCGGCTCAGGTCATGATCTCAGGGTCTTGGGATCGAGTCCCGTATCAGGCTCTCTGCTCAGCAGTGAGCCTGCTTCTCTCTCTCTCTCTCTCTCTCTGCCTGCCTCTCCATCTGCTTGTGATATCTGTCTGTCAAATAAATAAATAAAATCTTTAAAAAAAAATAAACACAGATTTCACTGCAATCTGCAAATATTGATAAGTTGTATTTTTATTATAATTTAGTTCAAATCTTTTAAATTTTTCTGACTTTTTGTATTTTCTGTTATTTAGAAATATTCTTTAATTTCCTTAATTTTTGAGATCTGCCTCTTATCTTTCTGTTTTGATTTCTTTTTTAAAGATTTTATTTATTTATTTGACAGAAAGAGATCACAAGTAGGCAGAGAGGCAGACAGAGAGAGAGAGAGGAGGAAGCCAGCTCCCCTCTGAGCAGAGAGCCTGACGTGGGACTCGATCCCAGGACCCCAGATCATGACCTGAGCCACAGGTAGAGGCTTAACCCACTGAGCCACCCAGGTGCCCTCTGTTTTGATTTCTTGTTTAATTCCATGTTGTTTGAGAATAGACTTTATATGCTTTCTGTTCTTTTAAATTTATTAAAGTGTGTTTTATGACCCAATTGTCTTTATTTATTTGAGAGAGACAGAGAGCATGAGCAGGTGAAGGGGCAGAGGGAGAGGGAGAAGAAGACTCCCTGCTGATCAGGGAGCCTGGCATGGGTCTCGATTTCAGGACCCTGAGATCATAATATGATCTGAAAGCAGATCCTCAACTGACTGAGCCACCCAGGTGCCCAGTCCCAAAGTGTTCTATGTGAGTGAATATTCTATGTGAGACTAAGAAATGTGCATTGTGTTGTCTTTGGGTGGAATAGTCTATAAAGTATCAACTAGATCAATCTGATAATAGTGCTGTTCAGGTCAAAGGTAGCGTTACTGATTTTTCCCCTCAGATTATTCAGTATTGATGAGAAATGTTAAACTCTCCAACTTTAAAATAGATACATCTGTTGTCCTTTCTTTCTTTTTCTTTCTTTTCTTTTTTAGTATTTATTTACTTATTTATTTGACAGAGAGAGCACAAGCACAGGGAGTGGCAGGGAGAGGGAGAGGGAGTGACAGGGAGAAGGAGAGGGAGAAGCAGCTCCCCTCAGAGTAGGGAGAGCCCAATCCAGGACTCCATCCCAGGACCCTGGGATCCTGAGCTGAGCCGAAGGCAGTTACTTAACCAACTGAGCCATCCAGCTGCCTTGTTCTTTCAGTCCTTTAAGTTTTTCCTGATGTATTTTGATGCTGTATTGTTAAATGCATACATAATCAGGATTATTATGTCTTTTTGAAGGGTTGACTTCCTTATCATTATGTAATGTACATCTTTATTCCGGAGAATTTTCTCTGATTTGGAGTCAGATTTGTCTGAATAGCTACCCTAAGTTTCTTTTGATTATTATGTATTTCTTTATCTCTTTTTTTCTCCATATTAATTCTGACAATTGTTGTCTTTTAATAGGTATGTTTAAACCAAGCCTATTTAAAATGATTATTGATATATTTAAACTAATCATATTTGAAATGGTTACTGATATACAGTAACAACCAGGATCAATAACCAGGTTTATATTTATATTCTGTTTATTGACAGAGACCCTTTTTCTTTTTTTTTTTTTTTAAGATTTTATGTATTTATTTGACAGACAGAGATCACAAGTAGGCAGAGAGGCAGGCAGAGAGAGAGGGAAGCAGGCTCCCTGCTGAGCAGAGAGCCCGATGCGGGACTCGATCCCAGGACCCCGGGATCATGACCTGAGCCGAAGGCAGAGGCTTAACCCACTGAGCCACCCAGGCGCCCAACAGAGACCCTTTTTCTATGTTCTGTTTTTAAAGTGTGAATTTTATGTGATTCCATTTTATTTTCTTCCCCAGGATATCTTTTTTTTTTTTTAATTACAATTTTCCTGAAGGTTTTTAAAAACCTGTATCTCCTTCAAAATGACACTACTCAACTTCACACTAGTAGTAGAGTAGTCCAAATCCCTCCCTCCTTTCCTTTATGATAAATACTTTAATTCTTTTTACTTAACTATATGTTATGATCATGTAATACACTGTTATAATTCTTACTTTAAATTATCTTCTAAGTCAATTAAAGATAGGAAAGCAAAATAATTAACTTTCATCTAATTCTTTCTTCATGCAGATCCACACTTACAGCCTATATCAGTTTTCTTCTGCCTAAAAAAAAAAAAAAGAAAACTTTGAACATTTCTTATAGCTCTTGTCTGCTGTTGATAAATTTCCTTAGATTTTGTTTTGTTTTGTATTCAGTGTAAAAAATTTTTTTTTTTTACTCTTAACTTTTGAAGCATAATTTCATTGGCATAGAATTTTAGGTTTTTCCTTTCCTTCTCTTTCAACGCTTTAAATATTTCACACCAGTGTCTTCTTGCTTGCCTTGTTTCTTAGGAAATACTTGTGCTGATTCTTTTGGTTTACATGTCTTTGGCTTTTAGAAAAAAATGTGTCTTCCTTTTCTTTGGTTTTTTGGAGTTTAAATAGAATATACCTTTGATTTTTTTTTTATAGTTTGATTATGATATGCCTAAGTATAAGGATATTTTTGTGGTTGGGAGTGGTTGTTGTTATTTATACTGCTTGAGATTCTTTGAGCTTTCTGGAGCTTTAATACTTTCCTTCATATTGGAAATTTCACAGCCATATTGCTTCAAATATTTCTCATACTTCATTCTTTCCCAAATCCAATATACTATTAAGATCATCAAGGTATTATTCATTTTTATTAGAATATTTTTATTTGTAACATATTCCTTTAATTCTTTCTTAAAACTTCTACCTCTCAACTTACATTATCCAATTTTTAAAATTATCTGCTTTATCCATTAAAGCCATTAGCTTCTTTTATTTTAAATGTAAATGGATTTAAGTCTTTAATTTGTTTTTTATTTATTTTCAGTAGAACAGTATTCATTATTTTTGCACCATACCCAGTGCTCCATGCAATCCGTGCCCTCCCTAATACCCACCACCTGGTTCCCCCAACCTCCCACCCCCCCGCAACTTCATACCCCTCAGATTGTTTCTCAGAGTCCATAGTCTCTCATGGTTCTTCTCCCCTTCTAATTTCCCCCAACTCCCTTCTCTGCTCTAACTCCCCATGTCCTCCATGTTATTTGTTATGCTCCACAAATAAGTGAAACCATTTGATAATTGACTCTCTCTGCTTGACTTATTTCATTCAGCAAAATCTCTTCCAGTCCCGTCCATGTTGCTACAAAAGTTGGGTATTCATCCTTTCTAATGGAGACATAATACTCCATGGTGTAAATAGACCACATCTTCCTTATCCATTTGTCTGTTGAAGGGCATCTTGGTTCTTTCCACAGTTTGGCGACCGTGGCTATTGCTGCTATAAACATTGGGGTACAAATGGCCCTTCTTTTCACTACATCTGTATCTTTGGGGTAAATATCCAGTAGTGCAATTGCAGGGTCATAGGGAAGCTCTATTTTTAATTTCTTGAGGAATCTCCACACTGTTCTCCAAAGAGGCTGCACCAACTTGCATTCCCACCAACAGTGGAAGAGGGTTCCCCTTTGTCCACATCTTCTCCAACACATGTTGTTTCCTGTCTTGCTAATTTTGGCCATTCTAACTGGTGTAAGGTAGTATCTCAATGTGGTTTTAAATTGAATCTCCCTGATGGCTAGTGATGGTGAACATTTTTTCATGTGTCTGATAGCCATTTGTATGTCTTCATTGGAGCAGTGTCTGTCCATATCTTTTGCCCATTTTTTGATAGGATTATCTGTTCTGTGTGTGTTGAGTTTGAAAAGTTCTTTATAGATCCTGGACATCAACCTTTTGTCTGTACTGTCATTTTGCAATATCTTCTCCCATTCTGTGGGTTGCCTCTTTGTTTTCTTGACTGTTTCCTTTGCTGTGCAGAAGACTTTGATCTTGAAGAAGTCCCAAAAATTCATTTTCACTTTTGTTTCCTTTGCCTTTGGAGACATATCTTGAAAGAAGTTGCTGTGGCTGATATCAAAGAGATTATTGCCTATGTTCTCCTCTAGGATTCTGATGGATACCTGTCTCACGTTGAGGTCTTTTATCCATTTTGAGTTTATTTTTGTGTACAGTGTAAGAGAATGATTGAGTTTTATTCTTCTACATATAGCTGCCCAGTTTTCCCAGCACCACTTATTGAAGAAACTGTCTTTTTTTCCACTGTATATTTTTTCCCGTTTTGTCGAAGATTATTTGCCCATAGAGTTGAGGGTCCATATCTGGGCTCTCTATTCTGGTTTCACTGGTCTATGTGTCTTTTTATGCCAGTACCATGCTGTCTTGGTGATCACAGCTTTGTAATAAAGCTTGAAATCAGGTAACGTGATGCCTCCAGTTTTGTTTTTGTTTTTCAACATTTCCTTAGAGATTCGGCGTCTCTTCTGATTCCATACAAATTTTTGGATTATTTGCTCCAGCTCTTTGAAGAATACTGGTGGAATTTTGATCGGAATGGCATTAAAAGTATGGATTGCTCTAGGCAGTATAGACATTTTAACAATGCTTATTCTTCCAATCCAAGAGCATGGTATAGTCTTCCATCTTTTTGTGTCTTCGTCAATTTTTTTCATGAGTGTTCTGTAGTTCTCGAGTACAGATCCTTTACCTCTTTGGTTAGGTTTATTCCCAGGTATCTTATGGTTCTTGGTGCTATAGTAAATGGAATCGATTCTTTAATTTCCCTTTCTGTATTTTCATTGATAGTGTATAAGAAAGCCACTGATTTCTGCACATTGACTTTGTATCCTGCCACGTTACTGAATTGCTGTATGAGTTCTAGTAGTTTGGGGGGGTGGAATCTTTTGGGTTTTTCATAGAAAGAATCAGGTCATCTGTGAAGAGAGAGAGAGTTTGACTTCTTCATTGCCAATTTGTATACATTTTATTTCTATTTGTTGTCTGATTGCTGTTGCTAGAACTTCTAATACTATGTTGAACAAGAGTGGTGAGAGTGGGCATCCTTGTCCTGTTATTGATCTCAATGGGAAGTCTGTGAGCTTTTTCCCATGGAGGATGATATTTGCTGTGGGTCTTTCATAGATAGATTTGATGAAGTTCAGGAATGTTCCCTCTATCCCTATACTTTGAAGAGTTTTAATCAGGAATGGATGCTGGATTTTGTCAAATGCTTTTTCTGCATCAATGAGAGAACCATGTGGTTCTTCTCTCTTCTCTTATTAATTTGTTTTATCACATTGATTAATTTGCGAATGTTGAACCATCCTTGTAGCCCAGGAATGATCCTACCTGGTCATGGTGGATAATCTTTTTAATCTGCTGTTGGATCCTGTTTGCTAGGATCTTGTTGAGAATCTTGGCATCCATATTCATCAGTGATATTGGTCTGAAATTCTCCTTTTTGGTATGGTGTTTGCCTGGTTTGGGGATCAGGGTAATGCTGGCTTCATAGAAAGAGTCTGGAAGTTTTCCTTCTGCTTCAATTTTTTGAAACAGCTTCAGGAGAATAGGTGTTATTTCTTCTTTGAAAGTTTGGTAGATTCCCCAGGGAATCTGTCAGGTCCTGGGCTCTTGTTTTTTGGGAGGTTTTTGATCACGGCTTCAATCTCGTTACTGGATATCGGTCTATTCAGGTTGTCAGTTTCTTCCTGCTTCAATTTTGAGAGTTTATAGATTTCCAGGAATGCATCCATTTCATCTAGGTTGCTTAGCTTATTGGCATATAACTGTTGATAATAACTCTGATGATTATTTCTACTTCCTTGTTGTTAGTTGTGATCTCTCCGTTTTCATTCATAATTTTATTAATTTGAGCTTTCTCTCTTTTCTTTTGGATTAGTGTGGCCAATGGTTTATCGATCTTATTGATTCTTTCAAAAAACCAGATTCTAGTTTCATTGATATGTTCTACTGTATCTCTGGTTTCTACCTCATTGATCTCAGCTCTAATCTTGATTATTTCCCTTTTTATGTGTGGAGTTGGTTTGATTTGTTGTTGATTCTCCAGTTCTTTAAGGTGTAGAGACAGCTGGTGTGTTCTGGATTTTTCAATTTTTTTGAGGGAGGCTTGGATGGCTATATATTTCCCCCTTAGGACCAACTTTGCTGTATCCTATAGGTTTTCGACCGAAGCGTCTTCATTCTCATTGGTTTCCTAGAATTGTTTCAGTTCTTCTTTGATCTCCTGGTTGATCCAAGCATTCTTAAGCAAGGTGGTCTTTAGCCGCCAGGTGTTTGAGTTCCTTCGGTACTTTTCCTTGTGATTGAGCTCCAGTTTCAAAGCGTTGTGATCTGAGAATATGCAGGGAATAATCTCATTCTTTTGGTATCAGTTGAGTCCTGATTTGTGACCCAGTATGTGGTTTATTCTTGAGAAGGTTTCATGTGCACTTGAGAAGAATGAGTATTCTGTTGTTTTAGGGTGGAATGTTCTGTATATATCTATGAGGTCCATCTGGTTCAATTTGTCATTCAATGCTCTTGTTTCTTTATTGATTTTCTGCTTCGATGATCTATTTCTGAGAGAGGCGTGTTAAGATCTTCTACTATTAATGTATTCATAGCAATATGACTCTTTATCTTGATTAACAGTTTTCTTATGTAATTGGCTGCTCCCATATTGGGGGCATAGATATTTACAATTGGTAGATCATCTTGGTGGATAGTCCCTTTAAGGATTATGTAGTGTCCTTCTGTATCTCTGACTATAGTCTTTAGTTTAAAATCTAATTTATCTGATATGAGTATCGCTACCCTAGCCTTCTTTTGAGGCCCATTGGCATGAAAGATGCTTCTCCATCCCTTCACTTTCAGTCTGGGTGTATCTTTAGGTTCAAATGGGTCTCTTGTAGACAACATATGGATGGGTCCTGCAACCTGCAACCTTGTGCCATTTTATGGGTGCATTTAGGCCATTCACATTGAGAGTGATTATTCATAGATACGTTTTTATTGACATTGTGTTACCTTTGAAGTCTTTCTTTCTGTAGATTGTCTCTCTATTTCTGTTCAGTGCTATTCTGTTCTCTTTTACAGAACCCCCCTTAATATTTCCTGCTGTGTCGGCTTGGTGGTTGCATAGTCTTTTAAGCCTTGCTGTTCTTGGAAACTCTTTATCTCTCCATCCATTTTGAATGTCATTCTTGCTGGATAAAGTATTCTTGGCTGCATGTTCTTCTCATTTAGTGCCCTGAATATATCTTGCCAGCCCTTTCTAGCTTGCCAGATCTCTCACGTTTTTTTGATGGGCTTTCCTCTGTAAGTAAGGAGCCTCTTTGTCCTAGCGGCTTTCAAGAGATTATACCTACAATTATGATTCCTCAATTTGACTATCAAGTGCCTTGATGTTTTTCTGGAATCTATAATTTTGGTTGGAGACCTTTCGGCCTCTAGTACATGAACACTGGTTCCATTCGTGAGATTGGGAAAATTCTCATGAAGAACTTGTTCAACTATATCTTCTAGACTTCTTTCTTTCTCCTCCCCTTCAGGGATTCCAATAATTCTGACGTTGGAACGTTTCATGGCATCATTTATTTCCCTGATTCTGTTTTCGTGGTTTCTAAGCTGTTTGTTCCAAGATTCCTCTTGAACTTTTCTCTCTATCTGTTTGTCCTCCAGATCACTAATTCTATCTTTTGTCTCAGTTACTCTAGCTTTGAGAGAATTTAGATTAGATTGGAACTCATTGAGAGCATTGTGAACCTCAGCACTGGTAGCTTTTAGCTCTGCCCTAACATTGTGAACGTCCTGTCTGGTAGCTTTCAGCTCGGCCCTAATCAATTCCATTTGGTCATCCATGGCTTTCTCCAACCTAGCTATTGCCTGGAAAATTGTTAGCCTGAATTCTCTTTCCGACATATTGTCTCTGTTGATAGCCATTAGCTCTGTTGCAGAAGGTCCATCCTCTGTATTTTTCTTCTGTTCGGCATTCCTTCTCCTAGTCATTTTGGTGAGAGATGACTGAACAGATGTAGCTGGATGTATCGACTGTGATGCAGTCAGGGTGCACCCTGGAACACTTCTGAGCAATCAGGATTCCCCACCCAAATGAGAGAAAAAAGAAAAGAAAAAGGAAGAGAGAGAGAGAGGAAAAAAAGGGAAGATGAAAGAGAAGGTTCAGCCCAAATGGGCCCCTAGGTAAGATTTATGAGGTATACACACAAAAACAAACAAAAAGACTGATAAAAGTATATAAAAAGAGAAGAACCTCATCGAAAAGAACCCCAAGTGTAAGATTTATATACTATCAGGACAAACACAAAAACACAGAAACAGTGGTGGAAGAAAAAGATGGGAGATTGGTTATAAATTCTCACTGTGGGCGAGGAGGGTTGTTTTGATTCTTCCTGGATGTATCTTGATATCTTTGTTAAAGGACTCAACTTTCCTAAGATAAAGGGGGATTAAAAATTGGTTTACCAATAGGGGTAGTATTGATTGGGGAAGGGGGATTACTTTGAAGTTTAACTCTACATGAATATTAGAAAATAAAAATAAAAAAGGAATAAACTGAACTAAACTGAACTAAAATTTAAAAAAAAGAAATTCAAAAAATAGAAATGCAAAAGAAAAACACAGGTGTATGTATCAAAAAGTTCAGGTTAGAAGGTTATTATGGAATTTGATGTACTGGACAGCTTGCTGTGATGGTAAATAGATTAAAAAATCTTCTATATAAAAAAATGAACCAGAATAGTGGATAGTGGGAACAAATTAAAAATAAAAGTTGTCCTATGAAATAGTGGTGGTGGTTCTCTTGTAGTCTTTTTTTTTTTTTTTCTTTTTTTTTTTTTTACTTTCCTGGTTGCTTTTCTGGGGGAGGGACCTGCCACATGGGTTTTCAGTCAATGGTGTTCCCTGAGTTAAGTCCTTCAGTCCCCCTCAAGGGGGTGGGCTCTGAGGAAACTGCTTTTTTTCAGGCTTTTGTTCTCTGGAGGTTTTTATGTTTGTTCACTATTTTCATTTTTATTTTTTTTTAACTCTCGCCTTGACCGCTTTGATGGTTTTTGTAGGTTTAGAGGAAAGCAAACTGCATCCTGACCACCCTCTCAGAGAGAAGCCTCAGTCTATTCTTCTGTGGGTGTTTCAGAGCCCATATAAATTCCCCCTTGGCTGCTGGCAGAGCAGGTTCCAAGTCGTGGTCCCTTGGGACGCAGGATCTTCTGCTTGTACCCAAAACCAGGCAGCGGTGGCTGGCTGGGCAGCTTTACCCCACCAGAGAAGTTCCAAGCAGTGATCGCACACTGAGATTTTCCTGCTGGCCCTGGGTGGGAATGCCTTGGTCTTTCTGGATCTAAGAGTGCCCGGCTTGCGTGCACCTCTTTCAGGGGAGGCTGTGTGTCGCGCGTGCATCTCAGTCTCCAAGAACGGGGTGCAGGTCCGAAAGCACCAGGCTGGGCCCTCAGGCACCTCTCTTAGGGGAGAGTTTGGGGCCCACATCTTAGGCTCTGAAACAATGGCGCGGGTCAAAGAGCGCCGGCTGGGCCTTTGTACCTCTCTCAGGGGAGGATGAGTGGTGTGCACATCTCAGGCTCTGTAGCAGGGCTCGAGTGTTTTGCTGTCTGGCATGGCTCCCATCCCCTCACAGGAGCCAGACCCCACACAATCCGGGTGCACTGGCGGCTCAGGGACCAAGGCCTGGTTTCTCCACCGCACTCTTTCTGGCTCAGCACCAGGGGAGGCTGTCCTGGGACCAGGGACTTAAGCGCCTGTCCCTAGCCGCCCTGATTCCCACAATTTCCCCCCCACAATCCTTTGCTCTTTTGGAGTGCTTTCAACCAGTCTCCAAGTTTATGCTGGTCCCCAGAGGCAGGGCACTCTCGCTCGTATTAGGGGTATTACTTTCCAACCGGTCAACTCTGGTGGCTCCCTCCCCCTTTTGTTTATCTTTCGATATCAGTCCACCTTTCTCACTCTGCTTTACCTACCCACTGGCAGGTAGAGATCTGCCCCTGTAGAGATCCAGATATATTCTGATTTCAGGCTGATTTCATGTGTGATTGGAGTTCTTTGGTAGGTAATCAGCTCACTTTAGGATTCAGGCTGAAAAGATGCCTCCTCCTACTTCCCCGCCATCTTGTCCCCCCAAGCCATTACTTCTTAATCATATTGATTTTTAAGTTGTCTGTGTGGTAATTCCAGCATCTGTGTTATATCATAGTCTGGTCCTCATGCTTGCTTTTCTTCTTCAAACTACTATTTTTCCCCTAGCCTTTGGCGTGTCCTGTGATTTTTGTTAGGAACCAAACATGTTGCTTCCAGTAATAGGACGGAAGAAAATAGTTCTCTAGGGTTACAGTTTCTGTTCATTAGAGTAGGAATTGGGCTTTGTTTTCTGTTTGTTGCAGTTTAAATGCCAGAAGCTTTAAGTTTCTTGATGGTTTTTATTTTTGGCACTCTTCTTGACTTTGAGCTTCCTTAGTAGTCCTCCTTGGAGAGAGTCTGTGTCGTTTAGTTTTTTCAGCTGTAACCCACAGTTGTTATATTTGGATCCTGTTGATGTGGTATTAATATGTTGAGGAGGAATTTACTATAAACTTTCAATTTATCTCAGTCCTTTAGTGGGCCTGTGTCTCTGGCCTCTGAGCTTCATGATATCTCTTATAGATGTTTCCCCTCCTATGTAGGATGGAAAGTCTGAAGAGGGCTACATGGGAGTAATGATCTTTCATCAAGGCTCTGGAACAAGATTCTGATAAAGTTGTCCCCAGAATAGTAGACCTTTGTTAGGGAGAATGCTTGTGGTGTAGTGGCATAATTAACAAGAATTACTCTTTTCCCTCTCCTAGAGCTATGTAGGGATCTTTCTTACATCTTCACCAGGAAAATCATTGGGGTTCTTGAACATAAATCCCATGAAAGTATGGAATCACCTAAAGACTGTGGCCTCGGGGCATCTGGGTGGCTCAGTGGTTTAGGCCTCTGCCTTCGGCTCAGGTCATGATCTCGGGGTCCTGGAATCAAGCCCCACATTGGGCTCTCTGCTCAGCGGGGAGCCTGCTTCCCTCTCTCTCTGCCTGCCTCTCTGCCTACTTGTGATCTCTCTCTGTCTATCAAATAAATAAATAAAAATCTTAAAAAAAAAAAAAAAAGACTGCAGCCTCAAGAAGTTTCCCACTTTCACTTAAGCCCATACTTAGCTTCTAACAATCCATCGAAGCCACATTGTAACCCTGTCAGTTGAGGGCTCCATTGGCTTGTGCTCCAGGTAAGGAGATCCTGACTGTCACTCCGGGTTCACTTGTTTCACCAGATCTCAGGGAGTGTTTGTCCTGGGAATTCATTTCTCTGATGGGTCCCAGAAATTACTAATTTTTGGTGTGTTCAATTTTTATTATTTTACCTATATGGAATTGAATGGTGTCTCTAAAACTCTTTGCATGTTGGAGCTGAAGCTGTGCATTGTTTTTTGGAGACACATTAGGATATGTAAAATAAATCTTAAGGATGATTTCTTTCATGGTATTCTGTCAAGAAGTTTTGAAAAGCAAACTATGGGTAGATTCTTTTTCCAAGGCGATTTAGAATGCTTTTATCCTGTGAGGCAACTTTCAATCTCAACTTTTCAGTTATTCAGTAGTTTACGGGTCTCCTTGATCTTACCACAATTTAACATCCCTATCTTTAAAAGTTTGAATTTGCCTGTGTGGTTTTCCCTAAAGCACACTCTTCTCAAAAATAAATAAATAAATAAATAAATAAATAAATAAATAAATAAACAAAACCATAATTCTAAGTAATAATTTGTATTTATGGTAAAAACTTGAGGTTGTATTGAAAATGAAAGCCAGTATTCAGTAAGAAGCTATTCTGAGATAGAAGCTACCCTGTTGAACTACAACTAAAATATTTTATGGAAAATGCTTTTTTGAAGTATGAGGGAAGTAGCATAAAATCATTGACCATTGAACAGTTTAGAAAGAGATTTTTGCAAACTGGAAAAATCATATGCCAAAAACATGCACTTGTAAGTTAATTAAGATGAAATCTCATTTGATAGTCTTCCATCAAATATCATTATTGTGTTTATCTGTAATAGGGCTCATACAGGAACAAAAGTAGTATTTTCATGCTTATTTTTTTAATCAAAAATACATCTTAAGTTCTACTTCTTTCTTTATTCAGTTGTCCAGTGTGCATTGAAAGGTTAAATTTAATATTTCATTTCTAGTGTACTTTAGGCCATTTACTTGGACTCTTAGAATTATTATTTAAAGAATCCTGGTGTAGTGTTCTATTTATTGATGGTACTTTTAGCTTTCTAAAAGCTCTGCCTATGAGGAATAGGAAGACTGGAATTGACAATAAATTATCTACCACTTATAAAATGATTTTTAATCTCCATTGCATATAATTCACACAAGGAATAGAAGAAATTTGTGACTGAAAAAATACCTTCTTCCTCAAAAGTTTTCATTTTTCAGAGAATCACGAGGTTGTCCACTGCCTAGACAATGATATTCTGGAAACCTTTTCTTTCTTTCTTTTTTTTCCCCCAAAACATTCCATTACAAACCTTGCTACAATACACAGCTTATTTTCCCACACCCACACATCTACTAACATTAGTTTTCTGAATTGTGAAACAAGACTTCCCGGTGGTGTCTTCACATTTTATGTAACTGTTGATGAAGCCACCACTGACACTGGGAATGTCATTGTAAAATCCTGAGACCTTTTGGAGAAGAGAAAAGTGTTATCCAATTATTTGCTCAAAATATAGCACTGGCAAGTAACTGAGAAGACAGTCTCAACCTACCTGTCAGCTCTTCAAAATCTGTGGCCTACCAGTTTGAGGCAACTTCCTTGTTCAAAGCCTTTATTAAACAGTTTAAAAACTTACGAATTATAGAGTTTTGCTCATTTAGGAGACAAGAAGGAAATATCTAGTCAGCAAAAAAAAAAAAAAAGGAGATATGATTTAAATTGGTCGACTTCATAGTCTGAATTCAGTAGACAGTTGCAGATGTGTGTATTTTCTGGGGTAGTTTCAAATTATTGCAGTCTGAAAGAATTATTTTGCAAGCATATCTGTAACAGCTTTAGAGAGCTGCAGTTCTCTGAATAGTTCAGGACAAAAAATTGCTTTAGGTTGAGTTTCTCTGATCATTGATGGGAGCTGATGTTTCTTTGGCCTGATTTATTCTTCATTTACATCCCTACAGTCAATTGCAAACCCTCTATTTCTATTTCCAGTTCTATACAGTTAATTTTAAATCCTCTATTTTTCCAGTTAAAATGGTTTAAGTCAGATCTTGATCTTAAAAGCATAATTTTACTCTGAGTTATACAAATGGGGAGGGAGAGGAAATCCTTTACATGAAATTATAATTTTGAACAGAGACAAAATTGATATTATGTTAGTTTATTTAAAACATTAAATGATTGTGATGAAGTTTAGATAGCTCAATGGGTTATTGTTATATTTCTTTTTCTGTCAATGTGGAGAAATATAAACTGCATAAGTGATGAGGAATTAGAGCAATGATTATTAACTGTGTAGAACTATATTTGTTTGGAGTTCTTTAATCTTTTTACTTTTCACAATGTATGGCATTGCTTCTTATTTTTTTAAAGATTTATTCAGTTATTTTTAGAAGTGGGGAGTGCCAGAGGCAGAGGGGGAAAGAGAATCTCCAGCAGACTCCTGCTGCTGAGCATGACACAAGCCTAGATCCCGTGGCTTTGAGATTATGACCTGAGCTAAAATCAAGAGTTGGGCCCTCAACCAACAGAGCCACCCAGGCACCCCTGGCGTTGCTTCTTAATATTACTTTCTCTTAAATGCTTAATCAAATGCTTAACATTGGGTGTTATATTATAGGTATTTTTAGGATGGGTTTATATTATAAGTATTTTTACCATGAAGGACTGGCTACCCTGAAATAGTTTTTACTTCTCATCCTCTTTAATACTTTGGTGTGGCCAATGGGTTGTAATAATAAAATGTCCTGTAGTTGCTTCTATAAATCTTTAAAAGTGAAAGACTCCTGTCTGTTCTTATTTCTATTTTCTAACATCCTGCTCTCTGGAACGCAGGAAGTATGTCTTGAGCTGGAACAGCCATTTGGAATTATGAGATGACCCTAAGAATGGGTTTAGCACAGAACCAAGTAACATAGTAGAACTAGTCTTACTTCCTGAGTATTTCACTAGACAAATCTTCCATTTTCTTCCGTAAAATATTTATGTCAGAAAGCAATAAACTTCTATTTTGGTTAAAAAACTAATATTGTACATATCTCTTACAGCCAACCTGGGCAGAAAAAACATTCCATGCTTATGCCAAGTTTCTACATAAATGGAGATTGCTACTCTACTAAATCAAAGTAGAATAGTACTGGCAATGTGTTTTTTAGCAGGGCAATTTCCACTAACTATCCTTGGGATGGTATATACCCTTCTTCATGGCCCAGATAAAATTACTCTGAGCCAATGTGCCCACACATTCAGGGCAGGAGTGGTGGTAGTGGACTAGAAATATAGATTTTTTTTTTTAATCTGGACAGTTATTTATCAGAATAGAACTGCTGTCATCCCTCTTCCCTAGTGGCCCTTTGCCACCCTGACTCTTGTCCATTATAACTAGGCCTGGCTTTTACTGGTCTATTTTTTATTCCAAGGTGTCTGAATCATGAGTAATGCTTATCATTAATTATATATCAATAATGCTTATCATATTATATATTGATTAATTTACTTATTTAGATTTGTAGACTTTGACTAAGAATGGATGTAAAACACTCCTCTAGTTTGTAGCAAACATTATTCCAATCTGTTATAATATTTAAATTAAAAGCAGATTTTACCCACTGTTTCTTAATAGAGATATTCATAGTATTTTATAGGCAACTATAAAGGAATACCAACATAGGATGAGTGCCTTTTCTCTCTCAGAGTTTAGATAATCAGTAATAGAACGTAAGGAAATAAGCAGCACTGTATTTCTTGCCAATCCATTTTCCCTTTCATAACCACATTTTATATGTACACATGACCTACATAATTACCAATAGAGCACAGAATATAATTTATTTATTAATATCTGGTTTATCATCATGACATATTTTCTTGAGAGGAAGATTTTCCTAATGGAAAGATGCAAATCTTTGATCTGTCTTACCTTGGGTTTACAAATGTAAAGTGAAATGAAATATTTTGGTACATTTTCAAGATACGCTATTTTGAATTTCACACTTAAGGTAAAAATATTTTTAGTCTAGCATTACAAGGGTAGTTGAATATCTAATTTTATATTGGCATAGACTAAGGTACATTTTAAGACAGTAGATTAAAAAAAAAAAAAGAAGAAAGTTTTACCTTCTAAATACCCAATAAGCAAACATAAACCAACCATAAATATTCATCGTACTAATTAAACATATCATGTACAATCAGGTATATTTGTTAAGTTGATATCAAATCAAAGATTTCAAATTTAGAATAGTCAAAATTATTCTTTTAATATGCAAAACTGATAGAAATTGGCTATGTAAAATTGAATAATCATAATCACAATTGAGCTCATAGGTGATATTTATAAATTCCCAGACATCTGAAACACAAAAGTTCTATGTAGAATTTTAGTGAAATAATTTAAAAATTATAACTGAATGTGAAAATTACTTTATCATCACAAAATTATTCATTCCGTTGTGACATTTGGGAAATACAACATTAAAATATCTTGTATGTTTTTCTTAATATTACTAAAGGATATACACTACTCGTGAATATTGCTTAATTGGATGTCATTTTTTTTTAAGATTTTATTTATTTGACAGAGTGAGAGAGCTCACAAGTAGGCAGAGAGGCAGGCGGGGGGGGGGGAGCAGGCTCCCCACCGAGCACAGAGCCCGAAGTCAGGCTCGACCCAAGGACCCCAAGATCACGACCCCAGCCGAAGGCAGAGGCTGAACCCACTGAGCCACCCAGGCGCCCCAATTGGATGCCAGTTTAAGTATGCTATAGTATTTTTCTTTACTATGAGACTTAAATGTCCACAAAGGATATTGTGTTTAAAAACTTCTAAAAATCTTGTTTAAACAACTTGTTTAAATAGATATATGGCTTGTATTGTGATTATTGTGATTTAAATTCCTTAAAACACCACTCAAATGCATAGTTTGATCATGGAAGTAGATGCAGGTATTTGGCATTACCGTCCTTATTGTGGTATACTAAAATTCATTCTGGGTTGTATAGTTTTAAAGGTTCTACAGAAATGATGCAGAGCAACAAATATAAGGTACATAGACATGACTTATTCCACTGGGGAAAAGAGTTACATTTGGAGACAGCTATTTGATTCTGACCCAGAGAAACAAACAGCTATCTGAGTAATGACTAACCATAAATCTGGAGAAATCATGTATCATATGCTGTTTCATTGCCTATTCACTCATTCAATCACATGAATAATGCAGTCTATTAGAATAAAATACAAATGGGTCAAAGTTTATGGGTTTTTTTGGGAAGAATTGGGTTAAATAATTAGCAATTTTCATGGCTAAGAATTTTTTAGTTTTAAGTGAATATGTTATGATTATTGAGAATATTTCAGGGACTCCCAGAAACATTTTCATGTACAGAAGAAAACTGATTCTGAATGTGTATAACAAGTAAAAAAGTCTAACATTTTCTGCTTTAAATATGTACTTTCGGAGTTTGTTGCTCTGATAAAGCCCTTTCTTGCAAAAATAAAGTGGAGAAAAATATCACAGCTACTTATAGATTCAGCAAACTTAAATTGGAAGTGCACTCCTTTTTATGGTACATTTGCAGAGCTCAAGTGAAATTTAGACTTCATCTGTGATATGTAAATTTAGCGTTAGCAAAATGTTCTATTATTTATCAATATTTTTTAAAGTCCAGAGGAATCTTATTATTGTCACTCTTTTCTTCTCATCATACATGTTAAACCTGGCTGATTTCTAGGTCCCCAACATTTTTTTCCCTTTTCCTGGATTTCATCTACATATGCAGCTAATTAACATTTCCATTTCCCCCTACTTTCTCCCTGCCAAATACTCCATTTCCCAGTATTCCAATCTCAAGGAATCGTATCACAATTTGGATGGTCATGAAAGTCAGTGACCAGAATATAGATCGTAATTCTCTTTCTCAAATTCTGTGTGTCAACATCACTTTCTAATCTACCTCTGCTAAAGCCTGTGATCTTATTCAGTCAGTTACATTCCCGTAAGTGACTGCACTAACTTTAGAGATAGGACTGTTAAAGTAATTGCCTAACGATTCTCCTAGAATTGAGTGTGTAGTCCATCCAATCCATTGTTCACAGTTTTTATAAATTTATAAAACATAAATACTACACTGTCTGTTTTAGTTACCTGCTTTTGCTCATAAAAGGAAAACAAAATATCCAGTCACCTCAATATTATCTAAGGAGACATCAAATTCTGCTTCTACTGACTTTTTAATATCAACACTTACTGAAATTCTCCTTAGATATCACCATTAAGTATTGGAATTTTTGCAGTTCTTGGGGTTTGTTCTTGCTAAGAATAGTTTCTGAAATGCTCCCCATACTAGTGTGCTCCTCATACTACAACTACCACTCCCTTCCTGCCATCCACAGTCTCCAGACCACCTTATCTCTGCAGATAAAACCCACAGTTCTTTTAGGAGTTAGTTCATATAACCTCCTCTGTGAAGTTTTCATGGTTCTCAAAGATATAATTCATCACTCCTCCTTTTTTGTACAACTAAAACATTTGTCTACTTCTGTAATGGCTCAGAATTTAGTATTGCATTTAGAGTTTATGTTTAGTTTATCCCCTAATAGATTGAAAGTTCACTTTCAAAGAAAGTTATTTCTTCACACTGTTTAACACAAGTCCAACATAAAATATAGTAAAATCAAGATTCTAATTTTATGAAGATTTATTTATTTGGGACAGAGAGAGCATGTGCGCATGTGAGCTGGCAGGGAGGGGTGTAGAGAATCTCAAGCCGTCTCCCTGCTGAGCACAGACCTCTACATTGGGCACAATCCCAGGACTCTGAAATCATGACCTGATCTGAAATCAGGAGTTGGACACTTAGCTGACTGAGCCACCCACGTGTCCCAAGATTCTATTTTTTTTTTTAAGGATTTTATTTATTTATTTGACACACAGAGAGAGATTCAGCCAGCACAAGCAGGGGAGGAGGAGAGGGAGAAGCAGGCTACCCTCTGAGTAGACAGCCCAATGCAGGGCTTCATCTCAAGACCCTGGGATCATAACCTGAGCCAAAGGCTCAAAGTTTAACTGACTGAATGACCCAGGCACCTTAAGATTCCAATTTTATATGTAAAAACTAAAATATTATCTCCCCAGGGTCACATCATGAGTATGGGAAAAGAAATTTGAATGCAAGCAAGTCTGCTGATGAAATAGTTTCATTTCAGTTTTTCAAATAGGTGTTATTTAAATGTCCTGACAATTAACAATCTACGCCAGTAGGGCTACATAAGAATTTGGCTCTGCTTGGCTCTGTCATTAGAAGATATGGGATCTAGGAAGTAATTTACCTTACATAGAATTTAGTTTTCTGAGAGTGGGACACAGGGCCTTCTAAGTTCTTACTTAGCTCTCAAACCCTATGAAACTCTGTTTTCTGGTTATGGACTTAATAATCAAAATGACTTTATATTTTTTACCTAGGAAAGACTGAGACTTAACAGTGAAATAAAAGCTTTGCTCAGAAATTTCCCAAAAACCTTTCTTCTATATGCTCAACCTTAAACTTTCTTCTTTTAAATCTCGACACATGTGCCTAGTGACTTTATTCAATTTATTGGCTATTCAGGGTACTTCAAACTCCATTTTTTCATAGAAGCAATTGTTTGTAATTTAAAAAAAAATGGTTTATCTGTGCTTGGAAGAAAATGTTGATATATTTGAAGTATGAAAACAAAGATTATACTTTGCTCTGGCATCATTATGATTAGATATTTATTTTACCTCAAAAATAGGGGAAATATTAAGAGATATTGGCCAGCACAAATGCCAAGTAACCACATTGCATCCTTTAAAAAATCCTAGACAACCTGTACAATTGGTTCACCTGTAGTTTTCAAAATAAATAAAATCTTGACCTTTATTTTCCCATTTCTTTTCTTTTTTCTTGAAATTAACAACTTAATAATAATAATAAAAAAAAAAACACATCATCCTTGTTTTCTACAGTGGTCTGAAGGATAAGCCTAGTACCTAGAATTCAAGGACATGTTCATAGGAAGGGTTTTCAGAGACTTAACTTATCAAATAGTCTTTTGCTTCTTCTCCCTCTCCTTCTTTTTTTTCCCTCTTCCTTCTTCCTTTTTTCTTTCTTCTTTTTCACTAGCAAGATTTGTCCTGTTCTCAGTTGCAACTGGAATTTCTCTAAACAAAATTGCTATTTTAACTTGTCTGAACTATTCTGTTTCATGATCAGAGATTTCCTCTTATTTCTCTGAAGATACTGTTTTTTAAATTAGTTTTATCTTTTCTTTTGCTATAATTTTTGCTTGTTTTATTCAAAATTCATTATTTTTCTTTTTATTTTTGGTTTACCCTTCATGTTAGATTTTTTCCAGATGTCTGACAATCTTTTGTGCCTATCGATATTTAAGTGGGAGAAATTGAATTGCTAATTGAAACTGCTGTGTGTTGGCTTAGTTTGCTGAGCACTCAACAGGAAGGTGTGCACCTGATTAGAGGCAGGGAGCCCTATGTTGGCATATGGAGGCCTTTTCTCTTCTGCTTGTGTCTTTTAAGGACACTCCTGTAAAAAAAGGAATACATCAGTTTACACCACAAAATGTAAAGAGATGGTAGATCTGTCAGCAGAGTGTCTTCTGGAGTTTTTGTTTTGTTTTGTTTTCGTTTTTGTTTAAGATTTTATTTATTTATTTATTTATTTGACAAAGAGAGAGATTACAAGTAGGCAGAGAGGCAGGCAGAGAGAGAGGGGGTAGCAGGCTCTTTGCTGAGCAGAGAGCCAGATGTGGGACTCAATCCTAGGACCCTGGGATCATGACTTGAGCCAAAGGCAGAGGCTCAACCCACTGAGCCACCCAGGTGCCCCACCTTCTGGAGTCTTATCCAAAAAGCCATGCTGAGGTGTTTTTGGACTGAGAGCCTCCTGTTTATATCATGTGATCCCAGTTACCAATACCAAGCTTATTGGAACTTTAAAAGTTAAAAGGGTGTAATGTGGCTCTCTATTATCTTCTCTATTATCTTTAAGGTATCAGAAATTGAAATCCACATTATCTGGATAAAAATTAACTTAATAACCCAGATTAATTTTCTGAGGAATTTGAAGGTATGACAAGTTAAGAAGAACCAAATAGTAAAGGGTAAAAAGCAAAAATATATAATGCTTTTACAGAAGCCCTGAAGCTCTAGAAACTTTGGCATGAATAATCATTTAGTATTCCATTATGATTTTTATATGCTGGGCAATCTTCTAACTTACATACCTGAATTTTTTTCAATTAATCTTCACCAAGCTGGGTCACTATCCAGTGACTGACTGTAGAGACTATTATTATTGAACTCCTTACTCCTCTGGCTTTTTGTTGAGTTCAGTCATAAGAACAAAAAGACTTAAGGGAGATCTCAGGATTTATTCCGCTTGGTCTCCCCAATAGGATCCTCTCAGGCTACCTACTTCCCTCAGCTAAAATCCACAGTTCTTTTGAAGTCATCCCTCTCCGTGCAGACTCCTCCTTCCTTCAGAAGGCTGGTAGCCAGTACCTCTTCTTTCTTTTTAGTCCTAGGAGGGGTGACACCATTCACTATTCCTTGGAAGCTCCCTGTAGCCTGCTCATTTTTTAAAAGTCTTATTAAATTTTCCTATAATTACCTTATCTGAACATACTATCATTTTTTTTTTTTAAATTGGGAACATCCAATCCATTGACTGACAGGCCTACATGTCTCTGAGAAAAACATAAATGTAGCGAAAAGTTTTTTTCCTATTGAAGGAAAAAAAAAAGATAAATGATAGCTAACCTTTATTGAGCACTTACTAGATGCTAGGAAATAATCTGAACACTTTTTATGCACTAAGTCATTAATTTTTCACATATGAATGCAGGTTCTAATATTGTTACTTCTATTTTATACATGAGGAATCTGGGGGACTTGCCCCAGCTCACATAGCTAGTACATAGTAAAGCAAGGATTGAAGCCAAGGATGGTTGACTCCGGCATATACACTCAACAGGTACTCAAATAACATTTGTTAATAGGAAATGGCTAACAGGAGGGACTCCTGGGTGGCTCAGATGGTTAAGCTTCTGCCTTCGGCTCAGATCATAATCTCCAGGTCCTGGGATCCCGCCCCATATCAGACCCCCAGCTCAGCTTAATCTGCCTCCCTCCGCCCCTGGCTTGTGTGCTGTCTAATGAAAAAAAAAAAAAAAATCTTAAAAAAAAAAAAAAAGGAAATGGCTAACAGGAGAGAGAAATCTTACTATGGGGTAGCTCTACCGGTTATATCAGCTATAACTTTGTTCTAATGTTGCCAGAACTAATGTATTAGAAAAAGCTGGAAATACGGATTCTTCTGTATAACCTCTCTTACTTTTTAAGTTTAGCCTTAAGCTCCTTCAAACACACACACACACACACACACACACACACACACACATAAAATAAAATTAAATAAATAAACAAATAAATAAAACAACCAACACAAAAACCTACTTTTTGTGAGCTAAACAAAACTTTCTACTTGCTAAAAAATGGTCCTTGACCAGTGTTTTATAAACTTTCAAAAAAAAGTGTATACTCAGCCCTTTCGAAAACTCATCTAGTATTTTGAGCACTTTGAACACTTAAGTTGAAGATCAAATTAACATGTAAGTAACATAAGCTATTTGTGCTTTTTCATTAATAAAATTTATGTTAAAGTAACTTTCACAAAACTGTCTTCAGAGCAGCATTTGTAGAAGTGTTTTATAAATTGAAGGCTTTCTGATTCTTTATATATCTGTATAGGACCCAGCTCATTAACACTGTGACAGGATAGTTAGTCTTATATTTTTTGTGTCTGATCTACTTGATCTCTGTTTATTTTAAATCTGTTATGAATGAGTTTCTGTAAAGGAGTAAAATAATTGCTTTTGGAGTTGGACAGATCTAGTTATAGATACCAATTCACAACTTAATAACTATTAACTCAGGAGCTCAGTTTCTTCATCTGCAAAAATTAGAATGAAAATATCTAATTTGTATTTTGCTAAGTTTTTTTTAATTTTTTATTTTTTATAAACATATATTTTTATCCCCAGGGGTACAGGTCTGTGAATCACCAGGTTTACACACTTCACAGCACTCACCAAAGCACATACCCTCCCCAATGTCCATAATACCACCCCCTTATCCCAATCCCCCTCCCCCCAGCAACCCTCAGTTTGTTTTGTGAGATTAAGAGTCACTTATGGTTTGTCTCCCTCCCAATCCCATCTTGTTTCATTGATTCTTCTCCTACCCACTTAAGCCCCCATGTTGCATCACCACTTCCTCATATCAGGGAGATCATATGATAGTTGTCTTTCTCTGCTTGACTTATTTTGCTAAGCATGATACACTCTAGTTCCATCCATGTTGTCGCAAATGGCAAGATTTCATTTCTTTTGATGGATGCATAGTATTCCATTGTGTATATATACCACATCTACTGGATCCATTCATCTGTTGATGGACATCTAGGTTCTTTCCATAGTTTGGCTATTGTGGACATTGCTGCTATAAATATTCGGGTGCACGTGCCCCTTTGGATCACTACGTTTGTATCTTTAGGGTAAATACCTAATAGTGCAATTGCTGGGTCATAGGGCAGTTCTATTTTCAACATTTTGAGGAACCTCCATGCTATTTTCCAAAGTGGCTACACCAGCTTGCATTCCCACCAACGGTGTAGGAGGGTTCCCCTTTCTCCGCATCCTCGCCAGCATCTGTCATTTCCTGACTTATTGATTTTAGCCATTCTGACTGGCGTGAGGTGATATCTCATTGTGGTTTTGATTTGTATTTCCCTGATGCCGAGTGATATGGAGCACCTTTTCATGTGTCTGTTGGCCATCTGGATGTCTTCTTTGCAGAAATGTCTGTTCATGTCCTCTGCCCATTTCTTGATTGGATTATTTGTTCTTTGGGTGTTGAGTTTGCTAAGTTCTTTATAGATTCTGGACACTAGTCCTTTATCTGATATGTCGTTTGCAAATATCTTCTCCCATTCTGTCAGTTGTCTTTTGATTTTGTTTACTGTTTCCTTTGCTGTGCAAAAGCTTTTGATCTTGATGAAATCCCAATAGTTCATTTTTGCCCTTGCTTCCCTTGCCTTTGGCGTTGTTCCTAGGAAGATGTTGCTGCGGCTGAGGTCGAAGAGGTTGCTGCCTGTGTTCTCCTCAAGGATTTTGATGGATTCCTTTCGCACATTGAGGTCCTTCATCCATTTTGAGTCTATTTTTGTGTGTGGTGTAAGGAAATGGTCCAATTTCATTTTTCTGCATGTGGCTGTCCAGTTTTCCCAGCACCATTTATTGAAGAGGCTGTCTTTTTTCCATTGGACATTCTTTCCTGCTTTGTCGAAGATGAGTTAACCATAGAGTTGAGGGTCTATTTCTGGGCTCTCTATTCTGTTCCATTGATCTATGTGTCTGTTTTTGTGCCAGTAGCATGCTGTCTTGATGATGACAGCTTTGTAATAGAGCTTGAAGTCCGGAATTGTGATGCCACCAACGTTGGCTTTCTTTTTCAATATCCCTTTGGCTATTCGAGGTCTTTTCTGGTTCCATATAAATTTTAGAATTATTTGTTCCATTTATTTGAAAAAGATGGATGGTACTTTGATAGGAATTGCATTAAATGTGTAGATTGCTTTAGGTAGCATAGACATTTTCACAATATTTATTCTTCCAATCCAGGAGCATGGAACATTTTTCCATTTCTTTGTGTCTTCCTCAATTTCTTTCATGAGTACTTTATAGTTTTCTGAGTATAGATTCTGTGTCTCTTTGGTTAGGTTTATTCCTAGGTATCTTATGGTTTTGGGTGCAATTGTAAATGGGATTGACTCCTTAATTTCTCTTTCTTCTGTCTTGCTGTTGGTGTAGAGAAATGCAACTGATTTCTGTGCATTGATTTTATATCCTGACACTTTACTGCATTCCTGTATAAGTTCTAGCAGTTTTGGAGTGGAGTCTTTTGTGTTTTCCACATATAGTATCATATCATCTGCGAAGAGTGATAATTTGACTTCTTCTTTGCCAATTTGGATGCCTTTAATTTCTTTTTGTTGTCTGATTGCTGAGGCTAGGACCTCTAGTACTATGTTGAATAGCAGTGGTGATAATGGACATCCCTGCCGTGTTCCTGACCTTAGTGGAAAAGCTTTCAGTTTTTCTCCATTGAGAATGATATTTGCGGTGGGTTTTTCATAGATGGCTTTGATGATATTGAGGTATGTGCCCTCTATCCCTACACTTTGAAGAGTTTTGATCAGGAAGGGATGCTGTACTTTGTCAAATGCTTTTTCAGCATCTATTGAGAGTATCATATGGTTCTTGTTCTTTCTTTTATTGATGTGTTGTATTGTATTTTGCTAAGTTTTAAGTGAGATTATGTGTACACGGCACCCAGCAAATAACTAAAGCTCTTAGAGTAGGAATATCTGGTTTAAATCCTAAACAAACATTAAGTAGCTGTTTTGTATAAATTAACCTCTGTATCTCCTACTACCTTCCACTGTCTTTAGTGGTTCTCCAACTTGAATATACATTAGGTATCCTGGAAGGTTGTTGATATACAGATTCCTGTGCCTCAGTTTCAGAGTTTGTGGTTTAGTTCCAGGAGGGTCGCAGTAGTTTGTGTTTCTAACATGCTTCCAAATAAAGTTGATCTTATTGGTGTGGGGAACTATGCTTTGAGAAACACTGCCTGATATAATGTTGTTAATTGTTTTTCAAAGGATTGTTAATGAACCTTGAAAGATGTATTATCTACAAGACATTTATCATCAAGTGCCAACAATGTAAAGTTCAAGAAATGCCAGCTAGTTGATATCATTATCCTTATTACTCTAAACTATTTGTTTCCTGATTTTCTTTCAAAAAAAAAAAAAAACTTGAAAATTTATCTATGGAATTCCTTTTGGCATCTTAATTTCTTCCTTGAAATGAAGATGTTATTTTTCCATTTCTAAGAATGATACTCCTTCATAAAAATGGAGTGATACTTCTTTATAAAAGAAGGGTAAATGTTTATTAAGACCTTCTCCCACTTATTTGTCTATTCCTACAATAATGCTTAGAGGTCAAATGCCTACAATAATAACTCAGAGGTCAAAGCAACACACATGTATTTTCTTACTCTGTTCTGTGAAGTATCAGGAGCAGCTCTATCTCAGGGTGTGCTGTGAATCAACTGGATTGGCTTCAAGCTTCAGGTCAGGCTTTGGTCCACTACTGGTCCATTCTGAGGTTTAGACTAAAGGAACAATAGCTACAGGAGGGCATGCTCCTCTCATGGTGCCTGTAGAAACCCAAAGGCAAGTCAGAGCAAGTAAAAAGTCAGAGTTTACATATACATGCAAACACCTTGTTCATGGCACATTCATTAATATTCCATCAACTAAAACAAGTCATTTGACCACACCCAAAATTAATGGTGTCAGGGATACTCTTAATCACTCTAAAGGGAGGTACAACAAAATCACTTAGCAAAGAAAAAAGAAAAAAAATAAAAGGTCTGAATACACATAGAAAGTGATGAATTGAGAGCAATAATCCAGTCTACTAAAGGAGAGGATGGTTAAAATATTCTAAACGTGAATACACTGGAGAGATGCATGTTTTCACATAGTGGTTATCACATATTACTTCTTTTCAGAAATTAAACATTCAGATTTTTTTTTGCTGGGAGAAGACTTTGGGAAAGTGTGAAAAACTTGTGCACATTGGTAATACAAAGGAGACTGGTTTCAAATGAAAAGTAATAACACATTACCCATTTTTAATAATTCTTGTAAGACTGAGGAGGCCTCCTTATACTGATCATGTTGGTGATGAAGATAAAGATGATGGTGATGATGATGATGATGTTTATGTAGAATTAGGATTCAAATAATTAGAAGAGAACATTGTTTTACATTTTGAAGTGCAACCATAATGTCATGTGATATTTTTACATTCATCTGTGGAATTTTCTTTGGGTCTGTTGAATAAGATATATTGGACTTTATCAATAAAGAGAATGTTAAGACAATCAAAATACAAGCCTCAAACTGGAGAAAATATTTGCAAATCACACATCTAACAAAGGACCAGAATCTAGGATATAGAAAAAACTCTATAAATTCACCAGTTAGAAAACAAACAACAGAATTTTAAAAAGAGACAATATAAATAGGCACTTTAGCTTAGAATTATAAATGACAGACACATTTTCAGGCATTAGTATAGTGAAAATTAAATCTATCATGAAATATCATGGTATACCTATTAGAATATCTAAAATTGAAACATCTGATCACATCAGCTGTTGGGGATTTGAAGCAATGGAGCTCTCATCTACTGTGCCTAGGAATGTAAATGGGACAATCACCTTAAAAAGAATTTGGCAATTTCTTAAAATGATAATCAAATACTCGTTATTTCACCTAGTCATTCCTTTACCAAAAGATGTGGAAGCAAATTTTCATGAAAACATGCACATGAATTTTCATAGTCATTTTATGTGCAATAGCCAAAAGCTGGAAACTTGCCTATAACAAGTAAATTGATAAATTGTTATATGTTCATATAATGGAATACTAGTTAGCAATAAAAATTAATTAATGTTTGATACATGTAGCAGTATGAATACATTTCAAAATAATTATTCAGAGTGAAAAATGTTACATGAAAAAAGTACATACTATGTGGTTATATTTATATAAAGTCCTGGAAAATCCAAATGAATATGTAGTGACAGAAAGCAAATGATAGGTTGCCAAGGGCTAGAAAAGGGGTAGAAATATAGGAGGAAGAGATTACCAGGGGTCTTAAGGAAACTTGCATGTGTTGTATGTGTCTGTTATGATTGTTTTCGTAGTTTCACAGGTATGCACATATGTTAAAACATCAAATTTTTATAGATTTAAAAATATGCTGTTTATTAAATGCCAAGTGTACCTCAATAAATCTGTTAATTCTTTTATTTTTTCAAAAATTTTATTTATGAAAGAGAGAGACAGAGACAGAGAATGAGAGGGTTGTGGGGAGGGAGAAGCACACTTCCATCTGAGCAGGGAACCCAATGAAGGCTTGATCCTGGGACTCTAGAATCACAACCTGAGACAAAGGTAGAAGCTTAATTGGTTGAGCCACCCAGATGCCCTTTTAAGTAAAATAAAAGGAAAATAAAACCAGTTGGCATGATTGATGCTAATTCTAACCTTCTGATTTCAAAATTCATTCGGTAGTATTATAGTACAAACTCTATTTAACCAGTAATAAAGTTTCATTCTTTGTGTTCTGTACCTGTGGTCTATAAAGTTAGAGGGTAAATGACCTTTTGATTCATTAAAATACCTCTTTTTTTTCCTGCTACACCAGTTTAAACTGTGGTTACTATAGTAGTTTTTGATAGGTCCGATAAGGAAAAAGGTCATTGTTTTTTCAGTGAACATAATGCATCTTACTATCACTATCATTATATTCAAAGAATTATTAAAACTCTCTAAACTAGTTGTAATTGGTGATAATCAATAGAAAACAGAAAGAATGGCATGTTGTCTCTTTAATCAGTTTGCTATAAAATAGATTTTATAGTAAAAATATGAAATTCTTATTTCCATTACATTCTAAAAAAATTACTAGCAATTATTTTCAAAGGATAAATAAAAATAAACATGAAGAGCACATAGATATAAAGAAAATAATAATTATATTAAAAATGTATCTTGCTGAGGTAGAGCCCTATCATTATTTAAAATGTGGTAGGGTATACACCTATTACCCCAGAAGACCAACTAAAGATACAAAATTATTTTTATATTCATAATACTTTTTACCTTCATTTAATTTTACTTAAAAGATTTACTTATAGGGATACCTGGGTGGCTCAGTAGGTTAAACCTCTGCCTTCAGCTCAGGTCATGATCTCAGGATCCTGGGATCAAACCCTGTATGGGACTTTCTCCTGGGCAGGGAGCCTGCTTGCCCCCTCTCTCTGCCTGCCTCTCTGCCTATTGTGATTTCTCCCTCTTTCTCTATCAAATAAATAAATAAAATCTAAAAAAAAAAAAAAGTTTTACTTATATAATCAAACTCCAAGCTCTGTCCAAGAGTCAGTAACAATTCAGTTTTATTTGTTTCAACTTCTACTTCTGAATGTTATACCACTGTAATTGTTTGTTGATTAATTTGAATCAATGACATACTTTAAGAAGTTTGAACACTTGTATATCCTGAAGGGACTCTGAATTATGTAGCTAGGAAGAGCTGTGGAGTTAAAATTTTGATGTCAAGTGCCTGTTATTTTATTCTAGTTCTTTGAGCACTGTTAATCCATGTATGATATATTTGACAAATGTCAATTAACAAGATTGTTCAATTAACCAAAAGACGCAATTTTCTGATTATTTTTGGATAAATGGGTGCTTACTAAAATTCCTACAATAACTGCCATAAATGTAACTTTTATTATTTATATACCCATGTCTAATGAAAATGAAAGATCTCTGACCCGGAATTCTCTCTGTTTTGTTGAATAATGTACTTTTTCCTGATCTGTGTATCTTGAAAGTTAAAATAGAGAGTTCAATATAGATTTTTATAGCATAATTTCTTCATTAATTAGTAATGCTTTGCGATATAAAATATATTGAGCTGCATGCATATTGTCTAGATTATTAAACTGTTGTCTTTCATGAGAGAGAAGTTGCCCTTCATTTGCAAGAAGACAATAGTTCAGGCCTCTTGCTTCTTTCATCATTCTCAGGACCAGCCTAATCATGCCAGTGTCACAGGGCCAGCTTGCAAAGCCCACTACAAGGTGTTCTGAGGGCCAGCTCTGCAGGGTCTCTTCCAGGGTCTGATAATCCTGCATATTTCCTTTGTTCTTACAGACCTTCCAGCAGTTGTTTCCTCCAGTTTTTATCACTTTGGTAATCTAGTTTTTATTTTTTTGTGCTGTAAGTTCCCCAACACCTATGTACTAATTTCCTCTATATTTTTTTCTCTGTTAAAATGCTTTATAGGATATTCTTTGTTTTAACTAGAGACACTATGTAGATGGCTATACTTCTCTATTATTAAAAAAAATCCTCTTTAAAAATAAATTTGTTTTATATTCTGTAGTGGAATTAGCACTAAAAACCATATGAAGCATGAAATTCTAGGAAAATATCTATTGTGAGGACTAAAATGAGTTTAATTGTATATATTATTTGTAAAGAAGTCTTAATATCAATTTAATTAGTGATCATCCAAATGAAGCCTCACAGTTACTGTTATGCTCTTTTATCAATCTTTAGTCATGTTAAGAAGTGAGGAATTTCTAAGCCATCAGTTTCCTTTTTCTGACCTCACCTCCCGCTCTTTCATTTTCATCTTATGAGCTGAATTTGCCATATTTGCTAACTCCTTTCTCCTGGTCACCCTTTATTCAGTTGACTTCCAAGATAGCACACATGTATCTTTACTCTAGCTGCCTCTTCCTATTTTCTCTTTTCTGGTTTCTCCTCGTCTAACCTAACTTCTACGATTTCTTCTTTCTCCCTTTTTAAAATCCACTCTACTTTGTATTTATTAATTTATTTTAGTGTTTATTCATCCCTTTGGAAAACTCATCTAGTCTCAAATAAATTATACACTAGTCATTTGCTGGTGTCAATGTTTGGTTTTTTAAGTGATCTTCCTAAGCTAATTTTCTAAAGTGTAGCCCTTTCTTGTATTCTTGTATCGTCATTCATATCGCTGCTCGTACTTACAAATGTGAACCAAGGATCATCCATTTGGCTTTTAATGTGAAGCTGTGTGTGTGTGTGTGTGTGTGTGTGTGTGTGTGTGTGTGCGGCTTCTTGCCTGCAATCCTCTAGCACTTTAGGACTTTATCTGGGTCTTTAGTTCTCACAGTTGTCTGACATCAGCCAGAATCAGGACTGTTGGGCCTCCTCAGCTGTTTTCTGGCCAAGCTCAGGGACCTACACATACATGTGGCCTCCTTTCCCTAAGAAGGCTGGAGCTTTTTTAAAACCCCTAAGGAACACCTGATTCATCATATCCTTGTGTATGATTTTTTTTTTTTTTTTATATCAGTCTCTTTTATTACAACTAGTTTTGCCACCTCTGGTAGTTGTAATTTGAACAATTGCTACACGTAGCTTTTGACAAATGTCCTACAGTTAAAGCTTTTTCAACCAAAAAAAAAAAAAAAGCAGGTCAAATAATGACAAGCCTGGCAAGTGGGATGGTCCCAAGGACCTAACAGGTATGCTAAATAATGAAAGCTCACTAATAATGCTTTTTGAAGAGGTTTTAAGTCCATTCTGCCCACTTCACTGGCTCTTCTACTGTTGTTTTTGAGTTACTGTGATTCAGTGGGGATTTTGGGGGTATGGGGGGACAACATACAACGGAGATGAGTTTGGTAAAAGGGTAAATTAAGTTGCCACAAAGTTCACCATTCTTACACAGACTCAGACACTAAACACACACACACACACACACACACACACACACACACAAAACAATGCTCATTAGATGATTGCAAATATTTGTTAATTCCCAGAGTTCAGAAAAACAATAATTTTGACCATTTTTTGGACATAAAACAACAGATTTTTTTTTTAATCTCAGATTTCTGTAGACTTGAATTTCAAAATTGAAGTGTCAACAGGACCATGTTCTTTCCAGTGACTATAAGGAAGAATTCTTCTTTGCCTCTTTGTATTTGCCTCTGAGAGTTGCTGGCAGCACTTAGAGTTCTTGGCTTGTAGCTGTGTCCCTTCAATCTTTTTCATCCCCAGGGTGCCTGGGTGGCTCACAGTGAAACATCTGCCTTCAGCTCAGGTCATGATCCCGGGATCCTGGGATCAAGCCCCGCATCAGGCTCCCTGCTCAGTGGAGAGCCTGCTTCTCCCTCTCCCTCTGCCTGCAGCTCCCCTTGCTTGTGTGTGTGCTTACTCTCTCTCTCTGTGTCAAATAAATAAATAAAAATCTTTAAAAAAAATTTAAAAAATCTTTGTCATCCTCAGTGTCACAAAGCCTTATTCTGTGTGTCTCCTCTGTGTCCTTAAAAGACAGCCATTCATATTGGCATATTGGATTAGGGCTAAACCTGATCCAGTATGACCTCATCTTAATCACATCTGCAAAGACCCTATTGTTAAGTAATGTCGAATTCACTGTTCCTGGGGGTTAAGACTTCAACATAAATTTGGAGGGGACTTCATTAAATCTTCTATTCTCTTTTTAATGATTAGCAGGAACTGCAATTGTGACAGCCTTTTTTCTTAAATGCACAATATGTTGTATTTTTATAAATCATTTAGCTGAAAGTACTATCTGATTTCAATTGTGGTTTCTTCTTTAGCTAATTGGTTTCCTGAGATGTATTAAGTTGTAAACACTTTGCAATTTTCTGGTTATCTTTCTGTGACTTTCTAGTTCATTTCTTTGTGATCACAGGTCATACTGTGATATTTCGACATTTGAAATTTGTTGAAACTTGTTTTATGGCCCAACATATGGTCAGTTTGCTAAATGTTGCATGTTCATTTAGAGTATGAGTTCTGCGGTTGTTGAGCCTATATTCTACTTATGTGTTGATTGGGTCAATCTTGTTTCATATGTAGTTTAAATCTTCTATATCTCTGCTAATTTTTGTGTTTACTTGTTCTGCCAGTTACTATGAGAGTCTTAAAATCTTCAACTATGTTTTATGAAATTGCCTATTTTTTTAGTTCTTTCAGTTTTTGCTATAGTCAGGGCCATGTCATTAGGACACATGAACATTTCTGTTACTCGGGGGGAGGACTGGATTTTCAGAAGTCCTTCCTCCAGCCATTGTAAAAGTCCCATCTTCCAGACTTCATTTTGGTTTCTTAAAATAATGACATGATTGAAGTCTCAGGATACCAAGAGACTTTAGATGCCAAGGATTGATACTGTTCCTTCTTTCCTTATTTCATTCAAAACTAAGCATTAGATAGAAATTTTCCACATTGCTTCATGAGTTCTGGTAAAAGTGGCACAATATATTCAATGATTTCAAGGTGATGGCTCATGTGGTGATGGTGTTTGGGCATCGAGGAGCTTTCCTTTAGTTTATTTAAAGATAAATGTAAATGATTGGATACGTGTTTCACTCAAGGAAATTTCATTTATTATGTGTTTCTGTGGAAGAAACTGTGGGCTTTTGATTACATCTGGTTACATCTCTTTCACATTTATTGAGACTCCAAACACAAGTTTCTCAGTACTCTTTTTAACATAGGACATGTTACCAGGAAAATCAGCCCAACAAATTTATTTATTTATTTAATTAAAAAATAGTAGAATTACATTTATATCCTGGTATTGTTGCTAGACTCATTTCTAAAATGGGTACAGAGGTATTGGTATGACTTTCTAGGACTAATACACATTAGTCACAATCTGCTATTTCCAACTGTTTTTAATGAAAACTGGCCAGTATTTCCAATATGCTATGTTTAAATTTAAAGGTCCCTTTTTAGTCTAATACAGGGATTTTTTGGGTGCTCTCTTGTTAGTCTAAGAAGATGAAAATTCTCATAGAAATATAAAGTGGAACTAGGTATACATGCAGTGATAGATAAACAGAGATGCAGGCAACTATAACTTTGAGTCTGGTTAATGCTAAAGTAATATGTCTGTCAAGATTCATCCCATTCTGGGGATCCCTGCATGGCTCAGTCAGTTGAGCGTTTGCCTTCCACTTTGGTCATGGTCTTGGGGTTCTGGGATCAAGTCTCACATGGAGCTCCTTGCTCGGCAGGGGAGCCTGCCTCTCCTTCTCCCTCTGCCTTCTCCCTACTTGTGCTCTCTCTGTCTCTGTCTCTCTATAGCAAATAAATAAATAAAATCTTTAGCAAAAACAAAAACAAAACAAAACACAACAAAAAAACAACCATATTCATCCAATTCTGATCACATGTTAAGTGGCTGCAAAGATATAGTTGTTAGTGCAGTATTTTCATTCTTCTAGGAAAAGCCTCTTGTCATGACTTCCTAAGACCACTGAGAGTTTCTTCTCTCACCCTTGGCTAACAAGACTAAGATTTCATAATCTTTCACCTAGATTATTGCAATATCTTACTTATTGGTCATCCTACATCTTGCTGTATATGGGACATTAAACTATTAAATGGGTGAATATGAATGACTGGAACATTTTTATGAATACATTTACCAGTAGTTTCCTTACCATTACCAAGAGTTTGTGACTGTGGACCACCTGGGTGGCTCGGTTAGTTGAGCAGCTGCCTTCGGCTCAGGTCATGATCCTAGAGTCCCAGAATCAATCCACATTGGGCTCCCTGCTCAGTGAGGAGTCTGGTTCCCTCTCTGACCCTTTCCCCTCCCATGCACTTTCTCACTCACTCCCCCTCTCTCCAAAAAAAAAAAAAAAAAAGAGTTTGTGATTATATAATAGATACAATTATTTTGTATGCTGAGTTGAAACTACTTTGCCTACTATATAGTCATTTTTCCATAAATCACCTTTTTAAAAGCTGAGCATAAATGATATGGTATTAAAATGCCCTCTGAGGCTTTTCCTAATATCCAGATTATAATCCAAGCCACTTCCCATGATTATAAAACCCTTTATCATCCAGCCTTTAACCACATAGCCTGTGGCTTTCTTCCTCATTTGTTCTGCCAAATTTGCCTTTCCTGTAGTCTCCGAGCATAATGAGGAGAGTCAATATGTGCCCTTGCCTTTACTGCTTCTTTTGATGGAGCATTCCAACAGCTTTATGTGATTTATTACCTTACCCCATTTAGGTCCCTGCTTAAATGTCACTTTTTCTGGAGGGTTTTCCCAGCCACCCTACCTAACATAGCAGGTAGTGATCTTTGTAAGAAGAAAATGAATGAAACTGGGTGCTGTGATAAGGATTGACTTAGTCTGTGAGAAGGTTGCTGCTTGGTTAGGAATTAAGGTGATATTTAAGCAGAGAACTGGATGACAAGGAGGAGTCAGCTTTGTGATGATAATTTATAGATACTGTTAAGAAAAGAATAGACTGCAAAATAAGTTATTGCCTTAGACTCTGACATCAGTGAGCTTTTCTCATGAAGTTAATTCTGTCTAAAATGTTCCTCTTGTAGGCTTGTCCGTGTCTTACTCATCTTTCAAAATCCAACTTACATGTCATCTCTTATCTGAAGCCTTCTGTTCCCCTTCCTTTTTCTGAAAGGTGTATTCTTCCCTGTGCTCCCTATGCATCCATGGTCTACATTTCATTGTGGGTACAGTGTTCAGGTGGGTTATATACCTAATGAATTTAAGTGAAAAAAAAAAAAAAAAACATGGCTCTCATGTTCAT